>NC_066582.1:97508504-98108504 GCF_024323335.1 Lathyrus oleraceus | reverse complement strand
TTCATTGTGTCTAAGCTATCTACATTCATCATAGCTCTTAGTCTTCTGAACACTTCGACATGCACTCCCTTCGTCATGATGTCTGCAATCTGATTCTCAGTTCTACAGTGTTTCACATTCATCTTCCCATATGCTACCTGCTCTCGAAGATAATGGAACCTCATTTCGATGTGCTTGCTGCGATCATGTGTTATCGGATTCTTCTCCAGATTGATAGCTGATATGCTGTCGATCCTCATGATAATTGATTCATGACTCTTCGATGTTATCTCTTCGAGCAGATTCACCATCAATGTTGCTTGACATGCACAAAGAGAATCAGCTATATATTCTGCTTCGCATGACGATAATGCCACTACTGGTTCCTTTCTCGAACTCCAAGCAATTGATGCACCACCTAGCATAAACACATAGTCAGTTGTGGATTTTCGATCCTCGGCATCACTACACCAACTTGAGTCGGTGTATCCCACTAATTTATATTCTTTTCCTTCATCAGTTGTAGGAAACAAAATACAATAGTCGAGAGTTCCTTTCAGATACCTTAGTATCCTTTTCGTCGCTGCTAGATGTGATACATTTGGTTTCTGCATGAACCTACTCACCATACCTACACTGTATGTTAAGTCAAGCCTTGTGTGATAAAGGTATCAAAGTGACCCAATGAGTCTTCTATATTGGGTTAGGTCGATATTATCTTCATCTGAATCTTTTGACATTGGTAATTTGGGCTCAGCTGGAGTTGAAGTTGGGTTGCAATCTTGCATCTCAAATCTCTTGAGTATTTCGACTGTATACCTTCTTTGATGCATCATCAAACCTCTACCACTCTTGTAGAATTCGATGCCAATGAAATATGAAATTTCACCCAGATCTGACATTTCGAATTCCTTGTTGAGATCACCTTTGAAGTCTTCGATCTCCTTCTTGCAGCTACCTGTTATCAGCAGGTCATCGACATAGAGGCATAATATAAGCAATTCACTCTTGCTTCTTCTTACATATACTTCATGTTCAGATTTTCACTTCACGAATTCCTTCTCCCTTAGAAAGTCATTTATCTTCTTATTTCAAGCTCTTGGAGCTTGTTTAAGTCCGTACAGAGCTTTATGCAGTCTGTACACCTTTCTTTCTTCACCATGTTTCACAAATCCAACTGGTTGTGCAACATAAACTTCTTCTTCTAAGGGGTCATTCAGGAATACACATTTCACATCCATCTAGCACATCTGCTAGTTGTTTATATTTTCTAGGCCAACAACCAACCCGATTGTTTCGATTCTAGCAACAGTAGCAAAGACTTCATCAAAGTTTATTCCTTCTTTCTGAAGAAATCCTTTTGCCACAAGTCTCGCCTTGTGTCGAGTCACTTCTCCTATGGGATTCAACTTTACCTTGTATACCCACTACACATCGATTACCTTCTTGTCTTGGGGAAATTCGACAAGTGACCAGGTGTTGTTGACTTCGATTGACTTTAGCTCTTCGTCCATTACTTTCATCCATTTCGAATCTTTCAATGCCTCAGCTGCATTGATAGGTTCTACATCTGCGTAGAAAGCATAATGCACCAGCTCACCTTCCTCATTGACCACATCATCTGATGTAATCACACTTTCTTGCAACCTTGCAGGCATGTGTCTTGTTCTTTGAGGTTTGCTTGTGCTTGCTTCACCTCTGACTTCTTCTTGTCGGACTTTTCTTTCGACTTCACTAGATGGTTCATTATAAAAGATTCTCACTGAATCTTTCTTGACATTCTCAGTTCAATCCCACTCCTTAAGCCCATCTATGATCACGTCTATGTTGATCACCACTTGCTTATTCACTGGGTCGAACAACTTGTATCCTCCAGTCGAATGATATCCTATCAGGATCATCTTATTCGACTCATCATCAAGTTTTCTTCTCAACTGATCTGGCACATGTCTATGTACTATAGATCCAAACACCCTCAGATGACTCAAGCTAGGCTTGACACCATACCAATATTCTTCTGGCGTGATTCCTTCTAGCTACTTCTTCGGACATCTGTTCAGGATATATGTCACAGTCGACGCAGCTTCTCCCCATAATTATTTGGGTAAATGATTGTTTTTCAACATACTTCTAACCATATTCATAATGGTTCTATTCTTGCTTTCTGCGACTCCATTCTGATGTGGAGTGTAGGGTGGCACCACCTCATGCACAATCCCTTCTTTCAGACATAATGCATCTAAGTCTTTCGACGCATATTCTCCACCATCATCAGTCCTCAAAATCTTGATCTTTCTACCGCTCTATCTTTCGACCATAGATTTAAACTTTACAAATACCTCGATCAATTCACTTTTCTTCTTGATCAAGTAAGACCACACTTTTCGACTGAAATTATCTATGAATGTAACAAAGTATTTGTTACCTCCAATATCCACCTGGAGAGGACCACATACATCAGAGTATATGACTTCAAGAATCGCCTTCTACCTGCTTCTTGCATCCTTAATGAAGTTGTTCTTATGTTGCTTCGCTTGCACACATTCTTCACATACTTCGTTTGGAATGCCGATTTCTAGTAATCCTGAAACCATATTTCTTCTCTTCAGATCTCTGATGTCTTTGAAATTGAGATGGCTAAGTCTATAATGCCATATCCATTCATCTTTGTTGGCTGTTGTTGCAAGGCACTTACGCTCCATCACATTTAGTTCAATCTTGAAGGTTCTACTCTGAGACATTGGAGCCTTCAAGATCAACCTTCCATTTGAGTCGAGAACTCTCATCATCTTGTCTTCGATCGACACTCTGTAGTTCTTTTCGACTAACTGTCATATGCTAAGCAAATTGCTCTTCATGACTGGTATGTACAACACATTTGAAATTACTGAGCTCTTGCCATCTTTCCTCATAATCAGAACATCACCAACACCTTCAGCTGCTAGAGTGTTGTCATTTTCAAATTTCACCATATTCTTCATTGAGGGTTTTATGTTGACAAACCAGTCTTTTCTTCCATACATGTGTGATGAGCATCCTGAGTCTAAGTACCATTGGTCCTTGAATCTCTCTTCATCTCTTATTGTAACCATCAACAACGTCTCTTCTTCTTCATGTTTCGCCAGCTTTGCATAATTTCTTGATTCTTATGCTTTTCTGGACAATCACTAGAATAGTGACCATACTTTTGACAATTGTAACACTGAATGTGACTTTTGTCTGGCTTTTGACCACCACATTTTCCTCTACCTGCAACACCACCTCTTTGGTTGCCTTGGTTCCAGGGTTTTCTCTTATTCGACCAGTTTCCTTCTTGCTGATTTTGACCAGTCGAATTGTTGTAACCTCCTCTGCCTTTGTTGCCATTCCAACTTCCTTTGCCTTTTCTTTCTTTTGCTGATTGAGCTTGCAAAACCATATCAGTCTTCGACTTTCCTACAGCTCTTCTAGCCATTCTTTTTTCATGAGATTCAATCGTCCCTTGAAGCTCTTCCTTTGTCAGTTTTGACAAATCTTTCGACTCTTCTATGGCTACTACCACATGGTCGAACTTTGGAGCCAACGATCTCAAGATCTTTCCAACAACAGATTTGGATGTTAACACTTCTCTACATTCCTTCATTTGATTCACCAATTTCGTAACCTTGGTGAAAAAATCAGTTATTCTTACATTGTCTTCCATCTGAATCAATTCATACATTCTTTTGTGAGTTTGTAACCTCACCTCTTTCACCTTTTCCACGCCTCCAAACGATTTCTCCAGAATTTCCCATGCTTCTTTCGTTGACTCTGCATCGCTAACATTTTCAAAGTTATCTGCATCAACACATTGATGGATTATAAAGAGATATTTATAATCTTTCTTCTTCAATTCTTTATGTGCAACCTTTTCTTGATTTGTCGCGTCTTCTGCAAGCGTTGTTACTCCTTCCTTCACGAGATCCGAAAGATCTTGATAACAGAACACAACCTTTATCTGCTTGCACCAATTCTCATAATTGTTATTCTTGAGAATCAAAAGATTTGCTGGAAAATTCCCATTTGGATGATTCAATGCCATGGTGATTTTCTTCCCACAAATCAATTAAACCAGGCTCTGATACCAGATGTTGGAAATCCCCCAAAACCTATGGAGAATTTCAATCAATCTTGATGAACAAGATTTTTATTACCCACACAATAGCAATGAAAAGAGAAGAACAATGGAGAAATAAAGAGTGTAAAGAACTATGAAGGAGAAGAAGAATTGAATTCTGCAGAGTTTCTCTCTGCCCACAAACTGTGGAAAACTTCTTATTCACTTCGCAACTGTAAAATACTGTGAATTACAATGTTATGAATGCTCTATTCACTTCATTACAAAAATAAGGGTCACTCCCTCTATTTATAGATTTAGGTTAACTTGGACCTCAAGTCAAAGCCCAAAACTATAAAACCCAAAATAGTTAACACTACTAAAATAGGCCTAAGTGGAAATCCTGTATGAAGAAACATGCTTCGATACTTTGATACACTAGCACAACTCAACACATTAGGTGGTTCGACACTTCCTTGTTCTGTCGAGCAATCTGTTTCGACACAAGGAATTACAATTCAACAATTTCGTGGTACTGCATAAAATTATGTAAAGTAGTCACTCAACTACGACGTCTTCATGATAAAATAACTCAATATTATAATGTATGATTATTATTTACAAGTTGGATAATCTGTATAGAATTACATCTTCTGATGGTACAAAGACCAATCGAATATGGTTTAAATATCGCTCATAGTATCAGGTATAAAGACCATTGTAATAATTTCTCAAACGAGGAGAAATCCAAATAGTTTTTAAAAGAGAATTCAATAATGATCGTTTGATCACTCAAAATAATTTCTCAAACAATGAGAAATTCAAATAATTATCCTAACAGAATTAAAAAATTACTTATAGTTTTTAAAACAATGGAAAATTCAAATGATTCTCTAAAGAGAGTTTAATAAAATATTCAGAAAATTCAACGAGTAAAAAGAAGGAGAGAGAAGTTGGCGCTTCGCCAATTCGAAAAATGCATAATAAAGAGAGTGAGAAAGGAAAAAACTCAAAAAATATTTTTAATGTATTTTGGAATAAAACATGTGCATTCCTTATATAATGATGTAAGTGAGACAAGGTATACAATCTAAGCAATGGGGGACTTAGTTTTCTCAATTAACATATAAACACACATAGTTTTCTAATAATGTGGGACTTAAGGATTTTTTTTCAAATTCATCATATTGGAATATTTACATGTTCCAACAATCCCCCACTTGAATTTAAAAAAATGTTTCAAAAGTAACGTCAAACATTTCTAAGATTATGCATAAATAAATGTGTTTACGACTTGAACATTTGCATAACAATCCTACGACATATGCAATGTAAATCTCGTACAATCAGTGGCATGACTTTGACTGTCGATGATGTTCACATACTCATTTTGTCTAACATTATCATATGATGTGTAAGCATATTTACAGCCAAAGTAATTATATTTCTTTAAAATCTTTTCCACATATTGTGATTGATCCAAAGAAACTCCTTTTTCAAATCTAGTGATCTTGATTCCAAGAATCACACTGGCTTCTCTGAGGTCTTTTATATCAAAGTTATTGGAAAACAATGATTTCACATCATTAGTGCCATGAAGGTTTGATCCAAATATGAGTAAGTCGTCTACATAGAGACATATGATAGTGCAAATTTTATTTTCATATTAGTAATAAACGTATTTGTCAATTTCATTCACTTTGTACCCATTCAATATTATTAAGCTATCAAACTTTTCATGTCATTGCTTTGGAGCTTATTTTAGACCATATATAGACTTATCTAACTTACATATCTTGTTTTCTTGCCCATATATCACAAACCCTTCTGAATGGTCCATATAGATTTCTTCTTCTAAGTCACCGTTTAAAAAAGTTGTTTTAATATCAATTTGGTGTACTATTAATTTATAAATAGAAAATTTTAAATCAGTATTGTAATGGATGTAATTCTAGTGAATAGAGAAAAAGTATCGAAGAAATCTATACTTTCTTTTTGCTCAAAATCTTTAGCTACAATGAGAGTCTTGTACTTATCAATTATTCTATCAAGTTTTACTTTCTTTTTCAAAATCCATTTATAACGAATGGTTTGAAATTAAGAAGCAAGTCTATTAAGTGTCAGATCTTGTTAGATTCTACAAAATCTATCTCATCGTTAATAGCTTCTTGCTACAAATCTGCATTCCAAGATGACAATGTTTCTTGAAGATTTGTTGGATCTTCTTATATTGTATATGTCATATAGTCGAGCTTATAGTCTTTAAAAACTCTTAAGTTTTACTTCATTGAATCTTTGTTTCTACTTCATTGTTGCTTTTGATGCTTCTTATCATAAGAATATGTTTCGATTCAGTGCCCCCACTATTTCTCAATTTGAAAGTAAATTTGTCGTCAAAGAATTCAACATCATTTAATTCTATGATTACATTAGCATTTAGGTCATTAACATATATGCCTTAGTTTTTGCTGCATACTCATTAAATATGTTGATATTTACACATGTATATATATAGGAAGAGAATATTTCATAGAATGTTCCCTAGTATATTCTAGAATAGAGTAAGATATTTATGTAATTAATACTCAGATCTGTATTTTTTCCTATATAAATCATCTTCTGTTGTGTGATTCAACATACGATTTAATCTAAATGTATCTTAGTCTCGATTATTTCAACATGGTATCCAGGGTCTGCTAAGAGACGCTTTTTTCCTCGTCGTGCTTTATCCAATTGACTCGCTGTCTTTCGGTGAGAATTTTGTTTTTGTAAACCATGTTATCACTCTGGTTTGCCTCTCACTTTACACAATTCTCCGGTAACCACATTGTCACTGTTACTATTTTGGAAAAACTTCCGGCAGCGTTTCGGAAAACTGTCCCCACCATCCAACTCACCGCCCTCCGATCCGGTCATGTTGGCCTTTGTTTTCTAAACCATTGGGAGACGCTGACTATGGTGATTTGTTTACCAAAGTTCCACTTATCTCATGTGAAAAGCTAATTGGCTCATCCAACGACAACATACTGGCTGGTGCTGTCAAGATATGGTTTCACGGTCAGGGATATGAAGATCACTTAACCATAAAAGTGGATGTTGTCCCCGCCTCCAAACTTGTTAAATGGAAGAAAACTTATGCATCATTGTGCACTATGCTATGGTTTTCCATAGCACATAACTCCAAGCATAGTACCAAGCCTTCTCCACTTGCTACGAGGTTTTGGAAAAGGCCAAGAAATTTTTCTCCAAAGATGTCCATTGTCTATATAGTGTCATCCGCAAAATCAACACTCTGAAGGTGGATAATATGGATATGCAAGCCTATCTAAGTAAGATTGATGTCTTGCAAGCAAATTACGCCACCCACATGCCTTACGCAAAAGATGAAACAGATCATGCCAAACAACATAGTAAGTTTTTCATGATCATGGAACTTATCGAACTACCATCATAGCTTGAGTTCGTTCTTAACTAGATTTTATCAGGTATTACTATTCCTAACTATGATACAGTCAGTGAACAACTGATGCGCTTGGCTATACCACATGCTTTTAGCCTGGTTCCCTCTCCATATATTGTTGCTCCGACCCCAAGTGACATTATTGCCCTTGCGTCTCTTGGCAACAATCTGAATCATTTTCGAGGGGGGTCATCCAACTCCAAACCTTATCCCAAGTGTGACCATTGTAACCGATTGGGGCATACTATTGATCGTTGTTGGAAGTTTCATGGCAAACCTCTACGCCAAGTAAATGCAGCTCAAATCAATCACCCACACACTTTGCAGACTTCATCTTCTCTTCAGAATCCTAGGCCCAGCTATGAGGATTTTCTCAGGTGGTATCAGACTAATCAGAACTATGGTTCCACGACTTCGATTGCACACACTGGTATTTCATCAGTTTGCTTCTCTCAATCATCCCCTCTTGGTTATTTGGTTCTCAATTATGGTGTGCCTGATCATGTTATCGGTAATAAAGGTTGTTTCTCTTCCCTCTCTACCTTAGGCATGGCAACGGGGCGGGGACGGTTTTTGTATTCCCCAAACCCAAACCTGAATCCCAAATAAATACCCGTTCCCCGCCCCGATCCCCGACGGGGATGAATAATTGAACCCCAAACCCGTCCCAAATGGGTTTGGGGATCCCTGCCCCGCCCCAAACCCAAAACCTACCTCAAATTCAAACACTTCCCCAAACCCAAAATTTGCCCCGAACCCAAAACTTGCCCCAATCCGAACGAATCTTAACTTATATTATAAAAATAAAATACAATTTCGAAGAATTTTAAACATATATTTCGAATAATAAAATACAAACAAAAGTATTAATTCATTAATCATACAATTAATATTTCAAATTAACAAAACCAAATAATCCAAAATATAAAAACTAAATAACAAAATACAAATTGATATTCCAAACTACCGTCCAAACAAACACATAGTAAAATATATTCTACATTCAAAAATACCAACAAAACAATCACATAACTAAAAATATTCAGCATCATTGTCTATGAAAATTGCTAACAAAAATAGATAAGTGGCCAACACCAATATTGTCTTCTTTCTTTCTCTAAATGCTATTCTTCATCTTCAAAGAAGGAATTTATACCACTAGTTAATATTTCACCTATACAAAAAATATAAATTAAAATACAAACATTAATAATAAATAATAATATAAGTTAAAACTTAGTTACTCTTGTATTCTAATAACAATTCGTTACTAACAAGAAATTAGTAATAAATAAATTGTTTCACACTTCATAATAAAAATTAAGAAATAGATGCAAGGAGAAACTTGTAATACGTAAGTCACTCCACACTCCATATTAGAAATTAATAATAAATAAATCAAAGGAAATTTTTACCTTCTTCATCGGGCTCTATTTCATCGAGTAAAGTAGTGTATTCATTGCTTAACTTAAAACTCATACCACCTAAAAATATGAAACACATTACCATATAAATAGTAATCAATTAACAAATACAAAATTATAACGTTGAAGTCCAAACTTTATAAAATTAACATTGATATATATCATTTACAAGTCTTCTATTTAGAAGTAGTATTCAAACCTTTTGATTGTATAAATGACAATTTATCTTCAAATATCCAAGTCATACAGTAGTTATCCATAATCACAAAATATTGAAGAATAGTAGCGTAAATCGTGTATAATAGAGAGGAAACATATAAAACAAATATATCGAATAATAAATTAATAAAAAGAGTAGAGAGTAATGAAAGACATAATTATATCTCATTTCATAATATATAAAAATTGACATAATAATATAAAAACATATCATTATTTTCAGTACTCCATAACCAACTTCTAGCACACATCAAATCCTCTAAAGTTGTCCAATAAAGTTGATTGTGATTCGGGCTTAAAATATGACCGCTAGTACTGAATGTGGATTCTGAAGCTACGATAGAAATAGGAATTGCTAAAATATCTTTTGCAATTGATTGGAGTGTTAGATATTTAATGTCATTTAACTTCCACCATAATAGAATATCAAAATCAGGACTTCATGGTAAAACTTCCTCTTCCAAATAATGATTCAATTCTGTTTTAACAAATGAAGTTCTAGATTTATTTTTTCTTCCAAACATATGCATCATAATCATCTAAATCATCATTAGCCACACGACTAGATTCCAAAATTGGTGAGTCACCACAATTCTCTTGGCTCAACTTCAATTGAAAATCAACAATTAAGTCATAACATAGTTGTTGAATCCTCTTAACTTGCTCAAAAGAGTCTTGTTCATACAATTTTTCATAATAGTATTCAAGTAACTCCATTTTGTATCTAGGATCCAAAACACTAGCAATTCCCATTATATCATGGGTGACACTCCAATATTTATCAAACTTTTGCAACATCTTGTTAGCCATTTCTTTGATCAATAAATTGGAAGAGTTGATCTAATCAGATATTTCCAATTTAATCTTACAAATCTCAGGAAAAAACATGTTGGCAGTGGGATACTTAGTGCCATAAATGATTTCAGTGATTTTGTTGAATAACTTCAATCTTTCACAAACATCTTTTGCAAATTTCTATTGTGAACTAGTTGGAACACAAGTGTATCGAGTGTCATGTAGCCTTAACCGACTAAATACATCCCCATACAAAATAGCAATGTCAAGCATTTTATAAGTGGAATTACATCTATTTAAACAGTCTAAACTTAAAGTTTTAGTGCAAGAAATTCGCAATTGTTTAGCTGTCTCCTCAAATTTTTCTTTTCTTTTAGGAGTTACAGTCCAATAAGCTACATTATCCTGAATTTTTTCTATTCCATCTTTCACTACTTGTAAATCACCCTTTATTATAAAACTTAATATGTGTGTGCAACAACGCATATGAAGTAAAGATCCATCCCTCAACAAAGTACTTAAATGCAACTTCTCCTTAATTTTGTCCATCACAACATCATTTATGCTACAATTATCTAAAGTGATAGTTGACAATTTTGTATCGATATTCCAGTCCATTAAACACTTAACTAAAGTAGCACAAAGTCTATCACTTGAATGAGGAGCAGGAATATAAATGAACCTAACACATAATAAAATTCAAAATATGAAATAAATAATGCTAACATATTATATTATGCTTAAAGTAGACAGAAAAATTGTAATTACCTCAAGATGCAACTCTACAAATTCCAATCTCCATCAATATAATGTGCAGTAACAGCCATATACCCCTTTTTTTTATTACTTGAAGTCCACATGTTTGAAGTAATTGTCACTCTTGCTTGAAGACTATCTAATAACTTTGAAGTTATTGTCTTCTCAAACTTGAACACTTTAAATATCTCATTCCTAATAGTATTTCTACAAGGAACATCAAACAATGGTTGTAGAGAAGTAACAAACCATCGAAAACCAATATGATCTACAATTGAAAGTGGATACTCATGCGTAATTATTGCACATGCAAGCTCTTTCCTTGATATTTCAGCATTATAAGTACCAACTCATAATTCTTGTTTTCCTTGCAAGTTCTTTGGCATGATAAATGTTTGTCCTTTTGTAGTCTTGTTCTCATGAATTTTGCGATGAATGCATGTCTCCATATGTTGAAGCAAGTGTTTCGTTCCATTGCTCTATTTTCCACCAAGAAATTTCTTGCAATATTTACATTGAGCCTTATCCTCACCATTAACTTTAACCTTAATAAAATGACCCCAAGCCTTACTCCTAAGTTTTCCTTTCTTTTTTTCTGCCAATGTCTTTACATTATCACATGTATCCATTTTATCAATTGTCTCATCATTAGGTATTTCAATTGTTTCCTTCGATGGTGTCAGGCCATTAAGTGAAGAGTTGAAACTTTCTTCCATACCGGGAGCTAGTTGGTGTGCATTATCTTGTGAAATAAGTGGGTCAACGTTACCAACATTTTCCATGTTTACCTCCTATTGAGTTGTTCAAATTACAAAACCAATTAAATACAATGTATATCAACACTAACTCATTAAACAAACAAGTTACGATATTAAACTACAAATTAAGCTTTTAATTAAATAAAACCAATAATTAAATAAATAATCGACAGTAGAGAATGTCATATGATATTGTTTTTGTAGTGTATACTTTTGTGGTATAAAGCTAAATAAAAGTAATTACATAAAATCATTTGATATGTGACTTCTGTCTGGTGTAGGGACTTATGGTTATGGGGAGATGATTATAGCATACACACATAGAAAGTAATGACATCTCAACTCTCAAGAGCTATATACACTTATGACCTTGCATTAGAGTATGAATAATTTTGCTAAACTACACTTCATATTGAAAATTCATACATATATTTCTAATTCCTATTTAAGCTTTTAAACACTATATTAAAAAAATCAAGAAGAATATATTGCTTACAACAATCAAATTCTTCTACAACCACAATAAAGATTTAAGATTTAGCATTAAAAATAAGAAAATAAGAAGAATAAAATTTACAGTAAAAATAATATTGATGAGGATTTCAAGATGGTGAATTGGTGATGTTTGTAACACCCCGATAAAAATAAGATAATTATTTAATTTAAGTTAATATTATATTTATTAATTTAATTAAGTAATTGGAATTATTGGATTATTATTATTATTATTGGAATAATAATTATTGGAAAGTATAAAAGTGGGAAATAAGAAAAGAGTTTCATTTTGGTAAAGAGGGTTTTTACGTGAAAAGCAGAGAAGCGGCTGAAAAGGGAGAAAGGGCAAAGAGGAAGAGCAAGAGAGCAAGGGTTGAAGAACGGAAAAGATTGGAGCTTAAGGATTGCCGGATTAACTCAGGTAAGGGGGGTTTATCGTCGTTTAATGGGTATTATGGGTTAACATGTAATGGGTAGTGATGAACCGTTGATTTGACCCTAATTGGGATGTTGAATGCTGAAAAATTGTGTTGGATAAGTTGTGTTAAAACTGAAATTGAATCTGTAATTGGATGGGTAGTGATTTTCTGAAAACGTAGCTTCTTACGGAATTGGAATCGGAGGTCCGGAAGTCCTCCAACGGCGGAAAATGCGGAGAATTCTGCATTCTGCTTCGTGTTAGCGCAGGAACAGCTTTCTGTCTTGCGTTAACCGGTTAACCCAGGGTGTTAACCGGTTAACACTGTTAGGAATTGTGAAGTATTGCTGTTTTGCTTGCGTTAACCGGTTAACCCAGGGCATTAACCGGTTAACACTGTTGTGATTTGTGAAAATTGCTGTTCTGTTTGCGTTAACCGGTTAACCCAGGGCGTTAACCGGTTAACACTGTTGAGTTTTGCCAGAAAGCGTGTTCTGTGTTGCGTTAACCGGTTAACCCAGGGCGTTAACCGGTTAACACTGTTGGAAATTGGAAAAATTGATATTTTAATGTTATGAACATAATTGGTGATTGGCCTATATCGGTGTGTGATATAGTAGGGATTATTTCCCGTTGTTTTGAGTAGGATAGGTGTTAGTAGAGTGTGCTAATACTGTGACTGAATTATTTGGCATGACATAATATGATTATGTGATAAATATGCTGATGATGTGTGAAAATATGCATAATATTGTGAATGTATATATTATGTATGTAATTGTGGATGGACTGTTTTATGGCTTAGAGTGTGAGCATATGTACATTGTGGATTGTTGTTGATGTTGCATGCTAGGTGATTTGGCATAGCATAATGTGGCCTTTATGGTGGTAGCTAATTCCCATGGTGAGGAATTAGTGATGTTAGTCATTTTGGACTGTTGTTGATGTTTGCATGCTAGGTGATTAGCGTGCATAGCATGGCCCTTGGGGTGGTAGCTAATTCCCATGGTGAGGAATTAGTGATGTGAGTCACTAGGTCTCAAATGAGTGGGACTAGTGAGCTTGGTAGCCGTACCTGGATTTGGTCGGTGAAGTTGAACTATATGTTCACGAATAGTCGGTACCGCATGCATGGAGTCTCATTGCATAAGTATGTATGGCGTATAATATGAATGGATGTATTCCAATATTATACGTGTGTTTTGTGTTGGTGTTGAGTATGAATTGAGATTATACGTATGCTTTATGTTGGTGTTGAGTATGATGTTTGGGTTGATGTGCCGTTACTGAATGTGTGTTATGATTAGGGTGATGAAATGTGTTAAATTACTTAACATTGCATGATATTTTATAATGCTTATTATATCGATTGATGAACTCACCCTTACAACTATTTTTCAGGTAACGAGCAGTGATTGAGTAGTAGCTAGTACTTGGAGTCTAGTGTAGTTCCTTAGTGAGTCATGCTCTGGTAGATGTAACATCGGGAAGGGATGTTTTAATTGTTTTATTGTTGGTTGTTGAACCAGTTTACATGCAATGTGTTACATGTTTTGCATGATTGATTTGATTTCTATCCGCTGCGAATTATGCAATGTTTATTTGGATTAAATAAAGAGCATGACAGTTATCATGGTGAATGGTGTGAAGTAATTGTGTGACACCCTTAATTGCATATCCACTCTGATATATATTTGTTGTTTTAATTAAATATTTGGGGTATTTTAGAAGGGTGTTACAATGTTGATAATGGCTTCTAATTGAAACGTGAAAAGAAAAATTCAATGATTCTGATAGTGAGATTTTTGGAATAGTGGAAGAGACATACCATAATTGAATCATTAAAGTTGTTTTTGGAATGTTAAAAGTCTTTTATTTGGTATAACTAACCATAAATGCAATGAGAAAATGGAAAGGTTAAAAATATAATGTATGACTTTTTAAAAATAAATATGATTTTCTTAAATAATAATAATATCAATAATAATATCAATAATAATAATAATAAATGAGGCGGGTTCGAGGACGGGTTCAGGGTGGGTACTACACTCCTCATTACCCGCCTCGTCCCCATATGTTAAAATCAGAGAAAACCCAAACCTAGTCAAAGTGGGTTTTCTCTGTCAAATTCGGGGCGGGTTCGAGCGGGTATGGGTTATATTGCCATGTCTACTCTACCTCTGATTTCTTACCTAGTATAACTGCTGCAAATGGTCCTCAAACTCGATCTCAAGGGATTAGCATTGTTCAAATTTTATCATCTTTCTCTCTGTTACTTCTTCCTATACGTACCTAATTTCCCATTTAATTTACTATCATTCAGTTGTTTAACTTGGTCCCTTAATTTTTCTATCACCTTTACTAACAATAATGTTACGTTATAGGATCGGACTTCGAGACAGACGATTGGCGTCGGATGTGAGTCTCAAGGCCTCTACTACTTCTCTACGTCATCTACCACATGCTCCACCACAGATTCTCCACTCAATGTACATGTGCAGTTAGGTCATCCAGGTTTTCCCAAGCTACAAAGTTGGTGAAAAATTTATCTAAATTAACCTTTACATTGTGAGTCTTGTCAGTGAGGGAAATATACTCGTAGTCACTTTCCCGATCAAGTCAATAAACGGGTTACGTCCCATTTTGCTGTAGTTTAATCTGATGTTTGGGGTCCCTCGCGTACTGAGTTTACTTTTGAGTCTAGGTATTTGTAACCTTTATTGATGATTTTTCATGTTGCACGTGGCTATTTTTAATGAAGAACAGATATGAACTGTTTTTTATTTTTGAACAATTTTATCGGGAAATAAGAACCCAATTTGGTTTGTCTATTCGTACCCTAAGAAGTGACAATGCACGTGAATATTTATCCCAACAATTCCAAACTTTTATATCATCCAATGGTATTCTCCACCAAACATCTTGTCCTCATACACCTCAATAAAATGGGGTAGCCAAACGCAAAAATTGACATCTCGTAGAAACCACCCGGACATTACTTCACCATGGTAATGTTTCTCTCCAGTTTTGGGGAGATGTTGTGCTCACATCATGTTACCTTATAAATTTAATGCCCTAATATGTCTTTAATAATAAAATCCTTCATTCAATCTTGTTTCCACACTCTCCCCTTCACCCAATTCCTCCTCGAGTCTTCGGATCAACATGTTTTGTACACAATATTTCCTCTGGTCTTTATAAACTATTAGATCAATCACTCAAATGTATATTTCTTGGCTATCACCGACCCCAAAAGGGTTATCGTTTCTATTCACATACTCTACAAAAATACCTCGTACCATTTGATATTACCTTCTTTGAGTCTGTTCTATTTCGAGTCCAACCAAGTAACTCCGGAACCCTTTCAGGAAAGCACTCGCATACATCTTCTGAAAGTCCCATGTGTCATTATTCCCTATCATTCTAGGGAACCTGGCACACTAAATACCCCTACAATTGACCCCCCCCCCCCCTTCTCGTCCATTTCAAACATATCAGCGTCGCCAACCAACGTCTTCCGTACCCATACCCGAGGTCACACTTGCCCCTGAGGTCATTGCAGACTTTCCTCTGACGCCTTCACCATCACTAAATTTGATCCTGCAACCTAAGTCTGATCTTCCGATTTCCCTTCAAAAAGGTATATGTTAAACACGAAGTCCTTCTCCATGTTATATTAATTTATGTTATCATTGTCTTTCCCCTTTGCAGTATGCTTGTCTGTCTTCTTTGTCTTTTTTGTCTTCTGTTTCTATTCCTAAAACTCCAGGTGAAGCATTATCTCACCCTGAGTGGAGGCAAGCAATGATTTATGAAATATGTGCTCTTCAAAGTAGTGGTACTTAGTAACTGGTTCCTCTACCCCCTGGGAAATCTTCAGTAGGTTGTCGTTGGCTTTATAAAGTGAAGGTTGGACCAGATGGTAAGATTGATCGATTTAAAGCTTGCTTGGTAGTCAAAGAATACACTCAGATTTTTGGTTTGGATTATAGTGATACATTCTCGCTTGTAGCCAAGATGGCATCTATCCAAATTCTTCTAGTCATTGCAGTTACTCGACATTGGCCTCTTCATCAACTTGACATCAAAAATGCCTTTTTACATGGTGATCTTGAAGAGGAAGTATATATGGAACAACCACCTGAGTTTGTTGCTCAGGGGGAGTCATCGAATATGGTTTGTAGGCTACACATGCTATGGATATTTTGGAACAAATTGGGTTTTTGAATGCTAAACCAGTTGATACTCATATAGATACAAGTATCAAACTTCTACCCAATTAGGGGGAGCCTCTATTTGACCCAGGAAGATATATGAGATTAGTTGGAAAGTTGAATTATCTCATTCAATTGTCCGGACGTTTCTTTTGCAGTTAGTGTGGTAAGCTAGTTCTTAAATTCCCCTTGTCAGGAAAACATGGAAGTTGTTATTCGGATTCTAAGATACATCAAATGTGCTCTGGGAAAAGGTCCCGTGTATGAAGATAAAGGGCATACTCAGACAGTTGGATACTCCAATACTGATTGGGCAGGATCACCCATTGACAGACGATCCATCTCTGGGTATTATGTACTTGTTGGAGGAAACCTTATATCCTGAAAAAGTAAGAAACAAAATATAGTTGCAAAATTAAGCGTTGAGGTTGAGTATAGGGTCATGGCAATGGCAACATGTGAACTTATTTGGTTAAAATAGTTTCTCAAGGAATTTCAAATTGAAGATGCAAGACCAATAACACTTATTTGTGATAATCAAGCTGGATTGCACATTGCTTCAAATCCAGTCTTCCATGATAGGACCAAACATATTGAGATAGACTGTCACTTTTTCAGACAGAAGATCGAGTCAGGTGAAATCGTCACAAGCTTTGTCAACTCTAATGATCAATTGGCATATGTGTTTACAAAATCTCTACGAAGTCCCATAACCAACCATATATGCAACAAGCTTGGTGCATTTGAGTTATATGCTCAAGCTTGAGAAGGAGTGTTGATATTTACACATGTATATATAGGAAGAGAATATTCCCAAGAACATTCCCTAGTATATTCTAGAATAAAGTAGGATATTTATGTAATTAATACTCATATCTGTATTTTTTTCTATATAAATCATCTTTTATTGTGCTATTAAACACACGATTTGATCTAAATACTCAGATCTGTATTTTTTCCTATATAAATCAACTAGTTTAGTAAGAATTCTATTCTTTCTTTCTGCTTTATCATTCATTTCATGAGAATATGGTGGAGTTATTTCATGTACAATTCTATGTTGTTTAGAAAATTCATTAAAATAAACTATAATCATACTCAACTCCACTGTCACTATAAAACTTCTTAATTTCTTATTAAATTAATTTTTAATTCCATTCGCAAAGGTCTTAAACATATCAAGTGTTTCACTTCCATTCTTACTAAATTGATTTTCAATTTCATTCTTAAAAATGTTAAACATATCAATTTCATTCACAAAAGTATCATTCTTAGTGATGGTGTACAAATATATCTCAATAGACCGACTAAACCATGTCTTATTTAGAAGAAACCCAAAAATAAGATTATTTTTAATCTTAGGAGTATGAATGACATCCTTCAATATTAAAGTCTTCTTGGATGTGGACTTAAGTGCCACTTCTCCAATACTGGCAACACTAATGGTATTGGCAATTCCCAACAACACTTTTATTTTCAACATTCTTGTATGTATGGAACATTGCACGGTCATAGTAGACATGACAAGAGAAGTCGGTGTTTATCCATCAACCATCAGATCCACCAAACATAGCAATAAATTGCTCATCAGTCAAGTTAACTTGTGTATTAGAGACAACACCAGGTTTCAAACTGCTCTTACATTTCTTAAATGACCTAGTTTTCCACAGTTGAAAGAGAAGAAAAATCCAACGTCATTTCTTTGAGATGGTGGTTGATGCCTAGCAATTAGAGCAATTGGGACCCTTGAAGGACTCTCGTTCTTAATTTTATTTACAACACTGCAGTTCTGGTACTTTGATGGTTTGCCAAACAGATTCAGAACCGCGTCAACTTTTTGTTGTTGTTTGAAACAACCAAGACTTTTTCTTTTTGATCTTGTATCTAAGATTTTTCTTTAATTAGGAGGAAAAAGTCACTCTCAATTGGAAATTATTTTGTTTTGTGGGAAAGCAAAAAAAAAACTTTGAAAGTATGGGACAGTTTATCAATAATAAAAGCAATTTGAAATTTTTCATTTAAAGGCATACCTTCATTGATGATCTCATGAGAAATATTTTGAAATTTGTGACATTAAGCTTCCATGAATCTTTCATCTACCATTTGATACTTGAGGTAGCGGTTAACAGCATACTTACTTGCTCCAGCTTCTTCGGTGTCATACTTATTTTTTAGAGCCTCCTAAACTTGTTTTACAGTATCGTAGTTACTGTAATAATCATACATATCATTTGCGAGTCTATTTTAAAATGTGATTTTTTGCATAGGTCATCAATCTCTTTCCATAGGGAAATTTCATTCCTTAGTTGTAAATTGTTCGCTTTAATCTATGTAGTTGATTCAGCTTTAATAGAATTAATTGTTCCATCTGAATCCCCGAATTTATTGTTGTTAGTTTGTTCGATTAATCTTGAAGAAGCAACAGGAATGTCCTCGATCAGAATGTTGGCAACCTTTTATAAGATTGTGAAAAATCGTATTTTTTTGTTAACGTTTGAAGTGACTTCCCTCTGACTTGAACGTTTTGCCAGAGACAAGAATTGCAAAATTACCAATAATTTCTCCAGTAGTCATGACAGTTTGATAACGTCTTAGTATTGTTGTTTCAGGATTTTAAAAGATTGTCATTAAAGAAATTACTAAATCGAGTCGCGGACTAAGTTGTTATCTTTAAGACGTTTGACGACATGTTCAAAATTATGCAAAACAGACACGCAACCAGGATGCCTCCAAAATAAAACAGCTCAGTTCTATGATTATTATTTACATAGTAGATAATCGATCTAGAATTGCACCCTTTAATGGTACAATGATCAATCGAATATGATTTAAATATCATTGTAATATCTGGTGAGAAGTTATTTTGAATGGTTAAACAACCATTATTGGATTCTCCAAAGAGAATTCAATAGTGGTCGTTTAACAATGCAAAATAACTTCTCAAACAATGAAAAGTTCAAATGACTCTCCTTAGAAAATTAAAATTAAAACACTTATAATTTGTCAAAGAGATATTTAAATGATTCTCTAAAATCAGAAAAATATTTAAAAAATTTAATGAGCAGAAAGAAAGAGAAACTCAAATGATTTACTAAAGAAATTTCAAAAAAAATATTTAAAAAAATCTACTAGTAAAAATAATGAAGAGAAATTAAGTTTCGTAAATAGAGTGAGAAAGAAAAAAGTTTAAAAGAAAAAATAGTGTATTTTAAAATATATAAAAAAAGTATGGATTTATTATATAATAAAATAAGTAAGACAAAGTCGGATTAATTGTTATGTTCTGTTTACACGGTCAATACATCACAATCATCCGTTTGTGTTATTTTACATGTAATTATAATAAAAATCAAATTTTTCTAATAAATCAATGATTATAATTAACTGACTGTATAAAAATATCTTTAGAATTTCAATTCAATTCATATAAAATTTAGAATTTTTTCAATACACACCCAAATTAGAACTGGTCAATAAGTTTGTGAATACATGGGTGTACTTAGGTACGGATATAATATGAAAATCAAATTATAATGCGAAAATATTTAAATATTTTCTCCTATGTGTTCTTTTTTCTTTCGTATTCATAGCTTAAATTTGGAATACATCTCATCCTTTCTCACGGTACGTTATTGCAGCATGCTGTATAATAGTCGGCAGAAACTTTAAAGAGAGAAAAAGAGTTTTGAGATTACTTTGACTCTCACTTTTTATTTTTAATTGGATATTGACCGACGCTTCATGTTAAACAAAGGAAAATCAACTTTTCGTAAATAAAAAAATAAAATTAAACGCGTATAGTTTGTTCTTTCTTTTATGATTATTAACTGTTAAGATTTAAGAATACCATTGACATTGACACTAGTTAGTGCAAGCATAAACAAACTGGCAAAAATTATGTAGTTAAATTAATTTATAACAAATTATTCAAACTATATTGTGCCAATTCACACGTCTATAGTCTACATTTTATTTTATATTTATGCGTTGGAACACGCTAAAGTTGTATCGTGGAGCTGAAAACATTGCTTCAATTAGACTCGTTTCACCTGTCCACTTTCAAATATATTGCTTATTTTGATTTTATAGTATATATAAATTAATTGTTTAATTGTTCACATCCCATGTTTCTTTCTGAAGAGATTGTGCAGGTGGATCTCAATATTTGCTTCTATAATACTAATAGTTGAGTAACGGAAACATCCACTTTTTCACGGTTCACAGTAGAATGCATGAGTTTCGTGTCTGGATTATTTTATTTATTTATTAAAAGAAAAACCAACATTAGAACATTCAAATGCTTGTGAACCATGATAGTAAAAAGGAAACGGATTATGTTGATTATTTTTCTCTTTGATAGATCACATCATTTTAAAATTTGATCTCTTGCAAATTATATAGAAACGCTTTTAAAAAATCATAGAACTTTAGAGAACATGATGCTTATTAAACAAATAACTATGAAACTCAAATTATGGGATATCTATCAATTTAGACTTTTGGTTGAAGATGGGAGCCAGCAATGACCCAACTGCCCATCTCTCTATACTTCCAATATATCTTGGGAAATGGACAACTTGGATGGATTTACCAAAATGAAGGGCCTTGTCGGGAATGGAAGAAGTAGAATAATTCATAACTCATTTGAGTACGCAACACCATACGTAAAACGCTGGGATGCCCCACCATTCACAAAATGTAAGTATCCATTGGTAAATATTAATGTGGTCATAACAAAATGGAGTCAGAAGAACACTATTTTTTTTGCCAGTCATAACATGCAAAGTTTCAAAATAGAGTTGTCTGGTCAACCTATATATGATGAAAAGTTGAATACTGGTTATGTAACTTGAGAGTCAACGTTACACATTCTCTCAAACTCAAACCTAGGACGCATCACCACAGCAACATGCAGAGACAATAGGATAAATGAGCAGCGTATTGTTATAATAACCTAACACTTGTCCTGGCATATTGGACTAAGCCATTACGTTCATAATGACCTTTATGATTTTTTCATCAACCTTCCTCCCAGTCGACATCGTCCTCATCCTCCTCGTCCTCTGCTGGAGCGTCGGCTTCAACATTCAGATCCACCTTGTAACCTCCATTTCCTATAAAAGTTACATTCAGATCAAAAATGAGGGGACACAAATAACATTATAAACAAACGGGTGAAAATATATAAAGAAAGTTGAGTATTAACAATTTAACACAGAATTTTGGTTCAATATTGACATTATAAGACGATCAACTATGGAAAATAGAAGATGTTCAGATCAATAATAAACAATCTCCTACCCAATGACCCTATTCACCAACATATTAACATATGGCTCTCCTTGAACCAGTTCCCTGACGGTGGGGTAGCCAGAAGATACTATAATAAATTTGAAGTTGATAAAACTTGCCCTTCTAGAGGTTTACAAAGCATATGAAAAAAACCCTCTGGGTTTTGAAATTAAAATGATACCATATATGTGATATTTTCTTAAGACAGATACCTCCTATGAAATTCTATTGTAATGGGAAATTTTAAAATATTAAAATAATTCATAAAACCGCCTTTTCATCCCCTATTAAGCTTCAAAATGGTTATTGATTCTATTGCATCACCTATTCTCCCATATTCGGAGAGATATTAAGTTTACACCTACCTTGTTTATTCCATAGCCAACAACACAATTCCTGCCATGGCCACTCAATTCTACTGTTGCAACAAGTAGTCTCATTTCTAATAGTAATCAAAACAGGGGAGAATAATTCTTGTATCAAGATTGTCGAAAATTTGACACCCTTGCCACACCCTATTTTGTATCAAGCAGATTGAATTTAATCAATCATGAGCAGAAAAACATAAAACTGATCCGCAGTTGGGACAGTGTAATCTCCATATGAGCAAAAAGGTATCCAATCTTTTAAAGCATTCTATCAATTGATAAAAGCCAATAAAACAACTTACAGAACATCAGCTAAACAAAAAAAGACCCAGAAGAAAGTCAACGAGACCATGAAATAGATTTGAAGACTTAATTTTATATTAACAATTAGTAGAGGCACGTCACTTCAAATGACAAAACAGTATTTCCCATTCATGGTAACATTCCCTAAACAAAACTTCTTGTCGGCTAAAGCTCCTCCTGTACGTTTTAAAACACTAGTTAAGGAAACCGGCCTTTATAATTTATACTATTCCAACCATAACAAGTCAGCCAAATATGACCTAAACCAAGCATTTATATAGTGAACTGCGCCATTCAAAGAGTGAGAAAATCTCAATTAAAGAAGCCGCCACACCCATATCATACGCCAATTATAGATTGCCTTAGCATGCCTACAGCTGCAAGACAACTGCAACCAACCACAACTACAATTCAAAACCATAATCCAAACCAACTAAAGAATGACAACCACTGAAAGAAAACTCTTGGATAACGTTGAAAGCAAGGGTGTGGAACAGAGTTATTAATAGCAGCCGCTATTGGCGGTATCCCGGGATCTTCGACCGGAGCGGCCACCGTGCGCGACGATTACAAGGAGCGTTTCCCAGTTTCTGATCGCGGGCACGAATGATGCGAAATGGTTGAGCGGGTTGCGGGCTGCTACCCACGTGGAGCGGTTGGCCCTTTTTTTTGGACTCTTTTTTCTTTGCATTTACCATTTACCCTTAAGTTTTAAGGGTCAAATACCTTCAAGTCTTCGTCTTCTCTCATTCAACATTCTCAGTTCTCACAACTTGCTGCTTCGTGTTCTTACACCCTTGCCTTCGCCGCCGAACACCCTTGCCTCGCAGCCGCACCTCCGTTTCATCTACGTCGGTTTGTTTTTTATCTTATTTTTTCTTTTATTTCATTTTATTTTCGTTCTCTTCTTCTAAACTCATTTTTTCTTTTTTCATTTTCTTTTCTTCTAAACTCTTCCTCTTTTCTTAAACGGTTCTTTTCTTTTTTCTTTCATTTTATTTTCTTTTCTTTTTCTATTTTTGTATTTTGTTTTCATTTTTAATTCTTTTTTTTTTTAAATCTTCTAGTAACACAATGGCGTCTGTTCTACTGTGCTTTTAAAAATTCTTCGTTTTCTTTTCTTCTAAAATCTTCTTCTCTTTTCTTAAACAGTTCTTTTATTTTTTCTTTCATTTTTATCTATTTCTATTCCTTTTTCTATTTTTGTATTTTGTTTTCATTTTTTATTCTATTTTTAAATAAAAAAATCTTCTACTAACACAATGGCATCTGTTTTACTGTGTTTTTAAAAAAAAATCTTTATATAATTATTAGTACAAAAAGTTATCCCACTCTCCCCTTTTGTGGTCAGCCGCTCCGCTCCGGTATCCGAGATTAATAACTCTGGTGTGGAACCACAAGCTTCCATTGTAAATGCCTTTTATTTTTGCAAGGAATTAGCCGAATATATAAAAATGCTGTGAAAGAGAATATGGTTGCTCAAAAGTACAATCTATAATTACTAAATCATTCAAAGCTATGTTGGTGCTATTTTTTCAAAAATAAAAACATTTTTTTTCAAAAATACAAACAAACAAATCGAGCTTAAACCGTATGTCTCATCTATGCTAAGAGTTTTAAAAACCGAACCGGTCATCAAACCGGTGAGGGTACTGGATCACTTGTACATTGATCGGTGGATCACTGGTCGAACCACATGACTAAACCGGATTAAACCGAATAACTCAGTTGGATAAATCAGTCTCTATAACAAAACTATATAGTTATTAAACCGGACAAACCGGATGACTCTGTTTCAGTAAAAATCACAATATACAAAATTTTAAATTTTCAAAATATCTTAAGTTCATTTTTTAAATTCAAATTCTAAACACATAGTACAAAATACAAATCCAAATAAATTTAATTTTGAACAAGTCCACTTGGATGATATGGTAAGAGATCTCTTCCAGCTTAACTAACTTAACCAGATCCTAGGTTCTAACCCAGCCCTGTGCATATAGCCGTGTTGCACGTGCCAAATTCTCTTGAGGGAGAGCTTTGCTGCCCATTGTGGTCCTCCCCTGTTTGAGGGATTAGTCTCTGCAGTTGCGCGAGAGGATATCCAGTTTCTACCGAAAAAGATAAGTTTTGAACAGTCTCTACTTATATTTTCTTTTTTTTTTAATTATTAAAACGGCATCGTCTTATCTGAGAAAAAACATTTATTTAACCTGCCGGTTTTCCAAAACCGCCGATTCATCAGATTTGACCGGTTCCTGCTGGTTCAATAGCTTACTCGATCCAACAATCAAACCAGACCGGTGACCCCTCCGTTTCAACCAGCCGGTCCGATCCGGTTTTTAAAACACCGGTTCAAGTATAACTAGGTTCATTTCCAATTGAACCTCTGCAATGTGGCCTTCTCTCCTTTAGAAACTAGAGATTAGTCTTCCTATTTCTTAACACTTATGTGGCCTTCTCTCCTTTAGAAACTAGAGATAAATCTTCCTATTTCATAACACTTTTTACCTTTTAAGACGTTGAGTATTCCTATCATTCATTCCTAGTCATTGTCGCTTCGTATGCACAATCTTAAAATTACACGTGTAATAATAATAACACTCTAAAATGGATCTAGAGCATTGATCATGCACATCAACAATATAATTTCAATTAAGCGGACCAATAAACTGAGCAATAATATAATCAAACATGTAAGTAATCAGAGTATTATGACTTATAGAGTATTTATAATCAAATATGGTATATGCCTTATAATTTTTTACTGTGTGTTATGTCTTATAATCAAACATGCGAGGCAAGTTGGGACAATAAACACGCGTGCAACAATTTGCAGTCATATATAGGTATTCTAGACTTATACTATAACAATCGAATTTTTTGTGTAATTAGTTTAGAAATTGTACCTCTAACAGGAGCTTCTTCCCATTCAGTGCCATCATCATCTTCCTCACGTTTTGATTTAATGCCAACTTTGCGATTGGAAATACTGCTAGAAGGATCATCTGCACCGTTCCCATCTTGGGGATTTTTTGCAGCTTCTTCCAATTCATGTTGCTTCTTAAGTAAAGCAGCATAATAGGCCTTAATATACTCATCCTATAAAAATATAAAAGGTAACAGAAATTTTAGTGATAAAAAACTTTCTAGTGCCTTAGGGGGCGGGGGCGGGGGCGGGGAACTTGAACAAAAAGAATCAAACCATACAGAAAATAACAGTTCATACTTTACGAACCTGTATATTTTTATCATCATGCACAATTGTTGACTTTTTCTCATCTGTATATTGTGCTGCTGTGGAAGTTGAAGTCCCATCCATTTTTATTTCCTGCTTCACTTCTCCACGCTGTTCCTTCGTAAGATTCATACCTGATGTAATCATCCATGGAGGCAAAACCTTTAAAGATGTGCTGTCAGTTTCAGATTTAACACCCTCTCCTTTGCCTTCAGTGCCATTGAAGTCAACTACCACCTGTCCACATTCATTGATAGACTACTTAACATTTAAACATTTAAGGAAGATATGATGATGCTAAATATAAAAGCTATACATGGAACCATGAAAGCACATTGGTCCTACATGGGACATGCAGACTGACATGTCAACCACTTTCGAGAGATAGGTACTAGAAATCCAATAAACCCAAAATGAAACTTAAACAAAACCGAAGGAATTCCACTTCTAGATGATATTAATGGTGAAAACGATAGAGCGCTAGGCTCCTTATAGAAAACAACACCAATGTGAAAAAGAAAAATATCCCAACTATTACTCCTAAGAAAACATCAGTCCATCCAAGGTCAACGCCTTACCACGACTACCTAATTCTTGCCTAACTCCCATTGACCTCTCTCACCTTTCCAATATATAAAAATGATCCCCTACCTCACTCTCCACATCAAATGCCATCTGTCCCATTTTGTTATGCCCCGTCTCCATTCTAACGGCTTTCCTCCTTTTATCCCACAAGCCTATCAGACTGGACTCTCATGTTAAATTTTCAAATGACAAGGTCATAACAAAATTGTGTATCTCTTTATTCATAGATATTAAGAAATTTTGATAGATCCCTTCCGATCAATGTCTGCTATAAGAGACATAAATTTTGCATGACAACCATATGAAGGAAAATTAGCATTACAACTTTCAGTACTAACTCATTGCATGTTTGATTTTGCGTGACAAAAATTGATCTGGAATGAATTGATTTTACTTAAAAGTGACTTGAATATAAAGTGGTTTTGTTTGAATACATTTATGTAAAAGTGAGTTCGAAATAAGTTGTCGTGTAAATATCACGTTTAGCCCAAAAACTACAAATCCTAGATTCAAATTAGAATCAATTCTAGGGACAAACTCAATTCTATTCAAAAGCAACCAAACATGCCAATCAATTATACACCTCCATAATCAAGTTTGGCAGCTCAACCAAACATAGGCGTGTGTTTGGTTCTGTGGTGACGAAAATTGATTTTGAGTGAATTGATTCTGTAAAATTGATTATAGGTAAAAGTTAGTTGAAGGTAAAGTGATTTATGTTTGGGTATATTTATGCAAAAGTGAATTGAACGATAAATTTCAGTGTAAAAATCATGTTTAGACCCAAAAGCTATAAATCCTAACTTCAAGTAGAATCAATTTGGGAGACAAAATCAATTCAACTTTAGAGGAACCAAACATGTCAAAAGCAATTCTTCACCACCAGAATCACTTTTTCCTCTTCCAAAATTGAAACCAAAATAGAAAACTTCGCATTCATCAGCAAATACAAAGGAAAATTATATTGCTCAAACTAAAACAAAAATTGAAAAAAAAATCGATTTTATAGAGAGAAAAATTTGCAGAAAAAAGAGGGAATGTACAACTAAGAGGATAACATATCATCCAAAACTGGGGAAGAGATCCAAGAAAATTGATGAGAAAAAGAACATAATGGTTACTCAGTCTATTTGTCTTACAAGTACAACACTTAGGTTTTGTTAGTCCATTAACCAGCAGCAAGTTGGCATAGTTTGTTAAAAGTTTAAGTTAGCTCAGCTAGTAACTATATTTACCAGAATCTTCAAAGGTTTGGTGCAGTATTTCAGTGGCAAAATATTTTTAGCAAAATTCTATCACTTTCTCACTGTATTTTATTTCCCTTTCTATCATTATCTACTTTCTCTCCAATTTTTTATTCCTAATATTTTGCAAAAGCTAGAAAGGATAACTCCCTTAAAACAGCATAATGTTACCTTGGTATCTCCACTGTATGGCATTGGTGCACCATTATATCCCAAATGAGACATTTTAGAATCGCCAGCATTTTCTCCATTAGCTGCACGCCCAGCTGCACTAGCTCGAGCTTCCCATGCTTGAAGAGTGCCAAATTCTGGAACCGGCATGTCTTTTACCCGACTGAGTTGGTCTATTAAAGGCTTGAGTTGTACCTGCACTAGCACAAGAAGTACAACAGTCATAACATGCAAAGTAAGTTGTAGGTCAGAAGCTACAAAAAGTAAAAGCCATAATTGTGTAAGCCTTAGCAATTCATCATGAAAATAAGATGAGATAAATGATACCTGCGGTCATGTTTATTTAAAATTGTGAGTAGAGTCAGTAGACTTCCAAGTCAGCCCAAAATTAACAGTTCTACTAAGTACATGCCCCAACAAAATCCAATTATATTACATATACTTTTAATTAAATGATTATACATACTTTCGTGAATTAATACACTTGGTCAAATTTCATAATATTGCTGGCCTCGAGTAAATTTGCTGGGTGTATTAGATTGATAGGTACCAAAAACTCAATAATACAGAAATGAAACTCAGAACAGTAAGGGATCCCAGAGGATTTTTAACGTGAAAGCAATAGAGAAGTAGGCTACTTATAGAAAACTGAAGTAATGTAAAAGGGAAAGATACCCAGACTATTCTTCCTATAAAGAAACTGGTCGTGTAGAAGACAAAGCGTTGCCACCAGTCCACCACTACCCAATTCTTGCCTAACTACAATCAACCTTGCACCTTTCAAATTTATTGTTTTCTCTTTTTCTCACCACTCATCAAATGCCACAGGTCCCTTAATGTTATGCTCCCTTTCCCTTCTAATTGTTTCCCTTTATCTCACGGGCCTATCATAGATTTATCTGGTTATCTAGCTGTCTGTCTCATGCCTTTTCTAAATAGAGTAATGGATCTGACTGGTTCAACAAAACCAAGCTGTCAACTACAGTTTGGATACAAAAACAGTGAGTTCATTCCTATGATCCTCTACCAAATAGGGATGGACTGGTAAGTGGTAAGTAATAGGAGAATGGAAGATGCAGAACTAAAAATTTACCACTTGACGTCTTCAGAATATTGAACTGACACTCAGGCACCTCTATATGCATTATATTTACACGGTTTCTACGAACTCCCTCATAGATTGTTTATCCTATATATACAAGACCTAACCCCATATATATAATAAGTAACATTACTTGCTAGAAACCACTTCGGCTAGGAATTTTTCCAGTTCCAGCAAACAACTATGATAAAGATCATCGACAATAACAAATAAAAATGATCCAAAATATGAAGCCACAAATAGAAACAAACGGTGCAATAAATCATATAAGAACCTCCATCTTTTGAAGCATGTCCTTTAGCTTTTCACGCCGTCGTCTTCTTGCATTTTCATCTCCATCTCCTCCGTCTCCCCCATCTTGAGCAGCTAACTTGTCACTTTCAACCTCTAGTTTTCCATTACAACGCTCGCAGTGGAAGTCCTCGTCTTCAAAAGATATCAACCGCAGTGCATCCAAAGCATTGTATCTAAAATGATTAAAATACCCAAGTATTATGAAACAGAATCACATCAATACAAATAAAATAACTATGAAAAAATATATTACAGATAAATACAGTTAGTTATTTCTGAAACCTTTTTCCACAGTTGGTACATATATATTCTTGAACAGTGTTTTTGTTCTCCAATTCATCTTTCAGCTTATGCTTCATGCGATGCAGTCTGTACCTGACCACATCATATATCTGCAACAAAAATCATAAGTTTCCTATATATGAAGGAGCCTAGATTTTGATGAACCAATTCAAACGAATAGTCTGAAAGGCAGGAAAAATAAAATTGATTTTCCTTTCTCTCTGCAACAAAACAACTAAATATCATTGGTAAAGCTACAGTTAAAGAATACAGTTAGTGGAGATTGACCTGTGCATAATCTAGACAACAGTAAGAGTGTGTGTGTAGCTTGACCTTTTCTTCTCCCTCCTTTCCTGTTGCAGCATCAGCTGTAGCAGCTACAGCCGCGCTATATATTTTTGCACCTTTTGCTGTCTGTTAAAATTATACAACAGGAACATGTGAACAAAATACATATACGACTAAATACATTCACCCACAACTCTCACGCGTGCAAATGTAAGACTAGTGAATATCAAAATAATAAAACAAAAAAACGCACATCAACAGATGGAAAATAACCTTCACATTACACAAGGGAAGGGATCTTCTAAAATTAATCTAGAGGAGCTTGCATACTCTTCATTATCCAAGATCTATAAAAGTTGTCACTGTATAGGGGGCGAAAAGACAAAGATGCTACTACATTTTGTAGAAGCACAACAACTATCATGGTCAAAGAAAAAATATATCATGTGCCAAACCAAAAATAAATACAAAACCAGAGGCGAAAAGACAAAGATGCTACTACGTTTTGTAGAAGCACAACAACTATCATGGTCAAAGAAAAAATATATCATGTGCCAAACCAAAAATAAATACAAAACCAGAGGCGAAAAGACAAAGATGCTACTACATTTTGTAGAAGCACAACAACTATCATGGTCAAAGAAAAAATATATCATGTGCCAAACCAAAAATAAATACAAAACCAGAGGCTTTAAGTCATTGATTTCAAACCTTCTATGCACAAGGTAGGAAAAAAGAACATAACAGAATTAACAAAAAAACGATCAATAATAAGCATTCTATGAACTACTGTACACCTTCGCTAAGTGGAGGAATGAATTAACACGAATCAACAATAACTGTTTGACTGACTGTGTTACAGTAATTTGTTAAACTCATTCAAAAGATCATTATTAAGCCGCATGGGTGGTCACAGTCAAGCTATGCATCAAACAACATAACATAATGATTTCATTGGATTGGCTAGTGCTTGTAGGCCAGCTGTATATCACAAAACGAAAGCAACATAATGAATAGGCAGAACTGGATAGTTACCTCCCTCCTATGATCTCGTGTGATAATCTTTTCTTCTTCAAAGAACCGCAGAGTTCGACGAAGTTGCTTTGTATGCAATTTGAGGTCCTTTGCCAAGTCTTCTTCTCTAACCCATTGTCGTCTGGAATAAAAAAAATTAACAGGATACAATTAAAATCCAAAGTTTCAAATTAAATAAACAAACCATATATTCCCTTTTTTCCATTATCTTTTGTATAATGATTCTAATCCTTTATTTCCATTCTATCAATTTCACTTAAATTGAAATAATTTATGTCCACTTTTTGTTTTCCTTGCTTTGTAATTGAATAAGTGAACTACTGTCAGCAGAACTATCACTAATCATTAACAATCTACAATCCTTGGCAAATTATATCTAAATTGTTTAAGATTATAAGAAATTTCATTGAACTTGTGCATCATTTGTTCGTTAATAAAAGTATGTGAATCGTAGTTAAACTTGAAAAGGTGATAAATGCGAAGAAGAAAAAAGAGGTTGAACCTGGTGAGCGCATCAAGAACAACTACGGCAATTCCTCTGTTATCACTCCTTCCCGTTTTGGGTTGATTATCTCCTTTGCTGGTAAGATCGTCATAGAAAGCCCTCGCAGCTAGTTTAACAAGCCTGTGCAAATTGACTCGGTAAATTTAAAACAAAATTCACAAATCGCATTGTGTTCCTTACTTTCTTATGCATTTTTTTTGGATCAAATGAAAATTCGATGCACTTGAAATGGAGAGAGAGAAGTTCTTACTTGTTGTAGGGTTCAATCATTGATACGATCTGATTTAGGGTTTTAGTACAGTCGTTGGTGTTCTTCTAGAAGGTTAGGTTGCGGTAGCAGAGATGATGAATAAGATGCCGGAACGAGAGGTTAGGTTAAGTTGCCGAGGCGTAACCGGTGGACGGCGATAGAGAGAGCGTGTTTGGGTGGGAAAGATTCAGAAATTGTGTCTATATGGTGAAACCAAATTCATAAATTGAAGGATTGGAGCAGAGGAAAAGTTCTTGTGAAACGGGACAAAAATTGGTGTACTGGAAGAGGAGCGTAGCAGAATATCCTAGGTCAATAGCAAAAAGAATTAAACATTTGATATTTGGGTATCCAACTCAATCAGTTCTATCTAAGATCAGAAGAAGAAGAAAAATTATATAAGGAAGTACCAATTTTATCCTTTTATTTAAAAAATATATATATTCATTATCTAAGACAAAAAAGAAATTGTATATGTGAACTACTAATTTTATCCTTTTTCTATTTTAAAATAATGTAATGCATTTTTGTACTTAAGACTTTGTTCGGATTGATGGAATTGAATGATATTTTATTGTTTGGATCTTTTAAAATTTGATGGAACGAAGTGGAATTGAGTGGTATTATTCCATTAGATTCCAACTGTTACCATCATATTTTTTCCCCTCCAATTTGGACGGAAGAAACAACTTGTCTTATTCCATTCTAAAGTTTTCAAACAATGGAATGGTATATTCGTTCCGCTCCGCTTCATTTCGTCTCGTCTCACTTCGCTTCATTCCATTCCGCTCCGTTCATTTTATGATATCCAAACATATCCTAATTTAATTTAACTTAATTTATATTTTTAATTTAGTTCTTAATGAATAAATATTTATATTTAGTCTCTCAAAAATCATTTTGTTAGTCAAATTGATATTTTTTGTTAAATTTTGAAGAAAAATATTAAATTATGTATATGTGTCTGAGACAACTTTTTTTAGTTTCTCTCTCCAAAAATGCACACTCTCTCACCAATACTCTTGAAAAATCAAACTCTTCTCAACTCATCTTTCACTCCAATGTGAGATCTAATCGAACCACTTGTCTCTAAAATATTTTTGTCTAATTCTTAAGTAAAAAGATATATTTTGGTGTAGTTATTTAATGTTTGAAAATTTGGTTTTTGTTAAATATCATTCGTGGAGGATTCAGAAAAAAGTTTTGTCTACTTGTGAAACTTCATAAACAACTAGGCATGGCAAATAAATTTGGCCCCAACCGCATCCACCCTTATTTTAACGGGAAAAACCTAATTTAATTGGGGTGGGTGTGAGGAAAACTCGGTTTTTAATTATGGAGGTGGGGCGGGGGATGCTAGTATTTGTCATGCACCCATCTATTATATTTAATTTAATATTCTTATTTTTAATAATTTTATTTCTCATTTACACTTTCTTAATGTTAAAGTATCATGTATATTAGAATTATTGTGTATTTTTTTAAAATATAAATTAACTAAAAATATCAAGAATTATTGTTATTCTTAAAATAATCAATTATTTAATTTAAATTTTAACTTTTATTGTTATTTAAAAAAATACATTTTTTAAAAGTTGTAATTTATACGGGTAGGGCGAAAAAACCTGTTTCTTGTTGGAGGCGGGGTAGAGGATCAATTATTATCCCTGATCGAATTCGGGGGAGAGGTTGGTTTTGAGAGGCGGGGCAGGACTGATAATGCTTAAACCTGTTCCACACCGCCCTGTTGTCATACCTAAAAATAGTAGTGACTTATGATGAGATAGTTAGCGGTGAAACCCTAAATGGGTTTGTGGAATATAGGATTCATGTTCGGTCTTGTAATGGACACAGTGTTATTGTGGATGAAGCTTTATGGTGAAGTAAGTTGTGTTGATAGCGTAAAAAGTATGGAGGATTTGAAGTCTGTTAAGGTAGGTGGTGGGACTGAGGCTCGGCTTGAGGTCTTTAGGGTTCTAGAATCTGAAGAAGGTATGAGTGAGAATGCAACAGTTGAATCGTGTAGCTTTGTTTCATAAAGGGGAAGTGAGTATTCAAATAGGAATTGGTGGTGATAATAAAATTTTGGATCAATGAGGGCTTACTTGCGACAAAGTTGAAATTTAGGAAAAGTTAAGTTCAAACGGGAAATAATCAATTGGAAATGATAAAGTTAATGATAAATCCAATAATATACAAGAAGTTATTTGTGGAACTAAAGTTAAAATTGACAAGACTGATTTGAATTCTAGTGTAAAACAAAGCTTTATCCTTGAAATGTGTAATGTAAAAGAGCAAATAGCAACTGAAAATTATGTGGGTAATATTTTTGATGCGCAATAATTTGATGAATATAAGAAGATCCAAGTAGATGTTGAAGATCAATAAGAAACAAGAATAAGTCAAACAATGAACCATAATGTGTGGTTTCAATTTAGTCCCTTAACGACTCACTATTTTGACTTTTGTCGTGTTGTCATGCCCCATTATCACAACTTAACATTTTTTTCTCAGCATTTAATAGAAAATACTAATTTGGCTAACCGACTAGTTATTAAGGGACTAAAATATAATATTTATTCAATAAGAAACTAAAGTGAAACTTAAAATTAAGCTAAGAGACCTCGTGACCAATTAAGCTTATAAACAATATTGAATCCCTAAATAAAACACAAAGTTTTCTTCCTTCTTTACTTAGATGTCACTATCAATATTAGATTAAAAATAAAAAAAATTACCTTCAAATTGAAAAAAAAATTATAGAGATTTTGTGAAGTAATTAACTAATTGACTTATTTGATCAATTGTTTATCTAAGATAAAAAATGCATATGAACTATCAATTTTTCTCTTTTGTTTAAAAAAATTATTCATTATACAAAACCTTTAAAAGTATTTAACAAATCCTCATATAAAACACATATCTCATTTCCCCGGTTATTTACATGTCACAATCAATGATAAATTTTAAGTATCGAAATTACCTTTAAACTTAAGAAAAAAATTTACAAAGACATTTGGTCATTTAATGAATTAATCTAATTCATATAGGATTATAATCAACAAAAGAAAGCAAAAGTAAGAGCAATAACTACCACTAGCAATTGTACTTGTGTGACGTACGGAAAGTAAATTATGTTAATGATAACTTACTATAAAATTAAAATATAGTATATAGTAAGTAACTAACTAAATAAATTAATATCAATATAAGTCACAATCATATTACATTGCATGAGAAAAAAAAATAGCATTGTTGCTTCATACCCATAAAAGAAAATCCAAAAATATCTCATAATAAATAGTAATATCTATATGTAAACCTCGTCTATCTCAAGTTTTGAAAGATTTTTTGTAAACTACGTTGTAAGTTTTATTTGAGACATGACATTCATCATCACATATAAGCAACTCCAACCCATCACGCGAAGTTACACGTGAAACAACAACATATAATTGACCATGTGAAAATATAGGTTTTAGAAGATATATATCAATATTTTGAATAAATTGACCTTGAATCTTATTGATAGTCGTAGAAAATGAGACAACATTAGAAAACTGTTTACATTGAAATGTGAATGGAATTTTTGGGTTAGATGGAGTCAAAGAGAATCTCTGGATATAAACCTTTTGTGCAATATTACTTTGTGAGATGACTTTTGCCTACAATACATGAGTTCCCATTTGTGTAATTATAAGTCGAGTTCCATTACATAAACTTAATTATTGATCAATATTTCTCAACAACATTACTGAAACACCAATTTTTAGTCTTAACTCATGTGTTGGTAGACCAAAAGAATTAATGGTGTTAAGAAATTAAAGAGTATGTATATCATCAAGATTATTACTATTTTCACCAAATGAACATGGACTATCAACATCTAAGTATGTTTTATCATCGTCTGGAATCAAAGCCATAATGTAGTTGTTCAATGTAACGACAATGGCATTTGTAGGTGTTAAGATTATCTTATTCTGAAATAAATAAAAAGGATCATTCATATTATCCAAAAGTAATTGATATCTGGTACCAATCACTGAAGCAATAGGGTTGCCTGTATTCTTAATGAGCAAGTCATGTGGTATTGGAATTTCAATTTCACCATCATTATTTTCTCTGATGTTCCCATCACCAACTTTTAAAATCCAATTTGAGGACTCTTTTACGTCATTGAGATTCAAACACAAAGATGTTGATTGGAGCCTTGTATTTTTTGACAATGTTAAGACTCGACAAAGTTTCCAAAGGTATGAAGCGTTAATGCTAGCACGTACAATATCTTGTCTCGTTTCTTTTGGAGTGACAGAAGTATTTTGCCTGAAATCACCGCCCAAGACAACAACTTTTCCTCCAAAAGGAAGATTCATACTTCTTGTATTAGAGACTCCAAGTATATCCCTAAACTATTTATTAATAGCTTCAAAGCAATGTTTATGAATCATAGGAGCTATATCCCAAACAATAAGTTTTGACTTAACAATTAATTCAGCTAAAGGATCACATGGCTTAATATGACACGTAACTTCTCAATGATGTTTATTGGTATGAAGAATCTTTAATGGGTTGTTATTCCATTAGGAATAAGTAATGATGATATTCCACTTGAGGCCACCGTCAAAATAATATCTCCCTTTCATCTAATTGCTACATAAATCGCCCTTCAGATTAATGTTTTACTGATTCCACCATAGCCATATAGGAAGAAAAGTATGCCACGATTATCATTCACATTGCTTATGATTGTGTCATATATGTTTATTTGTTCTTCAGTCATTGTGGAAGTTAATGTTTGGTGCTATAAATGTAGACTTTGGCGGTTGTCGTATCCCAAAATTTGCCCTACCTTTTGCAGTTTTTGTCTGACTTATTTCCCATTGCATCTGCATATCCATCCATCATAGAAAATTCATTTATAATTGTATCTTTATCATTAAATAAAAGATCTTACTAAAATGGTATCGACATAATAATATTGGTTAGTTCGTTTCTTATGGATCAAGTCACGTGGGTAAGTGCATTGATTTTATCATGACATTGGATATTGGGGTTACTAGGGGCTATCTCGGTCTTTTATTTATTCGATTCATGGAACAAATCTTTATTCAAGTTAAAGAAATTGAATTCAAGATTTGTTCAAATTTACTCAAATACAAAACGTAGTTCAAACAGTTGTTGCAGTACAAAATGTTCAATAAGCCAGAATCAACAAGTATACCAAGCCCTGATCATACCAATCCGGCAAAATCACACACAAGGAAAAAAAGCCAAGCCATTATGCCTCACACATGAGCTCATGCATCAAAATAAAGGGAAAAAACCATTTATGCTTGATGTTAATCGGTTAACATATAATGGTTTATCGATTAACCTGGGGCAGTAGCCAAAAAAAGACCATTCTGCTTGATGTTAATCGGCTAACATATAGTGGTTAATCGATTAACTTGGGACAATAGCAAAAAAAAAAAACCATTCTGCTTGATGTTAACTGATTAACATATATTGGTTAATCGATTAACCTGGGACAGTAGCCAAAAAAGACCATGTTGCGTGATGTTAATCGGTTAACCGATTAACCTGGGACAGTGAGCCAAAATGCTGCATTTTTTTAGCAATGATGCAGTTTCCTTTACACTCCAAACCATTTCCAATGCTTGCATCAATACATAAGGTTACCTTTACATAATTATGCAGCAATTAATCATATCATTCATGCATTGGATTAAGCTCTTAACACTTCAATTCACCAAACTTCTCAACATTTGTGAGTTACTGTAGCGGGAAATTCATGATCATCAAGCTATTGACAAGCTAGAGATCAGTTAACAAGAGTCGCCACCGCGCTTTTATTGTTTCCAAGGGAAAAGGGAAAAAGTACGAACAAAACCCAAATAGTGAGAAGTTTTCAAATAAAAACTAATAAAAGTCAGAGATCACAGGTAAGGGGATTGGTTACACAGGGGGAAGGTGTTAGCACCCAAAGTGTCCTAGGTACTCCTAGGGAGCCCTTTTTGTGTGCATATGTATTTTGTACAAAGTGATGTTTACAAGCAAATGGAATGGAGGGATGAGAAAAGAATTCATTAATTATATTTTTGTGTTTGACAAGACCTTCAGTATCGTGCCTACGTACCAACATAAAAATGAGGGATCAAAACCTCGTAGTTCGTACTAGAAATTTCAAAGTGAGTATGTTGGTTTTAACAAAAGTTAAGCTTGAAAGGCACAAATGCCTACAAATAAAGGGCAATGCTTAGCCGACAAATGCCGCAATGATTCGGCCTCAATCCATGAGAGGAGACCACCTTTCGCCTCTACCATTGGTTTATGGTTGGAGCAACTAGATTTTGATTTAGAAGATTCTTCCCAATGTCATTTTAGTACATGTTCTCTTCTAGGTGAAATCTCTCTTTGAGCTGGCAAGCTAAAGACATTTCTACCACTAGTGTTGGGATTACAAGAATAATTAAGACTTTTTAAATTGTAATATGATTAGGTTGACTTTGGTTTGCAATTCATTCTTTGCATTTTCTCATGTATGGACACATGTGAATAACGATATTTTTATAAATGAATGGCCTTGATATGGAATTAATCGATGAATTTAGCCTTTTGGTAAACCTTATATGAATTTGACATTTGAAATGGTTATGGACTTGATATGAAATAAATTATGAGTGGATGTATTGGCGGACTTGGTGGATAAATATATCTTTCATCGTGAGCACCGTTGAAACTTGAGGTGTATGGATGTTTGGATGAATCGTTAACATAACTCAAAGGACACAACCATAACTCGAATAGGTTTGACGCAACGATTTTAGGAAGGTATAACAAACTGGGACCTAACTTGAAATTTATCAGGCCAGGAACTAATGGTAATGACAATGGAATGGGGTGGGTTTGAATAACCTTGCCCAAATGAAATTAGGCGAAGTATGAACCATATACTTTGAAGAAAACAGACGTACTAGCCTAACATGTATTGAGGCCCAAACCAAAGGACACGATCATGGGATGAATGTGTGGGAGTGTGAAGCTTATGAAATCAACAGCAGGAAGAGTCACTAGCGTAAACTATGCACAAACAGTTTAATGAGATTTAACCACTAAATCACAATATCACGGAGAATGGAATTATGTTTATAGGCCTTTATGAGGGTATGGAATACGATTAGGGCTTATGGACGTATTGATCGAGTGTGGATCCCCAAGCTAGAGTTTATGCATCATAACCTCTGGTTGCGAATGCTAATGAAATTTTTTCTTTTAATATCCAGACAAAATTTGGGTATGACAAACGCGCTTTAATCCTCCCCTTCCTTCTTTCTCGATTTTTATTTCTGCTTCTGTTTGTTTTTTTTATTTCTTATTCAATCTTCTCCTTTTTTTTGTTTGTGTTTGTTTCCTCTAATGGTTATGCTTCCTAATTTCGATTTCTTATACTTCCTCCCTTGTTTCTGTTTGAATTTGCTTTGGGGTGCTTTCTGGTTATGAAGATTTTTTCTTGTTCTTTTCCCTTGTTTTGTTGTGTTATGATTCGTTTTTTAGGGGCATTTTTTATAGTTGAATGTGAGGGTTTGAAGAAGCTAGAATGGTGATCGAAGAGGCCCGTTAGGAGAGTTTTCTAGGGAGATCATTTAGCAAAGGGTGGTTAAGAGAAATGGTTGAGGAAGGTTGTTATCCAATGGTTTTGTTGGAGGTGGTTATGCAAGTTCGGTTAGTTGGGTATCGAAGGTCCTTTTTTGCAGGGTTCTAATGGTGGTTTATAGTGGAGATTGAAGAGGTTTGTAAGATAGGTTTTTATTCAGTTATGAGTTTTTTATCCCTTGGTTGTGGCAGTTTGCTTGAGGTAGTTAGGGTTGTCGAACTCGGTTACGATTTTGTTAAGTTTGTTGAAGTTAGTAGCAAGGTTTCTGTTGGAATTCTCTTGAGAAATCGGTTACAAATTGTGATTCAGTTGGGTTATTTGAATTGAAACATTAGGTTATGGAAGTTGGGATGTGGAAACTATAAGTCAATTTCTGTTTCTGTTAGGGAAAGAGAAAAATCTATTAGAGTTTTTGACAGTTGCCGGATCGATGAGTGAAGGTTTTTCTATTGAGTTTTTCTTTGTTGAAAGAAGTTACAGTTTTGATTCAGTTGGAAGAAGTTGGTTCTGTCAGCTTTTTTAGTTCTTATTCTGTTAGAACTCCCCCCCCCCCCATCCCAATTCTGTTATCATAATGTTGTATCCTTTGTTTGAATCCCTTTGAGAAGTTGGTGGTGGTTAGTTGAAAATGGTTTAGAAATTCTGTTATGACAGTTTATGTTAGTTTAATGTGGTTAGAAAAATATTATGCAAGTGGACTGATTTTTATCTTCATAATTTTGTGCAGGAAGTATGTAAGTGGCTCTGTTTTGGACAAAGGCTTGGAATTGCAAATGGAGCTGGAATTGTTTTGAAGCTTTGAGGTCATGGAGTGTGTTATTGGAGTTGTCATGGACCTTTGATTGGGTTAATTTTGGAATGTAGAATATTTGTTGTAGGGTTTATGTTTGTAATGAATGTAGTGAATATGGAATATGCCTTGTGTTGTATAATTGTCATGGTTTAATTTTATAATGAATGGTGCAATTTGGTTTATTATTGTAATTTTGTATGTAGTTCATGGTTGTAGTTTTGTAACTTTGAAATGTAATTGGAATTGGTTTGAATATGAAAATGTAATGGGAATAATGATTGAAAGTTGTTTTGAAATTTGAATATGGAAATTGGTTTATGAACTATTATAATTTGGTTCATATATCGATTATGGAATAATACTTGAAATTTGCTTATGCATTGCGAATTAAATGTGTGGTTTTGATATTGAATCGAAATGATGTATGGAAATTGACATGGTTGAAATTCAAATGAAGATGTAAATTGGATTGTGGTTTGGAATTAAATGTAGTTTAGGTTAGGATTAATGGAATGAATAAGGTTTACACATGGCTTAAAAGAACATGTGATTATGGTTTGGAATGATGTAATGAACATGGGTTAAAAAGGTTTTAAAATATTTACAAGTGAACATGAATAATAGTTATGACTTGGAAAGTGATATCGGTTACATGGTTGACTTTGGTCAAAGTTGACCAAAAAGTCAACTATTAACCGAAGTCAACATTTGGTCAGCAAAACTAAAATTGTAGTTTTTCTTCATGTAATGAACGATATTTATACCTTTGAATGGTCTTGTATGATTTGACATTTGTGATGAATGATATTGATATGAACTTGACTGAATCAATATAAACATGCATGGTGACCAACTGTGGACTAAAGATACACACATAAACCAAGAAAGACAGACATAAGACAAGTTTGAATGAATCCTATTAGGCCTCATCAAGCTTGAATGGATAATGATAAGAATGGATCAAAGATCCATGGACCAAACTAACTAACAATTAAAATGAAGTGAACTTTAATAACCTTGCCCCGATGGAAATAAGCAAGGCAATGATTATAACTAGAAATGAGGATGATTAGGTGGCATAATAATAGGCACAAACCAAAGGATACAAAGACATGATACACAAGTGGGATCAACACCAAGGAACCAATTAAAAATAGCCATGAAAAAGAGGTTGTGGGATGAAGCTTGACCAAGCAAGAGGATCAAACATCAATGGAATGCAAATGGGTCAAATGAAACCAAGGTTATGGACCTACACAAGGGGTTTTGGACATACTTAGGGTTTATGGACATCATGACCAAATGAGAATCCCAAATTAGGGTTTTTCTTCACCAGGAAGCCATATTTCAATCTTCAATGTTGGATACAATACACCAGTTCCAAGAGCTACCCTCGGATTAGGATTTGATTGTTAAGCCACCTTAAGTTGCAGAGAAACCCTAGTTTCCACTAGGTACAAGCACAAAACTTAGAACCCATGATATATGTCCTCTTGTATGGGACTAATGGTTATGCGAATGAAATGAATGATATGAAGATATGTATATGACTAGGGTTAGTGGTCTAGATGAACTTTTTGAATGGTAGGGTGAATTTTGGGGTATGACAATCATTTCACCCGACCTGGATAAATATCAAATTCATTTGAGGCATCATAAGAAAACCTCTAAACATTGCATTTCATCTAGTCAGGTGGCATTTCATCAGTCAACTGGTTCAAAGGTCCATCTTAAATTAAGTATCATTCATTATCATAAATATTTTTATTTGGTTGACTCTTGCTATTTAAGTTGACTTTTTCTCATTCTTGTGGACTTTTAACTTTTATTACCCTTTTGTCGACTTCTCAAATTCATCCAATAGTTACTTATTAATTGCTAAGTTTCTTTCACTATCTTTATTTGGGCACCACAACCTTTTGGTTAACCTTTAAGAAACCCTAATGTTAGTCTATGACTTTTGGATCGTCATGGCATTGGGATTTAGAAGTCACTTTTAAGTTTGACTTTGGTTAACAAAAGTCAACCATGGAAGGTCGACTTTTTGTTGACCATTTTCTGTTGAAATCTTGCATATTTGTTTGGTTATCTGTCTTAGATTCAAGGCTTAGCATGGAAAATTCATTTTCAAGGATAAAGAATCAATATTTAAACATATTTCACAGTTTCAAAAGTCTTAATTTAGAGGGAATGTAGCGGTGTATTCGTCACTTTATGATTTATTGATTAAACCAAAAGCAAAGCATACAATGAATCGAGTCGCCACCGCACTTTTATTTATTCAAAGGATTGGCTAAAAAGCGAACAAAAGCCTAAGAAGTTTTACACATAGAAAACTAATGAAAAAGATCAGAGAATCTGGGTAAGGGGTAAATTACGCAATGGGAAGGTGTTAGGCACCCAAAACGTCCTAGGTACTCCTAGGGAGCCCTTTTCACAATTGTTGTATGAAATGTTATTTGTTATGAAATATTTGTTGTGCAAACATGAATGGGATGATGAGAAAAGAATGTACAATTTTTATTGTTTTTGTGTTTGAGCGGATGAACCCGTTGCCTACGTACCTTCCATCAAAGGTAAGGATCAAAACGTCGTAGTTCGGCTAAAAGATTTCCAAAAATTAGTGAGTTCAATTTTAAAACACAAGCTCTAAGGCTTTTCATTACCAATGGGAGAAAACTCAACCAACATCAACAATCCACCATGCGAGGATGGCTTCAACATACTAGTGAGGGGTTAACCCTATAATAAGTATGGAAGACTTACAATCAACTCACTAAGGATAAGGTAAGATTTACATCAACCACTATGGTAATTAAAACCTACGGCTAATGTATGAAACATATTAACAATGGACAAAGCCAAAACAATTGAATGGGTGAAGTTAATTGATTATGATTATTCACAAAGTATGGTCAAGGTATGATTAAGATTGATTCAAAGAAGTGTTATGAAAAGGAGTTTTGAAAAGTCAAGGACTTATGGTCCAAGTTTCTAATTTGAAAAGACATGAGGATGTTCCCACAACAAGTCAAAGTTTTTTTTTTTAAAATCAAAGTGTGAAAAAGTTTAGGACAAAGAGGGTATGGATGACGGAATGTAAAACTTCTTATAAAGGTTCACCTCTTGAAATCATATAGAAGATGATTCAAGTGTGTCCTTAGGAATGAGGCAACAAAGCAAGTAAGCATCAAGCAAGGTGATACCGAATGCCATCAATGGTCTTATACCAATCTCACAAACAAAAACGGATATCGGATACCAATAAATGGATTTACACCAATCTCCTAAAACAAAACAATGATACTGGATGCCATCAATGGTCTTATACCAATCTCACAAAGCAAAAGCGGATATCGGATACCAATAAATGGGTTTACACCAACCTCTTAAAGTAAAACAAAACTTGGATGTCGGATGCCAATCTATCTGGACTTATACCAACCTCCAAAGGATGATCATAGGAATACAAGGGCCAACAACATGGTCTTACACTTGCATCCTCACATACAACAAACAAACAATGCACTAAGCAATGGACATGAGTGACCAAGTGAAATGGTCTTACACTCTGTCCCTTCCAAATCATAGGAACAATGGCCAAAGAACATGGTCTTACAATTGTCCTCAATGGGTAAACCAAACATGGATCACAAAGATATGCAATGATGATCATGCAAGAATTAACAATCAATAATGATGAATGCACAAAGGCAAGCAAGCATGTATAAATGCAACAAGCAATCAATCAGACAAAGTCATTTAGCACCTACTATAACCAAACAATTAGGCTCAATCAAAGGGTTATACTTAAGAAGTCAACTGGAATAGGGTCAATGGTGCTCTTAACCTTGACATTGAGAGCCAAGGTGAAGCAGATGAAAGGATATGAGGGGTGTGCCTCATCACTCTTATCCCTGGTCAGGGAGAGCATTGAATATAAGAGAGTGGGGGAGTTCAGAAAGATGGAACTCTCTCCCCAAAGTATAGACTCTATGATCTTGGGTTTTACTCAACATGCATCAAACACAAGTAGTGTGAGCAATGTGAGTGACTCACAGAATAGTAGGAGATAGGCTACATATCTCTTTTGTCTACCAATTGCCTCATATGAGGTCTTTACCTGCTTGGGGACAAATTTAAACAATCACAAGCATTGCCTCTTAAGGAGGACTTCAGACAGTTGCCTGGCTAAATAACAAGCCAGGTCTTCTAGACTACATGGAGACAAGAGAGTCTACCTCAATGCTTAAGCAAAGCAAAGCAATAGCTAGTTCTCAAGGAACTAAAGCGACTATGGTACCTGAAATCAATCAAATATAATCAGTACCAATCACAAAGTCAAAACAGACAAGATAATGAACCAACAGATAACACAATCAAACATGTGCAAAGCACAAAGCTCAAAGCTCAAACGAGTTAAGCACCCTACAAAACAAACAAGTTAGTTTACAATAGTCAAATGAAACAACTCAATCAACTTGCATTAATTCCTTTAAAGCACTTTGCTTCTTAATCTGAAAAGTCAAAGTCAAACTCAAACATGAGAGGTAAGACCACTAGGACAAGCCTAGGGTCAAAAAGGAGGGAAAATCTTAAAACAGCAAGTGAAACATGATCAAAACCGAGATAATTCAATTAAGAAGAAAGTCTAATTGGTCTCATATCAAAACAATACACCAATTTCATTTCATGCACAATCTAGGTCAAAGTAAGCAAGTGTGAACCACATATGAGTAAACAGAATGATTACAATCAAACAAATACCAAAACAGCTCAATAAATTCCACAAAAATTCCATTTTAAACAGAACACATTCAATGAGCTGCATATCAAATTTCATAGCATTTTGACAAGTGGAAGTAGGGGAATTAAATCAGGAAGTCATGGTATGCAAAAATCAACCTAAACAAGGTCACAAATCATGTGTCAACTTCAATCAAGTGTAAAACAGTGAAAACAAATGAGAAATGAATGGGACCAAAGCCAAAGTGAAGCTAAACATGTCAAGAGACACTCCACCAAATTTCATCTTCATATGATAAGGGATGAGGATTTTACAAGATATGTAAGTGAACTACTCAAGAAACATCCTAAAATGACTAACCAGCCAACAAAAATCCCAATAAAATAGGAAATGGATCAATCAAATCCACAAAAAAATCATGGTGAAACTAGACATACATATGATACCATATGCAAAAATTCAGAGCCATAGGCATAGCATAGGTATGGAAAATAAAATCAGGAACATGGCATAACATAGTGTGACACACATTGTCACACTCATGAAGATCACATCGTATCTCTCTAACCAGGGACTCAAAAATAACAAACTATACATCAAAATCACCAGGAAAGAGTCAAGAACATGCCTATAAAATTTCATTCATCTTGGATAAGGCATTATTATTTCATGAATGAAATGGTAAAACATACACATATAACATACATGTCAAAGATCACTAGGCAAAACCAAAAATCTACCAGGCACAACTTCCATTATCATGCCTAAAAAAAACTAGAGGAAATTTGGAGATTAACACAAAAATCCCCATGCAATTTGGATTAAAATTGAATTAATTATGATTTTTAGAAGTTAGGTTATAAAATGAAATAATTATTTAAATGAATTAAATGAATTAATGTGCCGAATGGCATTTTGGTAATTCACGGAGCCAGGGCGCAAAACGCCGCGTTCCATTAAACGGCGTGGCTACTTGCTATTGGCTCGTTTGCGCGCTAAACACAATTCGAAATGGAAACGCAATAAACACGAATCAAACGCATCTTTTTCCAGAAATTCACGCGTTCAACCTTGTTCATCATCACCAGAACTCGTGATGAACAAATCTTCATGGAATGGCACAAACCGCATATGGTTGGAACCGGCATTCAATCAGGATCATGAATCTAGCAAGCATTTCAATTAATTTCACTCATGCTAACGAGATCGAGCCAAAACAGTTTTGCATCCAAATGTTCAAATCAAGATATCTTCACTAATACTCGATGATTTAGCACGATTCGAATTGCAGTCTATTCTATGTCGCAAGATCTGTCTAAACCACGTGTGGATTTCAAGAATCGAAGCTTTCGGAATTTTACCTTGTGATTGTGCAGCTGTGGAAATCGTGTGAGTTTGGTCCTAATTGATGAAAACAGATCGTCTATTATGCTCAGGAAGGTGATTGGGAATGGTTGCTCAGCTCAACAAGTCTTGGAGATGGAGAAATTGCGAATTGCCATTGAAGCTCAAGGTTGCAACAGTTGAGAATTTGCTCGATTCTTCCACAATTAACCTTCAACAGTCCTTCCAATCTACCTGCAGATGATGAACAATGCAAAAGAAAGCAAAAAATCAAAGGATTCTTGATGAACAAATGAAAAAAGTGTGAAGAAAAAAATGAGAAAATTGAGAGAATTTTGAGATTTTGTGAATTTGATCTGAAATGTGATTGATGATTTTGAGCATTCTGTTAGGATTAAGCCTTTATACCTCATGTTAATCCATGCCTTAATCATGTTTAACCAAATTGGAGTGATTAGTGAATTGAGCTTATTATGGAAATTGGCCAATTTGCCCTTTGATAGCTTGAACCAATGGAACAGTGTTTTTTTTCTTTTGAAGCAAGTCATAAATCACATTTAGAAGCTATTCCAATTGGTTTCATGTGGAAATTCCATGTATTTTGAAATTTGGCCTTTTTCCCACCAAAATTTAAATGGTTCACTTCAAAAATGACCTTTTTATGTGAAGGTTTTTGGTGAAATGTGATGATGGATTTGGATAGTACACATCAAATGGGGTTTGCTCAAAGAAGAACCATCCAATTTGGCCATTCCATGTGAAAGTTATGCCACTTTGAATTTAGGCATTTTCTGAAAATGATTTGATCATAACTTGCCAACCACAAATGGGAAATGAGTGTTCTTGGGCTTTTTGGAAAGGCAAGAACAAGATCTTCAACTTTCATGTTGGACAAATTTTGATTTGAAGCTTGCTTCATGATGTAATTTTGAGGAGAATAACTTTCCATTTTTGGCAAGGGAAAATTACAAGTCATTGCCATTTTTGGAAACTTTTTGTTTGACCTCAAATCCTTCAACCTTGATCTTTGAAATGCCAAATGAAGCTTGTATGGACATGAATGAGACCTTTCCAACCATCTCACACCTTCCAATTCCTGATTAAATGCACAGTTGACCACAGTTGACTTTGCTAGGGTTTTGGTTGACTGAGCCATGTTCTGATGAATTTCAAACCTCTTTCTCTTGAGATCTTGATTCCAAATGATACCACAACTCATATGAACTTCTTATGAATGATCATGGTGCCCAAATTCTTCAAGAATGGTCACCATCCATTGCTCAATGAATGATTTGATTAATTGACCTAGTTTGCTTCATCTGCAAGAAACAAGGTTAGATGACAATATTTTTGTACTTTTGGTTAGTAAACAAAGGAAAAGCAATGATATACAAATGCAATGCATGCTTGGTGATCAAGAACCACACTCACAAGATACCCACCCACTAGGAGGGAAGTGTCATACGGTGAACTGACTTTGTGTGTTTTTGCTTTGGAAAGCAAATGTCGCGGATAGCAAGAGTCGCCACCGACTTTTCTTTTATCCAATAAGGAAAGGTGGAAAAGAACAGGAAAGACCTTAATTAGATTTTGGGTTCGGGAGGTACATTATACAAAGGGAAGGTGTTAGCACCCTTTGTATCCATGGTTATCCATGGGCTCTTAATTGCTTGATCATTTATGTTTATCCTATTTGAAAAAGTGGGTGAGAAATGCTTAGGAAATGTTTTGAAAAGGAGAATTTAACTTTGTAATGATTCTTGCATGAATGTATACAAAGTGGTTATCTCATTTAATTTTGAAAGTCGTTTAGAAAAATATAACTCGGCAATGATCCTAGTACGAATGTATACCAAGTGGTGATTTTCTGAAAAAAAGATGTTTTGAAAGGTGTGAGGTGTGAAAAGTATTTTAGGTTATGAATAAGCAATTAAGAGTTATACCTACCCAAAGTCTTTATGGGCATTTCCTATCCTTATGAGGGTAAAACTGTTCTTACTATTGAGAAGTAAGTAGTTTTATCCTTTGGATGTAAAAGGGTCATCGTAGGGTCATCGATTGGTCATTGAAAGCAACGGTTGTAAGGATACCTTAGCATTCGCAGGGACTATCATCATTTAACCGTAGGCTACATCGAAGGGTCATCGAGGGGCAAAATCATATATTCGAAGGCAACATCCGAGGGGCTATGATTTATTTTAGAGGGACATGATGATTTAATCGAAGGGTCTTGGCTAAGTGTATCCCCACATTCGCGGGACATGACCATAATACCGTAATACCGTAAAGCAACAAAGAGAGGTCCAAGATCACATATTCAAAGGCAAAGTTTTACAATTAATTAGATAGCCGTAATCGATTAAGTAATTAGGTCCACATTAAAATCGATGAAATCATTACATTAAAATCAGCTAGATAATTTAGGATGTATCTCCACATTAAAATTAAGTAATTCAGAATCCATCTCCATAAGGGTATCCCACACATAAAGTGGAATACCTAGCCGGCCGTTTCCTCGGGAATATGTAAGCCTTTACACAATTCAGCACACGGGTTAGAACATCGAGATAAAGTACAATTGAAAATTGCATCACAAAGTAAACACAACAGTCCTAGGGTCAGGCCAAATAATGCAGAATTATCATAAACCTTGATTAGATAAACATGAGGTAGAACATAAAAGAAACAAAACAGCCACTGTCCCGTTCGCCCCTGCTTCGCCTAGCGAAGGCTTAGCGAGTGCTCGCTACAGGCTCGCTTAGCGATGTGCTAGCGAGCCGCCACGGGTTTGGAATTTGATAGCAGCATGATCTCCGGAACCTTGAATTTTATGGCATTTAATTACAGGAATAGCATGGACAAACATTCAGGATATTCAGGCATACTTAAATTCACATGTGAAATCAAATTACATATCCAAAAATTTAATCATGATGCATTATGTATGTAAAGATTACCGATTGGAAACATAAAACAGTAATGATGTGCAAACCTGTTTGCAATTGCAATGCGGGGTTGAAGAGACTGATCACTCTTGGTATCGGATGGAGTCGGGCGGTGGTAGCTTCGGAGCGGATGAGCGGCCTTCAGGGTTTCTTTACTCGGAATACTCTAAGTTAATCTCTAGGGTTTCTATGCCAGAGTTTCTATGCCAGGGTTTCCGTCCGTCTTCTTCTGTCCATTTTCGTGACTGAAGCTTGGCTATTTATAATGCTCTTGTTGTGACCTAATGGGCTCAGAGTGAAGCCCGAAAATTCTGATGTTCGCAAGCTTCGCTAGGCGAAGGAGTTGCTCGCCTAGCGAGCAAGCTAGTTTGGGCTTTTTTCTGGAGTGGGTCCGTTGTGAGCTGGCCTTTCGTTCCTTTAAGGTCAGTGCCTTGCAGAATAAGTCGGAGTGCTTCGAGAAATGTTTTGCAAGATTACTGGGCAAATTTTGGGGTATGACAGGAAGCAAAGGTGCACAATGATCCTTGAGGCAATGAATGATATGATATGTTATCATGAGGGATCTTAGGGCAAAAATTGGGGTCTTACAGGGAAAACTCATCTTTCTTAAAACCTAAGTTACAATTCAATTCAATGATCCAAATTCATTACCAACCATCAAAGCATTTCATTACAAAAGAGTCAAGAATCAAATTCTACACAAAGTTACATCATTTGACCTAGAGTTGACTTTTGGTCAACTGTCGACTTTTTGATTAAGCAGTTGGCCAGAGTCAAAACCACCTAATCCTAAACCATATTACACTTTTTCTTCATCCTCAAGATGTTTCACTTTGAGCCTTCAAAGGTTTCAATACTCCTCAACGATCCTTTATGTTTTCCAAAACTTTTTCATATGTTATGACTTGCTTCATGATCGATATCTTCATGCCTTGTCAATCTTGAACATGCCATGCCAAGCCAATGTCCACCCCATCAACCCTACAAAGTCACACTAACATACGTACATATACATAATCAGTACTCATGCCATACATATACATTTTATCATAAACCAAGACCATTATGTTCAATGCATTCATATGACCTACACAATACACACTTAAATAGGCCATGGCCACTAAATGCACCAACAAACATTACACATAATTTGACAACACACAAACATGAACACAGTTAGCATATCATTGCAGTAACACAATCACAATCCTAACATTCACATCTATTAACATACTAACCAAATGTCCCTAACCTCCAAATTCTAACTATCTAACTATCACATGACTAATTGCTTAATTCACATAACAATGGCCATAACCAACATTAACCTCTAATTGATCTTAATTTTATCAGTACTAGCATCAAAACTAACTTTAAACTCCTAATTAATTAACCATAACCATTCAAAATCCAACTAAACCAATTATACTCACATATTAACACTTCATAGTAGTCCATTTCAAGCATTAACAAACATTAACATAACAATTAACTCGAGATACCTGACAGTTTGGCCACCCAATTAACATAGCAAACATTTCTAATTGCTAACAGTTTATTTGACAATGTTGACTACCAATTCAAGCAATAACATACCAACTTCCCTAACTGTCAATATAATTAATACACACTCAGTCCATTTAATTCACTAACACATTTCAACTACTAATCTTAACTATTAAGTTCAAAATATAATAACTAACCTAATCATACTAACAATTTCTTTTCTAAACTTAACAATGCCAAGACATGCTAAGACATCTTACATAACTAACAATGCCAATTTCCAATCCCACTTAATAACAGTTTAAACAATTCCACCAACTAATTAACATAAACAACCAAATCCATTTGACAGTTAAGTTAAACATTTTAACTAACTTTTTAACCTAATTAACCGTTTACTAATAAAGCAATAACAATTCCGTCCATTACCATCATAGCTAACTTAACAGAGCAACTAACTGTTAATTCAAATTAACTAACTACACCAACTTTCTAGCATTAGTTCAATTTCCAAATTACAACCAAGTTAACTAACTTTTTAAATTGCTTCAAATCCTAATTCACTAATAATCTAACTAACCATCCTAACTCAATTAATGCATTACTAGTTCAGTTAAAATTAACAATTAACCTTATAACTAACCTTTTTTTTACATGATCGAACACTCCCATTAATTCAAATCAATTCAACAAGTTCCATAAATATTTCACAGTCAATAATAGATCAATTAACATTCGCCAACTAGTTAAGCATTTCTAACTACTGTCGTACCTCGGAAAATGAGAACAAGACGCTCATGAAGCGCAATCGCACGCTTGCAGGATGGACTGAACAAAGTCACCACCTAACTTTATTTATTCCCAAAGAGGTCAATGTAAAATATTTATAAAAACCTTAAAATAAATACAATGATATTGATCGTCACAACCAAATCAGGATTCGTGAGTCGGTTATGCAAAGGGAAGGTATTAACACCCCACCCATCTGTTATACTCAACGGGAACCGTTTGGTTAGTTGTACGTGTTAGTGTTAGCTTAAAAATATTAGGTTTCTCGGGTTAATAAGAGGGGAAAGTAAGGGACAAAAAGGTTTATTTTTTATTAGGGTGTCTGGCGAGACTTTGAATCTCGCTCCTATGCATCTCTGGGTGCAATGGAGAACTCAAGGCTATGTAGTTCTGGATAGAAAATGTATGTTTGTTGGTCAATTTTAGCAAAAACTATTTTGTGTTTATCGTTGGAAAAACATTGTTTGCTACCAAAAACAAGTGGATAAGGGGACATTTACATCATGGATGAATGGATTTACAAATCAATATTCACGGGCAACATCGCTAGCTTACTCACACGTTCAAGTGGATGAAACATTGTCTTTGCACTGTCTTGAGACAAAATGCCTCTCGTTTATGAAAATAATTTGAGGATCAATCGTGTGGCAGAGAGAAAAAAAGTTTGATTTGTTGGATGTGTTTTGAGTAATGGCGAGAACTTGGATGTGCGATATATCCATCTTGAATCCTAGCCTTTAGAGCTCGTGGTATCCACCATGTTCCTTTTCTATCTTATTTGCAAATAGGTTTGATATTTTTAGATGTTTTAAGGTTTGATTGAGAAAAGGTTTTAAGAAGTCGCTTTGAAAGTTTTGAATGATGGCGAGAACTAGGATGAGCGATATATCCATCTCGAATCTTAGCCTTTAGAGCTCGTGGTATCCACCATGTTCCGTTTCCATCTTTATTGAAAGTGTTTAATAAGAATTATGTGTTTTTTATTTTCATTGAGAAAATGACTTGATGTTGGATCAAACATTTGATTAACGATTGCAAAATGGTTTGACATAATGGTTTTAAAGTTGAAAATGGTTGGAATATGAAATGGTTTGGTCTTTTAAGAAAAATACTCGATGTCAGATCAAGTTTTTATTTTCGTTCTTTTTTTAAAAAGGGTTGATTTTACTCTTGTGCTATAACTAACTAAACAATAAAGCAATTAAAAAATAAAGCTATAAAATTATTACACACCATAAGAATGAGAGTATATTTTGTCAAGTGGGGATATCAGGTAAAACGATTAAAAGCAAACCCATTAAACAAGTGTACATGAACAAAAAGATCTCATTGTAAGAAGGGCTAAGAGCAATCCAAAAGGTAGAAGATAGTAACATAAATTACACATGCACAACACAAGTTTATTGTAATTGAATCAAAAAAAGTAAAGTAAAAGTGAAGTGTGCACGTATCAAGATCATAATGCAGGGATATAAATCGATGTCACGTAACGCAAAGATGTGCAAAGCTATTGAAGGTAGGGTTCAAGTTCGATTTCAATGTAATGACGTTGGATCGTTGTATGCTATCATGAATAAAATGGATTGCTAACAAGAAATGTATCATCGCAAAATGGAACGGAATGAGAAAGAACTCAAAATGCTTAACAATGAAATTGTAAAGTGAAGCTTAACATACACAAAAGTATAGCAAACTGTATCAAACCATGATAAAGTAAACCTCGCAATCAACATCAAAATAAGCGTACAGTAAAGAAATACATGTAACACTACACATGATATGCTCAAAGCCAGATTGTACACAACAACAACAACGAAATGAAAGTGTCGTACGTAAGGACCATAACGCGGCTAAAATACCATATCAATGTATATAAATTTTTAGCGTCATAACAACATAAAATTTTCGAATTCGCAGATTAAAAACTCCAATTTAAATTGTAATAAAGTAAACAATAGTACCCAATATTATATTACAAACCAATGCTTAAATAAATCAAAATAAAGACGACAACAACCAAAATATTTGTAATATTACAAAGTTAATTAACATGTGAGACGTGTAAGATGGATATGGGATTACAAGAAAATGAATGAATTATGGTCCTAAAGCCTATTTCCATTCAAAAATAGATGCATCCTAAAAATAAATATCAAACAAAATAAAATTATAAAGAGAGAACAATAAAGGTGTTAGCGCCCCACCATGCTATCTTGACCAATTCCTTCTCTCTTTTTTTTTTAAAATTAAAATACAATCAAACTACTTAATGGCACATGTCATGGCATTAAAAAAAGCATACCAAAAGTAAACAAAATCGTATTCTGTGTAATGACACTCATTCACGCATAGACAATCAAGATGGTTCCTGTCAAGTACGACAAATTTAGGGGGTGTTAATATCTCCCTATTGCATAACCGACTTTCGAATCCAAATTCGGTTGCGAGGCCATTTTCTTCACCTCATATGGGTTTTCTCGATATTTTCCATTTCCTCTTGGAATAAATAAAGTTTGGCGGTGACTTTGTTCATTTTTCGTGTAGCGACACCAAGTTCAAATAAAATTATTGGCCTTTATGGCTTTGAAGCTAGCATAAATATACCCGAGCGCATCGTACACTTGAAGATACAACAATCACCATCAAACTTTATTTACTCCCAAAGGAAAGGGAAAACATCGGTAAAACGCAGGGGAAGAGAAAATGGGTAAGGAAGTTGGTTATGCCAAGAGAATGTATTAACACCTCTTACATTTGTTGTACTCAATAGGAACCGTTTTGATTGTCATTTGCTCAAATGTGTGTTACTATCTAAATATTACTCGCAAAAAGGATAAAATAATGGAATAGATAGAGTACTCTGTGAGGATTAGGGCCCTCATGCCTACGTATCCTTATAGTGAAATAAGGAATTCAGAGCTTCGTAGTTCATAGAACTAACGGTGGAATATGAAAGAAGAGTGATAAAGGTATGGTTTGAACCAAGGGATAATGTGGTTTGAACCCATATGGTATGCACGTTTGAACCAATGAGAGAATTGGCATCAAGTCAAAACAAAGGGTATTTCCTGTATACAACTGCAAAGTAAGAAAGGAAAAGTTTGTATAAGCAATGAGAGGACTGACAAGAAAAACAAAATGAGTCTTGGTTCAGAGGTGGACATTGGTTATTTGCCCAAAAAGTATATATATAATTCAAAGAAATATTGTATTTGGTTCAAAGAGAACAATATATCATTAGGGATGAATTATTGCAGGTGTTGAATGGTAGATAATGGATGGTGAATAAAAGGGTAAAGAATAAATATGCTCGTGGAGGATTTGAGTCCTCGTGCCTACGTATTCTCATTATGCAATAAGAAAGTCAGAGCTCCATAGTTCAAGGAACTAATACGGAACAAAGAAAGAAGTATTTGATTGGGTTACCAAGAGGCAAAAAAAAATTGAAAGGCAGGAGTGTAACATTAACCAATAAGTGGTGTTTAACCAAAGTGACAAAAGAGAAATAATTGGCCTAAACATGAGAGGATTTACAAGGCAGCAGGGATTTGTCTAAGCATGCGAGGTCTTATAAGGCGAACAATGAATAAGAGATAATTTGCCAACACATGAGGGTTTACAAAGTAAAAGAGCTCAAAGGGGTTCGTCTAAGCACGAGAGGTATTAAAAGGAGAACAATGAATGAGAGATGATTTGCCAATACACGAGAGGGTTTACAAGGCAAAAGATCTAAAAGGGGTTCGCCTAAGTACGAGAGGTCTTAAAAGGAGAACAACTAATGAGATATGATTTGCCAACACACTAGAAGGTTTACAAGGAAAAAAAGCTCAAAGGGGTACACCTAAGCACGAGAGGTCTTAAAAGGAGAACAGTGAATGAGAGATGATTTTCCAACACACGAGAGGGTTTACAAGGCAAAAGACCTCAAAGGGGTTTGTCTAAGCATATGAGGTCCTATAAGACAAACAATGAATAAGAGACTGATTAGGATTCAAAGATTTGACCACAAGGGAATTAGTCCCAATGATGTATGGATATTAAAGTGAGTATGATTAATGATAAAAAAAGGAAGTATGATTGATAAAGCAATCGTGTTGCATTGTTGAAGTGTTGAATGATTGATGTGTTTACATGAAGAAGACTTGTCAATTATATGATTCAAATTGCACTAAAGTCTATGAACTAAGGTGAATACCTTGAGCAGTTGGATTATTCATATTGTACCCAAATATATCCTAGACAAGTGTACGAATGCTCCCTCTCATCATTCTTCGTTACTTAAGGCTCATGGTGTGTAACTCTTATCATGATTAACAAGTGTTGAAGAAGATTTTGATTGTTGATCTTGATGATGCAAAGTTGCTTGTGAAGAGAGACTTGACAATCATTTGATTCAAATTATGCTAAAGTATATGAATAGAGGTGAATACGATGAGCATATGGGTCATTCTTCCTGTACCCAAATATATTCAAAATAAGGATATGAATGTTCCACTTTTACCCATTTTCTATTGCTTAAGGCTCATGACACACAGCTTAAGTCATGATTGACAAGTGTTGATACCTTTGTTATTCTTGAATAGTAGTCCACTTTGTCTGCAATGTGAATATCTTGTACTGACTTTGAAGTCTTGAATTTGATCTTGAATATTGAACTCTTGAGGTCCAATACAACTTGAACACAATGGACTTGTCCTATAAAGTGATTAATGGCCTTTTGATCACTTGAACAAGCTTGGGGAATTGAGCACAGTTCAAAGGATTTGGTTTATCAGAGTAAACTTTGATCAACACAACCAATGGAAAAAGATCAGTTCAATCATATACAATATAATGAATTAATCAATCAAATTTTATCAACTGATTATAAGCAAAGCCCTAAACTAGGGGAGCATACAATGGTTAATGTGTAATCAATCAAAGAAATCAGCATTAATATTCACATGAGGAACAAATGATTAAAATGATCAATTAAACCTAAATAAACCCTAAGCTAAGGGAGCATGCATAACATGAATCTTCTAAACTCTAGGGGGGAAATTGTCATTTTTCACGGATCAATTAGGAATTAGTTTATAAAAAATAAAATTCTAATTAAAAACTTCTTAAACCTAATTATGATATTATAATCCTAATTATTTCTAATGATTATTTTAAATGATCACATGATAGAAAAAAATAAGCTAACAAATGATTAATTGTTTATATGCACAAAAATGAGAAAAATATCAGAAACAAAATATCAAATCAGAAATCAATCAAACTAGTTAAGCTATAAATTAAAGGAATTTAATAAAAGAGGGAAGGTTGTGTATGCATTAATCATAGAGTGTGAATAGGAAAATAGTTTGGGCCTGAGGCCAAGAAGATCCAAGCTCTCATGGTTGAAACCGAGTCCAAAAGCTGAGTCCGGGTACAAACGAACCAGGTTGAACGTAGCTTCATCAGAATAAATGCCCCATCATGCTTTCAATTCCTGCGTCTTCTCGCTTAAGGACAAAATTTTGAAACGAAAAAATCGATGAAGAACAACGACTCCGAAACCACTTTACACCACCGAAATTGAATCTCCATCACCACGATCATAATCAAAACTTGATTTCAACGACACCTTCCATGAATTAGAGGTTGCAAAATCCAAAATGTATTTGATTCGTATCGACGATATGAATTGAGAAGCACAAGGACCTCATGGATTGCGCTACACAGATAAATGAAGAAGGAGGCAAAAAAGTATTTACCTCCGAAAAGGAGATTTGTTCCGGCCAGTGTTGAATTGGATAAGACAAATGCGATAGAACATGACTTTAACCAATTAAATCTTGATCTTATCTTCTTTCTTTAATTCTCTTCTCCTTCTTTTTTGAATTCTTTATATTGCATGTGTTGAATCGAGGGATATGATTGAGAGGATTTTAGAGAGTTTTGAGAATTTATAGTGGTGTGAGTTTGTGATTTGTGAAATGTGAAAAATGTATCGTGAATGAGTGAGGAGTTTACATTTTATAGATGAAGAAAAGTCAATTAGACATTCACGAGTTTGTTACCAAATGAAATTCTGTTAGCTTTAGTTATTCAGTGAGTGAAAAATGAATTGGTTTTGATTTTGTGTGTTGTGTTATCGTGGCTTAACATGGAGTTTAAATTGAATGTTATGGTAATGAGAATTATGGAGGTTTGTTAGTTTGAATTTTGGAGTTAGTTTGTTGAAAAGTGAAGTTAGTAAAATCGAATGAAATTAGTGATTCAAAGGCTCTGTTAGAATTTAAGTGGACTAATTCAAATTAGTTTTGTTAATTGGCTTATTGAGTTGTAGGGTGTTAATTGGATAAACTCTATTAATGATTAAAGTTAATTGTGAAATAGAGTGGTTAATTTGTTAATTGGAAATGAATGTTGAGATGGTATAAGATTTACAGGGGCCATTGGAATTTGGCTTGTGAACTTATTTGTGTTGGCGTTTGGCAATTGTTATGAATAGTGGAGTTAATTAGTTGTGTTGATGAAATGAATTGCTGAGTTGAAAATCATTTTGCAGGTTGAGGTTAAAAAAGAAGGGTGAAGTTAACTGTTAGAATCGAAATTAAGGGGTTAGTTGAATGTCTTATGAAACTTTGAGTTGCTGGGTTTTTATCTTGCAAGGGCAATGTTAATGACTGCATTTCGATGTTTTTGTAGGTAAATGAATTATGACTGAGTTATGGAATGCTATGCCATGGAGTGATATCGAATCATATGCTTGAAAACGTGAAATTGGAATGGATTGTGATGTTATGGTTGTACTCTTTGTAATTTAAATATGTGAATTGTATTGGCTTTGAACATTGCAATTGAAATTAGTTTGAACTTGTAATTTTTGTAATTTTGGATTGAAATATGGTCTGGTGTTGTAATGTTTGAATATTGTAATGGGAATTAAAGTTGAAATTGAATGGTTTTAAGGGTTTATGTACAAGATTTGGAAATTGGATTAATGGTTGTAATGAAAATTGGATTGTAGATGTTGTATATTATGAATGGAAAAGTGTATTCTAAATTAGACTAAATGGTTTATGGAATACAATTATAAAAATGTGTAATTGAATGTTACGATTATAATTTTAATGGCATTGGATATCTATGGAAATGGTTTAGTGGAAAATGTTTGGATTAATTAGAAAACACAAGTTTAGGTTCAAAAAGGTTAGTAGCAAAAATGACATGAATTGGTTTGTTAAAAATGAAACAAACCAAGATGGCATAGAGAATGGATCAAGACATGGACCAATGGGATTTAAAGTGACTTAGGGAGTATGATTGACTTTGGTCAACTAGTTGACCAAAAAGTCAACTGTAGGTTTGAGAAACTAGGGTTTTGATTTAAATCGGAGTTGTGTGGATGACTTGTAATGTAGTTAATGTATTGAATGAATATGACATGAATTAGTGATTTATGTTCAAATGTTAGGCAATATGAATGAGCTTGATCAAATGGACTAAAATGCATAGATGAACCACTAATGAGTAACCTCTAATGTCTTAGGAGTCTTAATGGACCAAAGACAAGCCACAGACTCAAAAGACTGACGTACTGATGCAAGCATGAATCCAATAACCAATGACTAAGGATTTATGCTCATGACTTGTGAGCTTGATCTTGAAAACACCGTTTAAATGGATGCAATGACTACGAACCAAAACTTAAGGTCTTGAAATAACCATATGAATGGATGAAATGACCATACCTCGAACCAGATGCAATCCCAAACAAGTGGACATGTAGTTTGAATGAATGAATAGATGATCAAGAACTCCTTCCCAATGAGCTAGGGTTTCAGACAATCCCATGGTCAAAGTCAACTCAAAATTGGCACACAAGATCAGGCGTCATTGATTAGGGTTTCATGATGCACACACCCTAATCAAGGTCTTTAAACCAAACACATAGCTCTTCAAACACATCCCAACACATGGCCCCCAAAAATTAGGGTTTAGATGCCCATATGAAAGCTCGTGAGGTCAAACATATGTTCCATGAATAACTAGGTCATGAATTAGGGTTTGAATTCACAAATGAATACCAAATTGTGATCTCATTGAATCAAGGTCCAATAGTGCATAAAATTAGGGTTCCCCATCATATGATGAGCAATATCACAAACCTCAAACAAAAGCATAATTTTTATGATCCATTAGCTTTGAATATATGATGCTTATTAGGAAGTGTTAATATGAATGAATAATGCATATGAATAAGGTATGGATTAGTACAAAAGAATATTGAGTCATAGGTTAGATGAAAAATGAAAAGGGAAGGGCAAATTTTGAGGTATGATAACTTCCCATACTTAATCATCTTAAACCTTAATGTGTGAATTGCAAAGCTTTTTAGGTATTCGAGGTAGAAGAATATTAAATACCAAAATATTCGGAAATTTACCCGTTGAGAATGGTTGTAATGTGATATAGGTAAACGTATATGGGATACATAATGGCAGGTAAACTTTCATGGGTTCATCTACTGTATTTTGATTGAAATATTCTATGGGGAAATATATCAGTCGTAAAAGAGAAACATAATATGCATATTATATGTAATGTATGATTCATTTTTAATGACGCATGAAGCCATGTATGCTTATGTAGCAGAAGTGGTTAATGATAGGCTTTGGCTCTGGTATGGTATAAAGAGCCCATAACTTAAAACATGAAAGTTCCATAATGCCCTTGCAATGATAAGGTTTCAATTGAATCTTCCCTAATAGGGATGTTAAATAAATCATCAATTCAAAGATTGGAAACAATTTCAACCATGGAGGTTTGAAAAAAGAATTATCAACCATGAAAGATGGAAGCAAAGATCGTCAACCATGAAGGTTGAAAGAAGATTAATGCTCGTCAACCATGAAGGTTGGAAATAAGGTGATCAACCATGACAATTGGAAACAAAAGTCATCAACCATAAAGGTTTAAAAAATATTCATCAACCATGAAGGTTGGAAACGAAGGTCATCAACCACGAAGGTTAAAAAAAGATTCATCAACCATTAAGGTTGAAAACAAAGGTCATTGATCGGTCACCATTTCCATTGAATTCCCACCGTTAATCCGACATATTTTCATCACTTTGGTAAGATTTATGTTTGTTTTCAGTTACTTTGGAGTCATTTATCATGTTTTGTTGGTTTGGTATTGCATTGCATTCGATTACAAGTTTATGTCAAAAAGATCTCGTTTATGCTTCGTTTGGTAGTGTCATTGTTACAGGCCATTGCACAGGTTTAAAAGCAAGAATGGTGAAGTTATGGACACTCTGAAATGCAAAAATATGAAGAAACATCAGGTCAACACGGGCACCCGTGTGCCACAACACTACCCGTGTTGTTGATCAGGCAGAAAAGAATGGGAGCAGAAAAACAGAGATCAACACGGGCACCCGTGTGCCACCACACGGCCGTGTTGATTAAAACAGTGCATTAACACGGGCACCTGTGTGTAGGAACACGGCCCGTGTTGTTGCCACTGTAGCTTGTGCTAAAAATAATTAATTATGAAGAACAACACGGCCACCCGTGTGCCACCACACGACCGTGTTGATTGGACGCAGCTTGGAAAACCTAATTTTTGCTTTGTGAACCGATTCTGCTCATTAAGGGTAGTTTGAACCTTTTGCTTAGAGGAGATTCATCTGAAGCTATAAGAAGGCTTGGAAGGGAAAGAAGAGAGGACCTTTTGACAGACGAACGAAAGCATTACATTGGAGAAGATAGCGAATACGACGGATTTGAAGACGGCGAGATTCAAGGGTATCAACCATTGAAGATCAAACTCTCCTAATTCTTTGTAATGTCTAATCTTTACTTTATGAGTTCTTTAAGTACTATGAAAGGCTAAACCCCCTGATGCTAAGGGGGTGGTCCTGATGTTATCGCATGTTATGAATTTGAACAAATGATTTCTTGATTACTATGTTACGTATTTCAATTCAATTGTGTGATGTTATTATGCTTTTGTATCGGACAAATACAAATTGATCTATGACTTTCAATAACAGGATTGTGATTGTTAGGGTTTTCACACAATTGGGTTTATGAATGCATCATCTAGGACTAGTAACTTTCGTAAATCACCGTAAACCTTGATATTTTGTATGATTAAAACCAATGATTAATTGAATGGACATTTGAGTAAGAATTGGTAGTTTAATAGTTTCTTCCTTAAGGACTTAAGTAAGAACATTCTGAGGTTAGGTGATTGAATGTTTCATATGTATTAAGGAAATCTTGACTGAATTCATAACCGGGTAACTCAACCACTCACCCTAGCATCTTTTATCTTAATCAATTATTTTTACTATTTTCGTGTTTACTATTTCAAAACAACCAAACCATTATCTTTTGTTCTGATAGAATCAAGTTAAAATAAGTATTTCCTACGCAATCCTTGAGATCGATACTTGGAAATAAAACTCCTTATTACTACATCGGTAAAAATAGTACACTTGCTATTTTTCCGATCAGTCATCAACCATGAAGGTTGGAAACAAAGGTCATCAACCATGAAGGTTGAAAAAAGATTCATCAACCATGGAGGTTGGAAACAAATGTCATCAACCATGAAGGTTCAAAAAAGATTCATCAACCATGAAGGTTGAAAAAAGATTCGTCAACCATGAAGGTTGGAGACAAAGGTCATCAACCATGAAGGTTGAAAAAAGATTCACCAACCATGAAGGTTGGAAACAAAGAGGGTCATCAACCATGAAGTTTGGAAACAAATATCATTAACCATGACAGTTGGAAACAAATGTCATCAACTGTGAAGGTCAAAAAAAGATTCATTAACCATGAAGGTTGGAAACAAAAAGATTATTAACCCTCAAGGTTGAAAATGGTTATCAGCCAGGAAAGTTGGAAAAAAGATCAACAACCATGACTTTAATAAAATTGACCTTAGGAATAACAAATAGACCGAACTTAAAATATGCCAAGCAGGTTGGGTTTTGATGAAAATGCCAATCAAGACTAGGCTTTAAAAGATACAAGCAAGTTTGAGATTTGGAAGTCCCAACAAAATATGGAGCTCTGGTTTTTCTGATTTACATACACGACTTCATGCCATGCTAGATAAATGATATGCAAGAGTTAAGCGACGTGGTTAATGCATGATGATGATTTATGCAATGGTTAAACCAGATGCTCATATGGACATAGGTGAGAACTTTGGGCTAGGATAAAGATCGTACATACATGATTCTTTGATGCATACTTCAAGCTCTACAATTATTGTCACGCTTCTGCACTTGATTTGAAACATGGAGAGAGCTTGCACCTTAGCAGCTTACCTCTGCCCCAGTCTGTTGGATATCTACGTGAATTGCCCTAGTCACAAGTTATGAAGTAGTATTGTCATATAAATATATCAAACTAGCTTGTCCTAGCGTCTTGAAACTGTATTCCGCTGATTAAACAAATCCATATTGATTGACTTCTCGCGCTCCTGAGGTGGCCTACCCTAATATGAGGCTTTAAGTAACTTTGCCCCTGTCTGGATGATTGAGAAAGATTTGTCGAATCTTGACATGATTACCCCAGATTGACTAAATCATGTAGAGATATGGGTTTCGGGATATCAAAAGAAATGTCCAATCTTCCCATTGTGTAAGATTTCTTGATGTCAAGTGCTTGTTTGTAAGTAAAAAGGCTCATTTTAAAAATGATAATTGTAATGACGTCGTCATGTAAGTTTTGAAATTTAAGTATGTTCACTGAGATTATGATATATAGTAAATGAATCACTAGTTAGAATGTCATATCAGTATCAATACAAATGACAAACAAATCTTTAGGAAACAACTTTGATGCGATCTTTGCATAATATGCCTTTGAAATAAACCATGCTTCAATTGGGTATTTTTGAGGGTTGTAACGTGGCCTGGTTCACGGTTTCAGAAAGAAAGGATATAGGGCTCAAAACCTATTCTAACCCACTCGTTCTCTATGATATTCTCTAGTTTTACATTCAGATAGCTTAACACAAGCGTTTATCTTTCAGAAAAGGATTTTGAATAGGTAACGATGGTTATGGAACCCATGAGAGTTTGTGTCGTACCTCGAAAAATGCGATCCCTCGCGATGGACGCGAAAAAATATTCGTTCGAATAGTGTCGCCACCGAACTTTATTCATTCTAATGAAGGAATAGGAAAATATAGATAAAACCTTTAAGAAAATAGAATAATGGTCGTCGCAACCATATTCGGGTTCGGGAGTCGATTACACAAGGGGAAGGAATTAGCACCCCTCACGTAAGTTGTACTCAACGAGAACCTTTTGGTCTAATTTGTTATTTGAATGTTATTCACTATCTTCGAGTAATTTAAAATAGATAATATATATGGATGGAGACCTCAGAAAGGGGAGAAGAGAGGTTTTTTATTAGTGTGCTCATGAAGATACAACAATCTCCTGCCTACGTATCTGTGATACGGTGAACTGACTTTGTGTTTTTGCTTTGAAAAGCAATGTTGCGGATAGCAAGAGTCGCCACCGACTTTTCTTTTATCCAATAAGGAAAAGCGGAAAAGAACAGGAAAGACCTTGATTAGATTTTGAGTTCGGGAGGTACATTATACAAAGGGAAGGTGTTAGCACCCTTTGCATCCATGGTTATCCATGGGCTCTAAATTGCTTAACTCACTTATGTTTTCCTTGTTTGAGAAAGTGTTTGAGTAATGTGGTTTGTTTAGAAAATATTTTGAAAGGGGAGTTTAACTTTGTAATGATTCTTGTACGAATGTATACAAAGTGTTTATCTCGTTTGATTTTGAAAGATGTTTAGAAAAATATAACTCGGCGATGATTCTGGTGCGAATGTATACCAAGTGGTGATTTTCTAAAAGATGTTATGAAAAGTGTGAGGTGTGAAAAGTATTTTAAGCTGTGAGCAAGCATTTAAGATTTATACCTAACCAAGGTCTTTATAGGTATTTCTTATCCTTATGAGGGTAAAACTGTCTTTACTATTGAGAAGTAAGTAGTCTTATCCTTTGGATGTAAAGGGACATCGTGGGGTCGTCGATTGGTCATCGAAGGCAACATTTGTAAGGATACCTTAGCATTCGAAGGGACGATCATCATTTAATCGTAGGCTACAACGAAGGGTCATCGAGGGACAAAGTCATATATTCGAAGGCAACGTTCGAGGGACAAGGTTTATCTCGTAGGGACATTGACCTTTTGATCGAAGGGACTATGACTTATCTGTTTAGGGATGCTAATGCTTTAATCGAAAGGGTCTTTGCTAAGGGTATCCCCACATTCACGGGACATGACCGTAATATCGTAAGGCAATAAAAAGAGAGGGATAAGATCACGTATTCGAAGGCAATGTAATTAGCCAAGTAATCAAAATAAATCTCCACAATGGTATCCCACAAATAAAGTGGAATACCGAGCTATCTCTTCAAGAATCATTGGAGCCCTTACAAAAACTCAACAAACATGTTAGAATAACGAGATGGGGTGCAATCAAGAGTTGCACCGAACAAAAGAATCATAATAATAATAGTGTCAGGCAACAACGTGTAAACGCAATAGAAAACATGTCAAACAAATACAGAACAGATCATAATGCAAATAGAAAAAATAAGCTACTGTCATGTTCGCTACTGCCTCGCCTAGCGAGGGCCTGGCGAACCCTCGCTACCAGTTCGCTTAGCGAGGTGCTAGCGAACGGCTGCGGGTTCTGGGTTCTTCTTTGATGCTGGTGCGATTTCGGAAACCCCAAACCCTATGGCATCCATTACAGAAATTACATGATCGAATATTCAAAGTATTGTTTTACGCATTTATGCACATCTAAACTCACATGCAAAACCTAACGATGTTCGCCTTTCCAAATTCAACCATAATGCCTCATACATTTAGAAATTTCAAATTGGGAGCATAGAGTAGTGGGAATAGGGCAAACCTGGTTGAAGGGATCAAATGAAATTGAATTTGCACCGTTGGGTTTGCAGGGCAATCTTAGGGTTTATGCCTGATAGGGTTGGTGGAGGTAACCTTTGTGCAGATGAGTTCTCTGAATTAGCTTCTAGGGTTTTCTCCGTTGTTTTTTCTGATCTCCTGTTGTCTCCCCTTTTTCAAATGAAGTTTTGGAATTTATAGTTGATTTTTTGTGTCTTGGTGGGCTCAGACTGAAGGCAATTCAGGACCAGAATTTTTGTATATCCGCAAGCTTCGCTAGGCGAGTGAGCTAGCGAAGGGTCGCTAGGCGAACACTCAACGAGTGTTCCAGCGAATGCTCCCAGACTTGGATGAAAGCATAGCTAGTGCTTACTCGCTATGCGAGCAGGTAGCGAGCAGGTAGCGAGCATTCCAGTAGCAAAATCAACAAAGTTCGCTGGAGCGAAGATGAAAGCGTGGGCTTCGCCTAGCGAAGGTTTTGCTCGCCTAGCGAGCATGACAGTTCAGGTCATCTGCTGGATTTGGTAGCCTGTGCGCTGGATCTTTGTTCCTTTGAAAAATGAATAGACCTCTGTTGAAAGTATAATAATTAACAGGCAAATTTTGGGATATGACAGCTGCCCCTGTTCAATATTCTTAAACCGAGAGAATTAGAATGGTATGTACACCATTCGTGATCTGGAGGTGGAAGATTATTGAACACTTAGAATGCCCCGAAAATTTGCACTTGTTAATTAAAGGATAGTCTTGATGGAGATGGGCTTAAAGATGCCATCTAGAAAGTTTGATGATGAGAGCTTCAGAGTGCGTCGTATATTAAACCATATCTAAAGACATGGGTGTTACATTGGGTCGTACGCCAGACCGTATAATGAGTCATCCATTAGGTGATATTAGGGTGAGCTGAACCTAATGAGGTAAGGATCAGAATGGGTCATACGCCAGACCGTATCTGAGTAGTAGAATGAGCCGTCCGTTAGGCTGTATCTGACGATAAAAAGTAGTCGTACACTAGACTACATTTCAGAATGTACCGTACACTAGGTAGCATCTGAGTAGTAGAATGAGCCGTCTGTTAGGCTGTATCTTCACTGGGGATGAAAGATCAGAATGGATCATACGCTAGATCGTATCTGAGTCGCAGAATGAGTCGTCCGTTAGGCTGTATCTGGAAAAATAAAGATCAGAATGGATCGTACGCTAGATCGTATCTGAATAGCAGAATGAGCCGTCCATTAGGCTGTATCTGATGATAAAATGGGTAGTCATACGCTAGGCTATATTTCAGAATGTACCGTACGCTAGGCAGTATCTGAGGGGATGAGTATCCAAATGGGTCGTACGCTATACCGTATTGGAACAATTGAAGGAGCCATACGTCAAGCTGAATCAGAATGAGCCGTACGTTAGGCTATATCTGATAATATTTGTATATGTTGTATTTGCAATAAATGTCTGGGATGGGCTTAAAGATGCCATCATTAGGAGGATATCAGAATGTTTGTCAGAATGAATATTCATATGGATTATATCTGAAAATGTATCTGAATCTTGAATGTAATAAAGATCCGTCTGAATGAATCTTTATTTTGACTGTATCAGGAGGATAATTAACCTGGAAAAAAAGTTAGCTTCATGTCATGTTATGATGCATAAGATGTTTTATGCTCTTGAAAATAAATGCGAACATTGCATGCGTGCATATGTTATGGAATGATGTATGAATGAATTATGCGTCTGAAATTTTTTGTCATGGGAAAATAAATCCCGATATTCTGGTTGGAGATATTTGTATCGATGACCCTTTCTTAGCTGGGGATATTCGATTTCTGTCTGATGGTAGAAATATTCAACAGAACCTGACTGGGGATAACAAGGATGATCAGTGTGTCTAGTAGTGCCAATTTCTTCTAGGAATGACTGGTTTTGCTGGGGAATAGGATTTGCAACCGGATTTGTTGGAAAGCATGGTTTGACCTTATCTTCGATCCTAAAGTCTTTTAGTAATTGTTATTTCTATTTTATGCATGTTTTTTCGGTAGACATCAATCATATTCAAATGCATATATTAATTCGAATTAAATCAATGGACGTTTATGCAAACAAAACGGAGAAAGTAAAACAAAAGTATCTTTTTGGAAATGAAATTGTATTGATTTTGAAAGAGGGCCTATAAACAGGCAATTTTAATACAAGGACACAGAAATCCTAGTAAGAGGAAATTGTCAAGAAAGCAAAGAAAAAACAGCTATGAGAAAAAGTCATATTGATTTAAATTCTACTACTGTTATTATGCCTTCAAGCATCTCATCCCTTGCTGTCGAATGGAAGTGATTGGCTTGCTCAGTCCCTTTGACTTTGGTGAGGCTGATCGAGAACGGGACATAGTCATACGCTTTAATCCCTAATTTTTGCCTGGACCGCCTTTTTAGGTTTTCAGTCCACCAGGATACCCTTTTTTGCCCAAGCCGCCTTTTCAGGTTTTCGACTTGCCGGGTGTACATTTTTTATATGTTTATCCCTAATTTTTGCCCGAACCCTTTTGGTTCGTCGGGATGCCCTTACTTTTGCCTAGATATGTCAACCTAGCGGGTCTCTTTTATGCGTAGTATTTTTTAACTATGTCCGCGTTCACAGGATGCGGGAAATCTTCGCCATCCATTGTAGTAAGCATCATGGTTCCACTAGAGAATACCTTCTTAACTACAAATGGCCCTTCGTATGTGGGAGTCCATTTGCCTCTAGGATCACCTTGTGGTAGAATGATACGCTTTATCACCAAGTCGCCAATTTGATACACTTGTCTCTTGACTTTCTTATTGAATGCCTGGGTCATGCGCTTCTGATATATCTGTCCATGACAAACAGCCGCGAGTCTCTTTTCATCAATCAAATTATCTGATTGAGTCGAGTCTGAATCCATTCATCTTCATCTAAGCTTGCATCTTTCATAATTCTTAGAGAGGGAATCTGAACTTCCACTGGTAAAACGGTTCCATTCCGTAGACTAAAGAGAAAGGAGTTGCCCTTGTCGAAGTGCGTACTGAAGTGCGATAACCATAAAGAGCAAATGGTAACATCTCATGCCAATCTTTGTATGTTACTGTCATCTTTTGTGTAATCTTCTTAATGTTCTTATTAGCAGCTTCTACGGCGCCATTCATCTTTGGCCGGTATGGAGAAGAGTTATGGTGTTTTATTTTGAACTGCGTGCAGAGTTTAGTAATCATCTTGTTGTTCAAATTAGTACCATTATCAGTGATAACTCTTTCAGGGATGCCATACCGACAAATACGACTATTCTTTATGAACCGTGCCACCACATTCTTGGTGACAGAAGCAAATGAGGTTGCCTCTACCCATTTCGTAAAGTAATCAATAGCAACAAGAATGAAACGATGTCCATTAGAAGCAGTAGGTTTAATCTCTCCAATCATATCAATGCCCCACATTGCAAAGGGCCAAGGGGTTGTCAACACGTTCAATGGAGCAGGAGGTACACGTAGTTTGTCTGCATAGATCTGACACTTGTGACAAGTTCTGGAGTGCTAGTGGCAATCAACTTCCATGGTAGACCAATAATACCCTGATCTCAGAATCTTCTTGGCCATCGTATGTCCACTAGAATGAGTCCCAAAAATACCGTCATGCATGTGTTCCGTAATCTTTTCTGCTTCCTTTTTATCCACACAGCGAAGCAAAGTCGAATCATGATTACGTTTGTATAATACTCCATTACTCAAAAAGAATTTAGCGGAGAACTTCCTCAGAAATTTTCTGTCAATAATGGATGCCCCTTCAGGGTATTCCTGAGTTTCTAAATATCTTTTTACTTCGTGGAACCAAGGTTTCTCTTCTACTTCATCAGCATTAAGTTCATAACAATATGCTGGTTCATCTAATCGTTCAATGGTGATCATGGGAGCTTCATTGTCCCATCTGACTCTGAACATAGATGACATGGTAGCCAATGCGTTTGCCAACTGATTCTCTTCTCGTGGAATATGTTCGAATGTAATCTCTTCAAAGTATGGGATTAATGTCAACATCCGCTCTCGATAAGGGATGAGATTCGGATGTTTAGTGTCCCATTCTTCTTTGATCTGACTGATTACTAAGGCTGAGTCTTCGTACACACTCAAAAACTTGACTCTCAGGTCTATAGCAGCTCTGAGTCCCAAAATACATGCTTCATACTCAGCCATATTATTGGTACAATCAAAATATAATCTAGCCGTGAAAGGCGTATGGCAACCCTTGGGAGAAATAATTACAACACCAACACCATTGCCCAATGCATTAGAAGATCCATCAAAAACCATAGTCCATCGGGATCCCAGTTCGGGTCCTTCATCCGGTCCAGGCTCTTCATAATCAGTAACAAGCATAACATCCTCATCGGGGAACTCAAAATTCATAGATTGGTAATCATCAACCGCTTGATGAGCCAAATGATCAGCTACCACACTTCCTTTGATTGCTTTCTAGGTAGTATACTGGATGTCATACTCTGTTAAAATCATCTACCATCTTGCTATTCTTCCGGAGAGAGCAGGTTTCTCAAATATATATTTGATAGGATCCATCTTAGAAATCAATAAAGTGGTATGATTCAACATATACTGTCTTAGTCGGCGAGCAACCCAAGCCAAAGCACAACAAGTTTTCTCAAGCAGTGAATATCTTGTTTCAGAGTCGATAAACTTTTTGCTAAGGTAGTATATTGCATGCTCTTTTCGACCAGACTCGCCATGTTGCCCCAGCACACACCCCATTGAATTTTCTAACATGGTCAAATACATGATTAGAGGTCTTCCTTCAACTGGTGGCATCAGAATTGGAGGTTCTTGGAGATACTTCTTGATTTTGTCAAAAGCTTCTTGACATTCATCATTCCATATTATCTCTTGATTTTTCCTAAGCAATTTGGAGATGGGTTTGCAAGTAGCAGTCAAATGGGAGAAAAATCGGGCAATGTAATTCAAGCGTCCCAAGAAACCTCTGACTTCTTTATCTGTACGGGGGACTGGCATTTCTTGAATAGCTCTCACCTTAGCCGGGTCAACCTCAATTCCTTTACCACTGACAATAAAGCCCAAGAGTTTACCGGATCTTACTCCAAAGGTGCACTTGTTCGGGTTCAATCTCAACTTGTATTTCTTCAACCTCTCAAACAGTTTGTATAAATGATCGAGATGTTCTTCTTCAGTATGAGATCTGGCTATCATGTCATCCACATATACCTCTATTTCATGATGGATCATATCATGGAACAAAACCACCATAGCACGCTGGAATGTCGCCCCTGCATTCTTTAAACCGAATGGCATTACCTTGTAACAGAAAGTGCCTCATTGCCTCACGAACGTAGTTTTCTCCATGTCTTCAGGTGCCATCTTAATCTGGTTATAACCCGAGAATCCATCCATGAAGGAGAATACTTTGTGTTGAGCGGTATTGTCTACCAGAACATCAATGTGCGGGAGTGGAAAGTCATCTTTGGGACTCGCTTTATTCAGATCTCTGTAATCGACGCACATTCGTACCTTACCATCCTTCTTCGGTACCGGTACCACATTAGCAACCCATTGAGGATAAGAAGTAACAGCCAGAAAACCTGTATCAAATTGTTTCATAACCTCGGCTTTGATTTTCTCAGACATTTCAGGGCGCATGCGACGAACCTTTTGCTTAACAGGACGACACTCTTCCTTCGTTGGCAAATGATGCATTACTATATCAGTGTCCAATCCTGGCATGTCTTCATAAGACCAAGCAAAAATCTCTACATAGACATGTAACATCTGAATCAATCTTTTTTTAATACTGTTTTCCAAGCCTGCTCCTATTTTGACTTCTTTCTTGTCCACTTCAGTACCCAGGTTTACAATTTTGACTGACTCTTCATGCGGCTGTATAGCCCTTTCTTCTTGCAGTAACAGTCTGGCAAGTTCTTCAGGTACTTCACAATCTTCCTCACTTCCATCCTCGGCTTGGTAGATCGGATTTTCAAAGTCATAATGAACAGTAGCAGAGTTATTACCAACAAGATCCAGAGTGGGTATGGATCTGCAATTCGTTACGTGAGTGTGTGTAAGAAAACATAGCTTTTTGGAAGATGACAGGAAAGATAAAGAGCGCAATATTTGAATGCAAAAAGTCCATTGATTTATCTCTGTAATCTACACACATTCGCACCTTACCATCCTTCTTTGGCACTGGTACCACATTAGCGACCCATTGAGGATAAGAAGTAACAGCTAGAAAACCTGCATCAAATTGTTTCATAACCTCGGCTTTGATTTTCTCAGACATTTCAGGACGCATGCGACGAACCTTTTGCTTAACAGGATGATAATCTTCCTTCATCGGCAAACGATGTACTACTATATTAGTATCCAGTCCTGGCATGTCTTCATAAGACCAAGCAAAAATCTACATAGTCATGTAACATCTGAATCAATCTTTCTTTGACACTATTTTCCAAGCCTGCTCCTATTTTGACTTCTTTCTTGTCTACTTCAGTACCCAGATTTACGGTTTCAATTGATTCCTCATGCGGCTGAATAATCTTTTCTTCTTGCAGTAATAGTCTGGCAAGCTCTGCCGGTACTTCGCAATCTTCCTCACTTCCATCCTCGACTTGGTAGATCGGATTTTCAAAGGCATAATTAACAGTAGCAGAATTATTATCAACAGGATCCAGAGTGGATATGGATCTGCAATTTGTTACGTGAGTGTGTGTAAGAAAACATAGCTTATTTGAAAGATTACAGGAAAGATAAAGAGCGCAATATTTGAATGCAAAAAGTCCATTGATTTATTGAATGTGAATATGCTTATGAAAATGACAAAACCCTTGAAAAATTAGCTATTGTGCCCCGGGTATAGACACAATGCTTTAAAAAAATTACAAAATCTGAAACACTAAAATAGCAATAACAATTACTCCTGACTAAAGGAAATTGGGATAGTGTCTTCAGCCTTCCAATTATTGAGTCTGTCACCAATCGTTGGGAAAATCCAGTTATCCAAGTCGTAATCGTTATCAACATCTTCTACAGCATTAACAGTCTTGTCATGATTAGGCAGAGGAGCAGTGATGACATTAGGAGTCTCAGGAGGATCAAAATCAATCTCTCCAGCGTCGATCATATCCTGAATTTTATTCTTCAACAACCAACAATCGTTTGTATCATGCCCGGGGCTATCAGAGTGAGATGCACACCTGGCATTTGGATTATAACGAGGAGAAGTGGTGTTGGGATTTGCAGGAGGATCTCTGAGGGTAATTAAATTCGCTTTTAGCATACCCTGCAGTGCTTGTGCTAAAGTCATATTAATCTTGGTAAACTGCCTTCTTGGCCTGTATTGTCTGTGTTGGAAATTTTGAGATGGCGGTGCTGCAATCGTAACTGCTCCAACAGTATGGTCACGATTTTTTTTGTTATGACTCCTTTGACCGTACACGGCATTCGATTCATTCTTCCCCTGATAGGACTTTTTGGTGCTCGCAGAGGTAGCCGCCTGCATCTTTCCACTTCGAATGCCGCTTTCAACACGTTTACCCGTCAATATAAGTTCAGTGAAACCCGATGAGGAACTTCCCAATGGATGGCTGTAGAATGGGTCAGTCAGTGTACCCATGAACATGTCCACTAATTCTCGATCAATCATAGGGGGTTTGACTCTGCCAGCCAAGTCTCTCCATTTTTTAGCATATTCTTTAAAGCTTTCTTTAGAGCCCATAGTCATATTCTGCAGCTGTAGCCGAGTAGGCGCTAATTCGGAATTATACTGGTAGTGCTTGTAGAAAGTTGTCGCTAAATCAATCCAGGTGCGAATGTTAGAGCTCTCGAGCTGATAATACCACTCTAACTGTGTGCCAGACTTCCTATCAGTGGTATACGGTTGAATCTTTCTCACATAAGCCCTCAGATGCATCTGAGGATAAGACACACCATCATACTTAGTGAAAGCGGGGACCTTGAATTTGCGAGGAATGACCACGTCAGAGACTAGACCTAAGCTTTCGAAATCCAGATCGGGCGCCTTCTGACCCTCTATAGCTAGCATACGTTCTTCCAGCAACTTATACTTATCATCTTTCGGAGAGTACTGTTCATTTTCATAATTTTCATAGTCGTCCTCAGGGTCGAAGAGATCAGCATTCTCATCTTCCGAATCATTTTCTGTCTCATCTTCTTTGTCCTTCGGAATTCCAATCCTGACTCCTAGAGCCTGTCCTTTAAACCTTCTTCCCGGGTTAATGCAACTCACAGGTTTCTTGTCTTTCTTCTTTTCGAGCAATAGAGTCTTCAATTCCTCCTGCCCCTTGGATAAGTTCAAGGTCATCTCCTGAAATTGAGCATTCTGAGCCTGGAGATCCTTGACGGTTTGTTCGAGAGCCATTTTCCTGATTGGAAGGAAGACCGTGAGAACATTGATCTTTTTAAAGCACCTGTTATGCAATGTTATGTTATGCTATGCAATGTATGAAATGTTTTCAAGGACTTTTGGAATTTAACTTTGCGTAAGCCACTAAAAAGGGGAACTCTTATTAATAGTTTCTTTAATCAATGTTCATTACAAGAAAAAATGAAAGCTCAAGTCTCCTAGGGACGACTTCTTTTTGGGCGGAGATATGCATTGAGACTTCGTTCCTCCTTAAGCTGGCTGGTGAGCTCTAATACTTTCTTCCTTTCAGCACAGAACCGAGCTTCGAAGGTATCCCTTTCCTCTCTCAATTGGATCCAAGATTTCTTCAATTCTTCAACATTGGTAGGCATATCTGGATAAGGAATGATCTGAGGGGCACCTCCTTCAACTTTTTGTTCAACAATCAGAGGTCCGATTACAAGATATGGCATGATAAGCTCACGAGCTCTGGCGCGTACCCATCTGAGATAAGGTTCCATAGGAATAGAGTTTTTCTGTCCTAAAGTACTTCTTTTCACCATGCCCCAAGCTCGTACAAACCTTTGACGGAGACCTTGAGAATCGTTGTCATAGTCAAACATAGTACCTTGGATAATTATTTCATGTGGACCATCTCTTCGAGCATAACCAAACTGACGTAGGGCTAAAGCAGGATTATAAGTAATACCTCCTCTTATCCCCAGGAGTGGTACGTTTGAGAATTCTCCACAACAGTCAATGATGATAACATTTTCTTTGGGTTGGGGACACCAATGGATGTCTGAATGGGAGAGCAACACTATCCTCCGAGACCATTTCAAATTTTGCTCATTCTTCAAGACTGATTGAGGAAGGTGCGAAATAAACCACCTAGATAATAAAGGTACGCAGCACATGAGAGTCCCTTGCCTTTTCAAAGTACGAGTGTGAAGGGAATGCAAAATGTCTCCAAGCAAGGTGGGCACAGGGTTAGGAGTGAGAAATATCTTAACAGCATTCATGTCTATGAATTGATCCGGATTAGGAAATAAAACCAAACCATAGATTAGTAATGCTAGAACATCTTCGAAAGCGTGGACATTCCTAGCTTTTAGGAATACTCGGGCCTTATTTATCAGAAATTTGGCAAGTAAACCCTTAACTTCACTCCTTGTTACCCAATTAGTTTCAATGTCTAACTTTGTCATGTGTAAAGCTGCGACAACCTCTTCAGACCTCAGAATCTTTTCTAAACCACTGAAAGGTGTTTGATCAAGGATAGGTATCCCGAGCAACTTGGAAAATTCTTCTAATGTGGGTACCAACTGATAATCTGGGAAGGTGAAGCAATGATGTTTAGGATCGAAGAACTGGAATAAAACCCTCATCATATCTTCCTTGAACCCGGTGGTAACCAATTTGAGGAGATGACCGTGTTTTTGGATGAACCGAGCATGATCGGAAAGTTCTGACACTAAATCCTTGAGTTGAGGAGAGATCGCTACAAAATTGATCCGGATGGTCTTCCTGGAGGCCATAGCCTTACAAAACAGAGCAAAGTTAAATCCCTAAGTCCTCGAAATGGTTAGTAGAATGCCATGATGTTACGATGTTATGATGTTATGATGTTAAGTAAGTAACACAAACAAACAAGTCACACTGCAATTATTCCTAGGTTTTAAGGCTTGCATGAGTTCCATAGGTAAGTACCATCCCCACTGAAGTTTGGTTGGTTCAACCTGTCCTAGAATAGTAATCGGGTTCTAGAAGGATCTCAAATCATTGACCTTTCCTTAAGTCCACTTTAGTGCAACACCAAGCGGTTAACCAAAGTTTCCCTAAAGTCCAATCTCAAAGAGTGTAGTATCGAGTATCAACCAACCCCAGTCAGAACCGAAGTCAGTTATCTCACTATTTTCTAATGGCTAGGATGAGTCAATTAGGGTTCTAAAGGTCTGGTTAATGCTTTGATGACACCACGCAGACGCCAAATTTTTCCTCAAGTAAACATGAGGAACATCAGGACATCCAAAGTGTCACATTAACCGTGGCCATCATTTTAACCATTCCAGTATACGCCGGACAGTCGCGATGATCTCTTGTTACTTACCTAAGGTACACTAGATCCGGGTGTAGGATCTTTCACTCAAGCATAGAATACCCAAACAATCCCTTAAAAGTAAATCATACAAGGAAACAATTCGAAAACATAAGTGATCTTATCCTTAAGGTAACCTCTCTTTTTCAATGTCCCCAGCAGAGTCGCCAGTTCTGTGATACGGTGAACTGACTTTGTGTTTTTGCTTTGAAAAGCAATGTTGCGGATAGCAAGAGTCGCCATCGACTTTTCTTTTATCCAATAAGGAAAGGCGGAAAAGAGTAGGAAAGACCTTGATTAGATTTTGAGTTCGGGAGGTACATTATACAAAGGGAAGGTGTTAACACCCTTTGTATCCATGGTTATCCATGAGCTCTTAATTGCTTAACTCACTTATGTTTTCCTTGTTTGGGAAAGTGTTTGAGAAATATGGTGTGTTTAGAAAATATTTTGAAAGGAGAGTTTAACTTTGTAATGATTCTTATACGAATGTATACAAAGTGTTTATCTCGTTTGATTTTGAAAGATGTTTAGAAAAATATAACTCGGCGATGATTCTGGTGCGAATGTATACCAAGTGGTGATTTTCTAAAAGATGTTATGAAAAGTGTGAGGTGTGAAAAGTATTTTAAGCTGTGAGCAAGCATTTAAGAGTTATACCTAACCAAGGTCTTTATAGGTATTTCCTATCCTTAGGAGGGTAAAACTGTCCTTACTATTGAGAAGTAAGTAGTCTTATCCTTTGGATGTAAAGGGACATCGTGGGGTCGTCAATTGGTCATCAAAGGCAACATTTGTAAGGATACCTTAGCATTTGAAGGGACGATCATCATTTAATCGTAGGCTACAACGAAGGGTCATCGAGGGACAAAGTCATATATTCGAAGGCAACGTTCGAGGGACAAGGTTTATCTCGTAGGGACATTGACCTTTTGATCGAAGGGACTATGACTTATCTGTTTAGGGATGATGATGCTTTAATCGAAAGGGTCTTTGTTAAGGGTATCCCCATATTCGCGGGACATGATCGTAATATCGTAAGGCAATAAAAAGAGAGGGATAAGATCATGTATTCGAAGGCAATGTAATTAGCCAAGTAATCAAAATAAATCTCCACAATGGTATCCCACAAATAAAGTGGAATACCGATCTATCTCTTCAAGAATCATGGGAGCCCTTACAAAAACTCAGCAAACATGTTAGAATAACGAGATGGGGTGCAATCAAGAGTTGCACCGAACAAAAGAATCATAGCAATAATAGTGTCAGGCAACAGCGTGTAAACGCAATAGAAAACATGTCAAACAAATACAGAACAGATCAGAATGCAAACAGAAAAAATTAGCTACTGTCATGTTCGCTACTGCCTCGCCTAGCGAGGGCCTGGCGAACCCTCGCTACCAGTTTGCTTAGCGAGGTGCTAGCGAACGACTGCGGGTTCTGGGTTCTTCTTTGATGCTGGTGCGATTTTGGAAACCCCAAACCCTATGGCATCCATTACAGAAATTACATGATCGAATATTCAAAGTATTGTTTTACGCATTTATGCACATCTAAACCCACATGCAAAACCTAACGATGTTCGCCTTTCCAAATTCAACCATAATGCCTCATACATTTAGAAATTTCAAATTGGGAGCATATAGTAGTGGGAATAGGGCAAACCTGATTGGAGGGATCGGATTAAATTGAATTTGCACCGTTGGGTTTGCAGGGCAATCTTAGGGTTTATGCCTGATAGGGTTGGTGGAGGTAACCTTTGTGCAGATGAGTTCTCTGAATTAGCTTCTAGGGTTTTCTCCGTTGTTTTTTCTGATCTCCTGTTGTCTCCCCTTTTTCAATTGAAGTTCTGGAATTTATAGTTGATTTTTTGTGTCTTGGTGGGCTCAGACTGAAGGCAATTCAGGCTCAGAATTTTTGTATATCCGCAAGCTTCGCTAGGCGAGTGAGCTAGCGAAGGGTCGCTAGGCGAACACTCAGCGAGTGTTCCAGCGAATGCTCCCAGACTTGGATGAAAGCATAGCCAGTACTTACTCGCTAGGTGAGCAGCTAGCGAGCATTCCAGTAGCAAAATCAACAAAGTTCGCTAGAGCGAAGGAGAAAGCGTGGGCTTCGCCTAACGAAGGTTTTGCTCGCCTAGCGAGCATGACAGTTCAGGTCATCTGCTGGATTTGGTAGCCTGTGCGCTGGATCTTTGTTCCTTTGAAAAATGAATAGACCTCTGTTGAAAGTATAAAAATTAACAGGCAAATTTTGGGGTATGATAGTATCCTTATGGTGCAATAAAGAAATCAGAGCATTCGTAGTTTGGGGAACTACGGTTCGTTGGTGTTTTTTGATGAAAGACTAGGTAGATCGCGTTCTACAGGCTAAAGGTCGGCTTGTCTACTCTCGGCGGAGGCTTAGGCACTAGTTTGTTACACGCATTAGAAAGGATTAACAATATTTTTTCGGAAAAGAGTTTCGGTCACACGGGGGTTACAAGTTGAATTGTTATGTTTGATATTTTGTTTGGTTGGTTTCGATCGCACTAGGGCAAGAAACAGGTAGATTTGACGTGTTTAAGATATTTTTTGAACAACGACAAAAGATTGAGCAATGTGATGCACACCAATCGTTCAATTCTTTCGAGGAATAGCAAGGCGAACGCCTCCTACTCCTTTTTTGTTTTAATTTATTACTGAAAGTTTGTTTGCGGAATTTGAATGTACACGGTAGTGAGGCGTATGCCTCCTACTTATTTATTCAAGGAACAATAAGGCATACGTCACTCATTCCTTTATCCAATGTTTATTTAGCGTGTTTTAATCGGAAGTCGATAATTTGAGCAATATGGCGGGCGCCAATCATTCAATTATTCGAGAGATGGTGAGGCGAACGCCTCCGATCTTTTATCATCCGAAATTTAATTTATGAAAGACATGTTCTTAGATGTTGTATTAATTGGAATTTGTACGTTTAATGTTTTAATTAAATGACGAGAAATCGAGCAATGTGGCGAGCGCCGATTGTTCAATTATTCGAGAGATGATGAGGTGAACGCCTCCCATTCTTTCCGAAGTTTATAATTAAAAGGTTTTAGAACTTATGTTAAATGAGATGATTTTTGAATTTGAATTTGTAGGTTCTGATCGAAAGTCGATGATTTGAGCAATATGGCGTGCGCCACTCGTTCAAATAATCAAAGGATAGTGAGGCGAACGTCTCCCATTCTCTTTCATTTGACTTTTAAGTTATAAAGTTTATTCTTGTGAAGTTGTGTTTCATATAAAAGGTGATTTGAATTTATATGATTGCGTTTTTTAATTGGACGACGAGAATTCGATCAATATGGCGTACGGCAATTATTCGAACAATCGAGATATAGTGAGGCGAATGCCTCCCATCCTTTTATTATTCAAAATTTAGAATTAAAAGGTTTTAGCATTTGTATTAATTTGCAAGAAATGTTTTGAATATTATGGTTGAAGCTTTAATCGGGTGACGAGAATTCGAGTAATATGGCGTGCGCCAATCATTCGAATACTCGAGAAATAGTTAAGCGAACGCTTCGTATATCCTTTTCATCCCAAGTTTATGTTAAAAGAGAAAATTCTTTAGGATTTAATGGTTTTAGAAGAAAAAAGATTTGAATTTGCGTGGTTATGACTTAATCGGTTTTGAAACGAATTACTTGGCGTTGGACCAAGATTTTCGCTTATGGAAAAAAATAAACATAATGATCTGTTAATAACTAACTTCTCCTTTAATTAATTCATAATGTTCTAGCGGAATAAACTAATAAAACATGACTCATGGACAATAATCAAAATCAATTTAATAAATATTTCTACTACTTATTATTTAATCGTGATTATCTTCAATATTTAGTTGAAACAATAAAATAAGAAATAAATGAGCCAAATAAAATATCTTAGGGTGTATAGGAAATAAAGAAGGGTAAAGTTTGAAAGAAGGCAGACTATAAGCGAAACCCAAAATAAGGCCCCAACAGTAATATCTCGTAATGGGCCCTAAGGCCCAAAACTCCTCTTTATGACCAAGTCAAAACCGAGCAGGAAAAGAGAAAGAAGAAAGGGAAAAACGATGGGTCGGAGAGGGCCTTAAGTCCAACTCCTCCCGAGCCCATCAGAACAAGGCATTCGAAGATGAAACCAAGAGGGGGCAGTTGTATAGCTGCCCTAGGCATGTGTCACCCGAAGTGTGGCGGTTAGACTCCCATGGGAACACGTGTGGTTTCTTGGGAAGGTGGAGCGGCGATATAAATTGCATGGTGTACCGTTACTGCCAATTAGTGACATTTCCCATCATTAAATATTCTGTCATTAATTAATAGTAAATCCTACAATTAACTAGTCATTAACAGAAAGAAAATCAACACATAAAAGATGAAGAATCAATCTTCACTTTCTTCTCTCTCGTTCAACACCCTTCTTTCCTTCAAAACAAACCAATCGCAAACCATAACCACAACATGAACACAAGACTAACCTTCACCCTCACACTATCCAGATCGGAACCCCTTGCGCTTAACTCAAATCAACAGAAACCAAAAGGAATCAAAAATTGCAAACATAAATTGTCTCTCTTACCCAAATAAAAAATGATTTACAATGAGAAAAACACATATCTAACGTTCACCACGTGCTCGAAGAATGAGATAGCAGAGAAATAAATTAACGAACTATATGAATTCACCCAATTGGATAGTCCGTATGTTCAAGATCCAACGCTTTTATTTGAGCTTTTCCGACGAGGATTCCGGCCGCGGATGAACGTCCAAATGAGGTATGGCTTTCGTGGTTTGGCTCGTCACTTTCCTTTGTCTATTTCCTCTTTGGTATATACTCCACTTGACTGTGCATTTGTTTGTTTATCGCTCCTATTGATGGGGTTTTAGCTTGTTCTCCTTAGAGTTCCAATATGAAACTCTAAAAGAACTCGAGTCGAAGCTTTGTGTGGTGAGGGCGAGGGTGAATTTTAGCAGGGTAACAGTGTAGGAATCCTCCTTTTTGCAGTGATTGGAATGCTCCTTATATAGAGCGAAAACAATTAGTCTCCGTTGCGTGTGGGTTATGAGCTGGTCTTGGATCCTCAAAATCATTCTATTAGATTCAAATCTCCTCCGGTAAATGACCTGCGTACTCGGGAATGGATCCAATGCAGGCTTGATATCATTCCATACATATCGCGGAATTGTTGTTAACGGCGATACTACAGTTGGGAAGAAACTCAAATTTTTATCAATTGGGGCATTCGAATGGAAAACGGAAAGAGCACGAGCAAACTCTGAAAAACCAAGTATCCCATTATGCTATGTACTAATCAAATCAAAAGAGCTGATTGGTAAACAAACTGTCCCTTTTTTTTATTCGTCTTGAATAATGCCAAGTGAAATTCTTCCTTGTTGATTTGCAGACAACGTCGCAACAGAGGCGTAGACAAAAGCTTAGATCTTTCTATGCACTGTAACATGATATTTCTTGCAGCTCAAAATCAAAGCATTCCATAGTTTTTAACCATATCCAATATCAACTGGCCAAGTCACATGAACGATGGTTAACGAGGTATATGGTACAACTTCTCGCAACATTGTGGCCGAATCATCATAGCTTGAGGATTTTGTAATATGATTTAGTTATTGGTAGAAGTTTAGTTAGGAACACCGGGATATTGTAACTGAATATGTATGATTCAAGTGTTGTCGTCCTTTTTTTTATAAATATTTTAATGGCTTTTGGCTTTGTATTCGGTATCTTGTACGTCACTGTTTCAATGTTGCAATGTACTGCTCTTGTTATACTTTGTTGTAACTTTTTAATCCAATTTCCTATTATGTTTTTCTTGGAATGTATTTGGTGTATTTCTACTTCGTGATGTTTTGGTGTCGCACGGGATTGGTTTTGCGTATTGTGTAGCAGCTTTAGATTGCCGTATTTCCTTTCTACTGTATTGTTGCTTTCATTTCTCTTAATGTACATTGATTAATGGTTCCTTTTTCTATTTTGATGGCAATTATCAGTTACTTGAAAGGCTCGCAGATGCTTATAGAACTCCGTCTATGGTCGCAACTGACCCTTTTTGGCAGCAACATTATGTTTGCCCTGAAGAGAAAAGTATCAACTTAGCTTCACTGGATGGTTTTTCGTCAGAGTTTCCTAGTGGAACTCTGCTTCCATATCAATTGTCAAAAGATGTTCTTCAAGGACAATGGGAGGCCAGGTATCCTCCATTTATTAATTTATACTTTCCTAAAGTGGATTCTATACCTCGAGTCACAACCCATACTTTCTCTGAACTTGTTATTGGTTTCAAACATGAATCCCAAAGAGCAAAGGGTGGATTATGGAGGGATAACAAGATGAATGAAGGTACTAGCTAATGCAACATGGTTAAGTTAACTTTGGTCAGAGTTGACCAAAAAGTCAACCTTTTACCAAAGTCAACCTTTGGTTATAACACTCTGTCACATGGTCATGAAGGACAAAATATAAGTATGTGGGCCTTTGTGACGGCATTGAACATGATCAGGGTTTATAAACAATTTAGTCGGGAGGGAATCCCTTTATTGAAGTTTATGCATCATAACCCCTGGTCGTGAATGCTAATGCGAGTTTTCTTTCAAACCCGTCTGGACAAAATTGGGGTATGACAATTTTGAGCGACAATCACTCACCTTTTGGTTTTATTTGCAACCACACGAATTTGCTATTGCTGAGGGATTTTGTTTTTTTATCCTTTATTCTCTTATTTTTGCATGGAATGGTCCATTAGGTTTGCAGTCCACCGAGATGCCCTAACTTTTGCCTAAGTCAATCTTGTGTTCAAATTCTGATTTAGTGGGCTTTTGTTTTGCTTTTGATTTTTTGATTTTTTTTTGTCTTTTTTGTATTGGAACAATTTTTGTGACATTTTCTTGCTTGATTTGTTGCAAGGGTCGTGACTGTCTTATTCCTTTTGTTGGTAAGGGATACATTATGAATATGTGATTCAATCCTCTTGAAAGGGGAGTGGTATGATATGATTGATCCTTTTATGGGATACTATACTTTTCTAAATTTGAACGCAAGGTCAAAATAACTGAAGACTTGGTTAAGATTGTAGGTTTTATGTATAGAAAGAAACTCCAACTCCAAGACCCATAGAGGTTGACTAAGGATTATCTTCCTCTTACCTCTGGTGTTTAGGGATTTGAAACAATGCCTTACATCATCAGCGAGGTTTTATTCATAAGCATATAGTCAGTGATCTCACGCATTTTATTTCATCATTCTCTTTTGATTTTGCTTGAATAAGAAGTTTGATACTAGTAAATAAAATATGAGCAAACACAAATGAATTTATTCAAAACATGCACATTTATTTCATTATCATTTGAAAACTAGACAAGTTTTACAAATGAACAACCAATAGCAAACAAGAAAATATTACAAATGAGACATGATTGATCAATATGATATTGCTAACGTGACTAATCTTAATATTCATCATGTAAATGCAACCTCGCTGATTATTTTATGCGTTCTTCATCAATGACTGCATTCACCACTATCAGTATGATCTGGCAAAGGATTAGTCTTTACATTGGGCCCTTCCTTAGAGAAAGACAAAATCTTCTGATTGATGAGCTCTTGTACCCTGGTTTTGAAAAGATCGCAATCCTCGGTTGCATGCCATATATAACCAACATGAAATGCACAATAAGCATTGTGATTATACTTCGGTCCATATGGGTAAACAGTCAGTGGTATTTCATTTGGCACAATGGCTCCTTACTGGATAAGATATGGTAGCAATTGAGCATATGGTATAGGGATTTGGTCACACTGAGGATGCTTTCTGTCATTACACCTATTCTAACTTTGGCTCTAGTTTTTGTTGTCTTACAGAGGTTGCTAATTCTGAGAAACTTGAACCTGTGGAGGCTGTTGATACTGCGGTTGGTATGATGGTTTTTGATATTACATCGGCGATGTACAAATAAGGGTAGTATGGTACAGAAGCCATATGAGTTTGGACTCGAGGGTAAACACTTGCTATCATAACACTTGCCTCATGCTCTTTTCCTTCATTTTCAACGTGACGAGTAAAAGGAAAACCTTGTCGCTCGCACAAGAAAGGAAATGGGATATGGCGACAAGGTGAGTTGTAAACTTTTGAACTTCTTTTACGCTAATGGGGATTCTTATGTCGATGACAACTTGACACTTATTGGGGTTTGCTTAAATGCCCCTCTTTGTTAGCATGAAGCAAAGGAACTTTCCTGCCTGCACCCCAAAGGAGAACTTGGCGGGGTTTAAGCGTATGTTATACTTCCCGACTAACTACAAAACATCCTTCAAGTTTGTTGCATGACTATGCCATTCGATGGTCTTCACTATCATGTCATCAACATATACCTAAAGATTTCGCCCTATCTGGTGGAATAATATGACATCCATGAGTCGCTGATAGGTGGAACCAACATTATTGAGATTGAATGAAATACCATTATAGTACTAGTTGCCATGGTTCAAAAAGAATGTTATCTTGGGTGCGTTGAGGGGATCCATTATAATTTGATTGTACCCTAAATAAACATCTATAAAGCTTAGCGTAATAGCCCGATGACCCATCAATCATGCAATCAATATCTAACCAGGGATATGCGTCTTTAGGGTAGGCCATATCGAGGTCAGTGAAGTCCATGCACATGCGCCACTTGTTCTTTGCTTCCCTCATAAATACTATATTGGCTAGCCAGGTTGGATACTTTATTTTTATGATGAAGTCAGTGCTTGTTAACCTTCTTAGCTCTTCATTATGTCAACCTTCTTCTCCTTGCCAACTTTATGCTTTCTTTGTGCCACCGGCCTTGCGAATGGGTTGACGGCAAGACGGAGACACTGATGTATATCCCTGACATGTAGGATGAAGCCCATGAAAACAAGTTGTCATTTCTAATTAGATGGTTGACTAACTCAAAATATTCTTCTTTGGAAAGCGAGATGCCTATCTTTGTCACTTGGTGATCCGAAATACCTATTCATACTTCCTTCAGGTCCTTTGTGTGCGTGAGCATTTCATTGTCCATGCTCAATCAAGAATCCCAACTATTGGTGTATGCATCCACCGCTTTGGGAAGTGGGATAAACTGAAGGGTAAGCTCACCCCTCCCATCGACAGAAAGTTGAGGTAACACTCTTGGGCGCTTTGCTGGCCTCCACATATAGTCTTAACTCACCCACTAGTAACAAGTATTTTAGAACTAGGTATTGGGTGTATATAGCCGCCCATGATGTATTGCTGCTAAGTCTGTCAAGGATGACATTATAGGGCGACAAAACATCTATATAAGGTAGTTGACCTCAATTGCCTTGGAGTCTGATCCTATGTTATAGGTTGTCGCTAGGGTCACATGACCTCTTACTTGCACCTATTCACCTGACAAACCTACTAACGAACCCTAAAATGCCTTGATGTTGTCGATATTGAGTTGAGTATTTGGAAAGTGTTACAAAATATGATGTCAGTTGAGCTTTCGGGGTCTATCAAAACTCGTTTGATGTCGTAGTTGTTGTATTGCATAATTATAACCATGGGGTCGTTATCGCGATGAAGAATTCGAATGGCATCATTGTTAGAGAAAGTGATGTTGGCCCATAGTTCTCTCTAACTTGCTTTGGAAATTTATGAGATATTACATTTGCAATCAATACCTGTTTGACATATTTCCTTCGGGAGGAGTTGGAACTTCCTCCAACGATGAAACCTTTAGTTATAACCACAAGGCATAAATCTATGTTAGCCATTTCCAAGGAAAGATGGTGAAAATGGAAGTAATGACAAAGGTGTGACTCATGTTAGTTATACCGGTCCCCCATGGTGGACACCATTATACTTGTTAGAAAGTATAAAATGCGTGGCACCTCTATGCTGATAGGGGTGGGCAGAGACTTTAGTATTTTTCTGGTGGTTCAGGGCTTGCTCATGGCGATAAGAAACTTTGTTCGATGGTGATTTTGGCTATGTAAAGAGCAAACTCATACGAGATGAGAAGCTTTGTACCTTTTGGTGTTATTAGATGCTTTTGAGGTGTATCACATATGATTAGTTATCTTCTCACTTGTTAGGGATGAGGTATTTATAGAGACTATGAAGACTTGAAGTTAGGGTTTCCTTAGGAATAACCACCCACTTAGTCAGCGGTGGACCGTTGAATCCCTATTTCATAAGGAGATCTGGATAGTCCTATTCCCCTGACTTATTTATGGCTGATGGATGTATTTTTCCACGTTTACCATGGCCGGGCGAGTAGGGGCACTCAGGGTGAGGTGGTCCTTAAGTACGCGTAGTAGATGATAGTCGCCTTTCACTAAATGTTTATAATCCCCTACTTTTATATGATTGTTACACATATATCCCTAAAGTGCTTATAGTCGTCATGTCATTCACCCAATATTCATGACTTATTGGGAGGAACATGTGTATTCTAATAGTCATTGCCGACATGGTTCAGGTTCTCTCGATGGTCCATGTGTCAAGCAATATCAAGTGTAAGTTTATGGCGAAAGTCACAAGACGATGGGCTGACAAGAAGGCATAGGATGCCATGCCGCTTGGTTTTTGAAATACTATCGACAACATGTGTAAAAACCAATGTTTTGACCTCAAGTTCACACCCCACATCTACGAGACATTATTTTGTACAGATTCTCGAGGTTTTATCCTTTGTAAAATGTGCCTAATTAACTTGAGGAATGTGAATGCTATATACAAACTACCGTTGACTTCAATAAATAAATATAATATTTTTTTTTGTATATGAGAACAATATTCCCCTAATTTAGACTAAATCGTTAAAAAGGTATTAGTCTCAAACATGACATAAATTCGACCTCTACCCGACTCTCTATCGAGTTGAATTGGTGAACCGAGTTGGATCCATAAAAGTGACTTCAGAAGATGATGAGTATTTAACAGATGCTTGAGATTGGATGCCAACAAGGGTGGTACCTACAAAGATCCTAACACATAAGTAAGCAAGGTAAGAAGACGTGAGATTTTTTGAAATTATGTACGATAAACTATTATTCATATGCTTTATAGTCATGAAACGAATTATAACCATTAATGTACCCCAATATTCTAGTGTCCTTTTGGATTATGGATTTGACTTGTCCCAAATTAGACAAATAATTTAATTTAAACAATTGACATTGTAGCACAAAACTTTTGTGCTTTTAACCAATTAACGAAGACCACTTTTATCATGTTTCGGTTAATTGATCAAACAAGTTAAATCAAACTATGCCATAAAGCAAAACATTTTTATTAAGAAATTAAAATTGCCATTAAGTTATGAAATGTATTTCAAGAATTATTTTGTTAAATCTCGAGATTTTCCTTAAAGTCGAGATTCAAATGAATTTAAACATTATATGTCGTTCTTGAAACATATGAGAAATAATTTCACGAGATTGATGCGTGTAGATCAAAATTGTTTTTGAAAAGCAAATAAATTTGGTACCAAGCTCAAATTATTTTTTAAAAATGTATACTTTTTAATTAATTATCTTATTTCTAATTTTTCACCCACTTTGTTGAGAAAAAAAGTACCAAGCTTAAGTAGTAATTTTTAGTTAGAAAAGAAAAGTAAAACCTATGTATAGGGAAATAAATGGGTCAACATTCCGATACTCTTCAATTTAATTAGGTATAAGTAGTCATATTCAATCAAGAGTCTTGCTAACTTATGTCCTTGGGGCACAAGTTAAGGTTACTATTATTGAAAATTTTGTGTGGAATAAAACAAAATTTTAAGTTTCAAAAAATTAAATGCACGCATTCCAAAAGAATATTTCTATAAATGTATCATTAACTTGTGCCCCAAGGGCACATGATAGCATTTGCCTTCAATCAAATAATAGTACTATTCAATACCTTATCAAATTTTTTTTTTTAAATTAAAAATTAAAATCAATTTATACTAAAGATAAAGTTATCAGTACACAGTAAAACTAATGGCTACCTAACAATTTACCAAATAAATTTTGCCAAAATTTGCATAGCATTTTCATTTTATGAGACCAAAAAGCTCTTTGGCCAAGTTGGCAAAAGTAGGGCACAGAGACACACAGCTTCGTCATCATCCAAACACGCCCCTAAAGCAACCTTCTCTATAAATAAAGCACCACTCTATCTCTCTATACAGATAGTGAAATTCAGAGCGAAACGTGCCTCGATTCCCTTCCACCTAGAACCTCTATAGCTTTCACACATCATCATGGCGAAGCCTCGTAAGCCTAAGAACGAAGACCCAAAGCCCGAAAATTCAGGAGCCGTAGTTCACCATCAAAAGCTATGTCTCTCTATCGACATGGACAAACGTTTAGTCTACGGGTTCGTTTCCATTTCTTGCAATTCCATTTCACTCTTCTACATGCAACCCTTTCTTGAATATTTGCATATTCTTTGTACTATATTTGCGTATTAGGTTTTGTCGATTATGAGAATCTTGTTATAGTTAGATTCAAAATCACATAATTAAAATCAATAGATTGCATTTTTCTTTATCATTATGTTAATTAATTAATTAATTCATATAATCTTGTTTATCTTGCAGCTACACTGAATTGGAAATTGCTGTGCCGGAGATTGGGATCGTTGGGTTACATGCGGAGAATTTAGGGATTGAAAGTGTATGGGTTGATGGTGAACCTACGGCGTTTGAGTATTACCCTCATCAGTATCAGCAGTTGGAGAATGAAAAGAGGTGGAGTTCGGTTTCTTCTCCGAGCTCTGCTGCTGATGCTGCCGTGTCTGTGTATTTATCTTCTTTGGAGAAAGAGCTTGTTCCCAATTTACTCATTAATTGCTGTAAACCTTTCAAGACTGAAACTGAACAGCAGCAGCAAGAGCAACCGGTTGCTGAAAATGGGTTTCATACCTCCGCCGAACCTAAGCAGGTTATAGTTGCTGTCTTATGATGGATGATCTGGATGATGAACTGTTTCTGATAATTTTGTTTCAACAAACTTGTGAACCCTATACAATTGAGTTTAATGTACCTATTCTCAATTTTGGATTACCAAAAGTAATTAGGCATAATCTGAATTCTTCAATAATATATAGGAGTACTTGTAATGTTTAAATAATTTTTTAAAGTAAATAGACTCTTTGCCCCCTCCTAGAATAATTTCAGTATGAACCCAACTCCATAGCTACATCTCTATTTTCTAGCATTATCTTCTACTTTATTCTCCACGTCTTATCACATTGTTACATGGATTTTACTCAGTATGCACCTTAAACACAACACCGATGCTCGACATTGACAATAATCTGAAAAATGAATAAATTAAATGTAATCACACCTGTTGGGTGTTTGTTTCAGACACTTACACCGACACACCTTTTTTTTAGAGGTGTCGGTGCTACAAAACTTAGGATAACAGAGACCTCATGATGGATGTTGTATTGACATTTCACCCGGCTTGCTTTTTGATATGCATATACCTGCTAAACACTCACTCATTGGAAAGAAGTTGAATATTGTTTGTAAGTTGGGGGGATAGTGGGAAACCATTTCTGAAAATATGGTGGTTAAATGTGAGAAATGAGTTGTTGTGGTGAGGTTTACTATTTGTGTTTTCTCATGTAGGTTGATGTTGAGTGCAGAATGTGAGATCAGTTCGTATTGACTATAGCATAGAAAAGGCAGAGACAGGAATCCACTTCAGAGATAATGTTCTTCATACCGATAATCAGATGAGGAGGGCAAGGTGTTGGTTCCCTTGTATAGATGACAATTTACAACAATGCTGGTATGGAATGTTAAAACACTTCTCACGTGTTTATGCGTGCATGCTCACATTTTATATTAATTACAGTATTAGTATTTACTATGTACTGTGTGAGCTTGAAGTATTTTTTCTTTTGTTGTTCATGTTCAGCTATGACTTGGAGTTCACTGTAGCACACAATCTCGTGGCTGTCAGTACTGGAAGCTTGTTATACCAGGTAGAAATGAATGATATAAAATGTCCTGGAATTTGAATCTGAAAACATGCGAGTTATCGTTTTTAAAAAGATGACGATGTTTCCTTCCCATGGTGATTAGTGATTACTTTCATATCCCGTCTATTAATGAAGCTTGAGATGTCTAGCAGAACAAATGTGATGCTTTGACCCTGGTTTGTATAGTGAATACTGGATACTGAATACTGTAGTTTTCCAACCTATTTATTTATAATTCATGCACAAGATCAGAAGGAGGAATGTCGTACAATTTGGAAAGCTATCTCCTTTTTAATTATATGACGTTACTAGATGTTGTGGATAACGCTGTAAAATATTTGAGGTTTGAGCATGGAGGATACTTTCTTTTGACTTTGCTTCTTTTCCTCCTTGTATTTGGATGCAGACTTCCCCCCTCCTTTTTCTTTTCTTTTCTTTTCATGTTTCTGTTTTGTCCGGGATAATAAGACTCATCCCAAAAATATTCTTATATTTTTGATTCAACTCTCATGTCATTTTGGTTCAACTCTGACATGCTATGGCACGAGTTTCAATATGACGTTGGTGCATGTTTGTGGGGTTACTCTCACTCTGCCATATATTGTTGTCAACTTAGCTCAGTCAATTTGTAGCTAGTTGGTACAACTCTGCAATGCCACGGGCTGGGTCTTAGTTTCTGGCTGGTGGTGCTTAATTTGCGGTGATAGCTTAGTTGGGAGAGCGTCAGATTGAAGATCTGAAGGTTGCATGTTCGATCCATGCTCACCGCATGCATCTGTAGGGTCAAAGATATAGGTTACTGCTCATGTGATTTGACTTGTAGTATTATTTAGCTCTTAATTTTGAAGAGTGCATTTAGTTTTTGTGAAATTTTCAAGTAGCTTACTACTATTTTTGTACTTCCATGGCATGAAGGAGAGGGAAAGCATGGCTTCTATCCATGTTGGAATTTATTTATTTGTTTTATTTTAGTTGATTAGTTGTTGTTGTCTACATGTAATGAGATCTAAACTGTCTATGATACCCTTTTCTGTTTTAGAGAGGATTTCATTTCATCCACTCACCTCTTTTATCTCTAGTGAACATTTTAATGTAAAAAATCATCTGTATATGCATTGCTAAGTTAAAGTATTTGCTTGAATCATTTCTCTTTTTCAGGTCTTAACCAAGGACAATCCTCCTCGGAAAACATATGTCTATAAATTAGATGTTCCAGTTGCTGCAAGGTGGATATCATTGGCTGTTGCCCCATTTGAAGTTCTTCCCGATCACCAATTTGGCCTCATATCGCATCTGTGTTTGGCACCTAATCTGGCAAAAATGCGGCATACAGTGGAGTTCTTCCATAATGCCTTCAGGTTTGACATGTGGTAATTGCAGTTTTAGTTGCTTGAAATAGTTATCTTAAGATTGTCTAACGATTGGATATTTGGACTTTTATTGGCGAGCAGCTGCTATAAGGATTATCTTTCTGTAGACTTCCCATTTGACTCGTACAAGCAAGTTTTTGTAGAGCCTGAGATGGCAGTTTCATCATTGAGTTTAGGAGCCTCTATGAGTGTATTTAGTTCTCAAATTTTGTATGATGAGAAGGTTATTGACCAGGTCAGTTCATTGTTTAAATTCTTTTACATTTCTCCTTTTCAATCAAAATTTTCCCTAGTGGGTAATAAACATATTGTTTTCGAATGTGGTTTTTGCCTATGACATTGCTGCTTTGTCAACTAAATGCTAAGCAAATAATAAATTTAGTGTTTGTTGTGGCAGACTATTTATACAAGGGTAAAACTTGCTTATGCCCTTGCGAGACAGTGGTTTGGTGTGTATATCACTCCTGAGTCACCAAATGATGGTAACTTGGCCCGAGATATTGCTCTACTGCTTAATTTGTTGTTTTAACCTGATTCTTTGCATGTTGTGCAGTAATTGTGTTTCCTCTAACATGGTTGGTGAATGTTTATTTGCATGTTGCAGAGTGGCTCTTGGAAGGACTCGCCGGTTTCTTGGCAGATTTTTTTATTAAGAAGCATTTGGGTAATAATGAGGCACGGTACCAGAGATATAAGGTTTGCTTTTATTTTTGGGTTAATATGATTTGTGGGAGGTTTAGCTCATCTAGCATTATGCTGTTACAAATTATGGTAGCATGCACTTTATGGCCGTGTGAAAATGTGTCATGCCACCATTGCTACTGCCGAGCTACTCTTTGGAGTTGTCATGTATGACTTATAAATATTCTTGCACCCGGTTGCCTTTTGATTTTGAAGGTGCTGACTTGACATCTCAAATTAAATATCAAGAGACTTGGCTTTTATCTTCTCTACTCTGTTTTTTTAAATTTATTAATTTGCTACAACTGCTTATTGATTAATTTCAAATGCTTCTTTTCCTCCTTGTTGCATATGCTTGTTGAATTTCATTTTTTTTTTGATGTGTTATGCTCTTTGTTTGCCAAGTAAAACTTGGTTGGTTAATGTCATTTTAGGTTGAAGCAAAAAATCATTTTAGGTTTGTTAATGTCATTTTCAAGTTAAACTTTGTTTGCCAAGTTAAACTTGGTTGGTTAATGTCATTTTAGGTTGAAGCAGAAAATCATTTTCTTCTGAGTTTGAAGTGTGAAGAAGTTATTATGCTAATTACATTTTATATGCTCATGAATCAATCTGCAGGCAAATTGTTCTGTTTGCAAAGTTGATAATGGTGGAACAACAGTTTTGAGCTGTTCAGCTTCCTGTAAGGATTTATATGGAACACAATGCATTGGGTTGTACGGAAAAATACGAGCATGGAAGTCTGTATGTTCTTTTCCTTTCATATACTGATGCATTTCCTTGTGTTTAGCATTTAATTATTCCTTCCTATATCTTCCTTCTTTTCAAGCCTTACTTTGTTCAGGTGGCAGTTGTTCAGATGCTGGAAAAGCAAATGGGTCCTGAATCTTTCCGTAGAGTAAGATTTCTTGACATTTACACTGTTGTTCTTTCTACTTCCGACTATTTAGTATAACTGGATGTGTTTTCTTACTTTAATTCAATGAATTATCGCGGAATTTATTCTTCTTTGGAAAGGTTTAGTTCAAGTGCTGAAATCATATTTATAGAAACTATTGCATTTAATGTTTATAAGGCTACACTGATATATAGTAATGTTGTCATTAAATTAAATGAGTTTTTGTATGTTAAATATATTCTGCACTTTCTGGCTTTACTCGGGCTCTGGTGCCATACAATAATAATGACTCAAGCTTGCGGGTGGATTATGTTTTCTTTCCACACCCTGTACTTTTAAAGAACATCACTATGAAATCATCAGAACAATGGCTTTGCGATAGGGCGTTCCACTATTATTGTTGGGGTCATGGTAATTGGTAAAACTTGGATGGGATCTGTCTGTTAAACCTGAAAGACCATAGTCTGATTTCTGGGCCCATCCAACAGTCCTTTAAAACCTAGTAAACATGCACTGGCGATTAATTTTTTTTTTTACGTTTGACTTGGGCTTTTGGTGTTCCATAAAATCAGTGTGATTTTTTTCTTCCATAAGATTGCGTTAGTGGTTCCCAGTTTTTAACTAATCGTTGATGTAGACTTCTATGAACCTGCCTATGGCGTCATGAAATATCATTTTCATGGCTTCTTGGTAAGGTGGCTCAACCCTTTTCTTCAAACCTAAAGGCATGCCTGTCCAGTCATAAGTTCCTAATGCCCTCATGATTGTCATCTTTGTAGGTGAAGATTAGTTGTTTGTGGCGTGGCATCCTATAAACTCAGTTTCTTTAAACCCCAAACCCTAAATCCTAACTTGGGACTTTTCATGTTCCATAAAATCAGTGATTTTTTTCCATAAGATTGAATTATTGGTTCCCACTTTTAACTAAAACTCAGCCCCTCCAATTTTATTTATCTATTGTGGAACAAATTACACAATGTAATGCAAAATGGTTTGGCTTGTATCTGTTTTCATAAGCCTTTCCGCACCCTGTACTTTTGAAAACATGCTAATATAAATGTTTAGGTTTATATCTTTTTTTCCTAATTCTATTTATGTTTCCATTTTTCTCTCATTTTACTACACACTCATATGTATTATGTATTTTGTTATGGATTGTCATATATTTGCATAATGTACAGTAACCCTTATCATTGTGATTAATTAGACCTTAAAAACCTTTAGTATCTCTCGTATCTCTCTACACCAATTCAATGACATTCTTTTGAAAACATTGATTGTGCTCGTCCACTTAAAATTAGAGAGAAGGTAAAGAGAAAAGGTAAATGATATGATAAGTTAGCGGGTTCTTGGAGTCTAGTGAGCTTGTTTTTGGGCATATATTCTGAAATTTGCAGATCAGTTAGCGTAGGTGGTAGTACACATTGAGACATTTTTAGTGGTTTCTCGCATGTCACACCTTTTCCTATTATTCATAATGTGGCATGATCCCTTCACTGTATTTTTCTTGTTAGTTTTGATTTAAGCAAGTTTCTCCCTCCTTTTGGAAGTTATGTGCTTGAATGAAGTATTTGGTGATTATTATTCTCATTTTTGTTTATTGTGTGTGTAGATTTTACAAACTATAGTTACTCGGGCTCAAGATAAAGTACGCTCAGTGAAAACACTTAGTACTAAGGAGGTAATTGGCTTCTTCTCCTGTAAATTCCGTAACTAGTTACTCGCTCTTAGTTTCTCTTAAATTATCTTGTTGATATGGAGCTGTAAATCATTTTTATGCAATTAGATTTGATACATATAGCTATCCTTGGTTGTCTCCTTGCAAAATCTCACTAAAACTGAGAAATGCAAGTGTATTTTCTTCTTCAATGCAGTATTTGGATAAGCGTGCATCCAAATGGGTTTTGTTTCTATCCATATGATGTGAACGGCTTTTGTTAATTTGCAGTTTCGACATTTTGCTAACAAGGTTGGAAATCTAGAACGTCCTTTTCTTAAAGATTTCTTCCCCCGTTGGGTCGGTTCTTGTGGATGTCCTAATTTAAGGTGTGAAATAAGGAGTTACTTGTTACTCTTCTATTTCATTCTTTGAACGCATTTCTGTGTTTGTGTTCTGATGTTTTCCTTATTGCGGTTGCTAAGGATGGGGTTATCCTATAATAAACGAAAGAATGTGGTTGAACTGGCTGTGTTGAGAGGATGCACAGCATTGCAGACTTCGAGTACAGCCGTTCTTGATATCAATCCAGATACTGAAAATCGAGATGCAGATTCTGGATGGCCTGGTATGATGAGTATCAGGGTGTATGAACTTGATGGTATGTATGACCATCCTATTCTACCAATGGCAGGAGAAGCATGGCAGCTTTTGGAAATTCAATGCCACTCGAGGCTTGCTGCTAGACGGTTTCAAAAACCAAAGAAAGGTTTAAAACATGACGGCTCTGATGACAATGGTGACATACCTTCAATGGATATACGCTCCAGGTTTGTCAGTTTCCTATTTTAGTCATTATTTGGTAGCATTGTCATTGAGTTTCTTACATTTTTCTTTCATATAACAGTACAGAGTCCCCTTTATTATGGATCAGAGCAGATCCTGACATGGAGTACCTTGCTGAGGTTCATTTTAATCAACCAGTTCAGATGTGGGTAAGGATGAGATTATGGTTTACCAGTATTGGCCCAACCAGTTGATTTTTTGGAGTGGTTGTAGCATTGTGTTTTTACTGGACTACTAGAGGAACTATATGTTTAGTTATATATATTTTTGTTCTGTTCTTTTGTTTATTTGAAAACCCATTTTATCTAACCTTGCTTGCAGAATTATATATCTTTGATTTCTTATAATAAAACAATGTCCTAAATCTTGTTTTCGCCACTTTTAGTGTCTATATTTGATTTGATATTGAGGTTCATAGTCAATCCCGGACTGCGGCGCGGAGCAGCAGACCCCAAAAATGGGATAGGGTATAAGGGGTGACATCTATGTGACCATTTTTTTGGACAAATTACGTGAATAATAATTGTGAACATATGAAGTGCAGAGAGAGGTGAGGGAGGAACTTGTGATTTTTCTTTGGAACGGCTGAAGTGCATAAACGCCGGTGAAAGAAGGTTAGGGTGGAGTGTCAACTCAAGTTTGATTAAAAAACCAAAAATTACCCTTAACTCTAGTTTGATTAAAAAACTCAAAATTACCCGTAAAACGTTACAAATTTAAAGATTAATTTCAAATTTTCAAAGGGGAAAAGGATAGCAGGGCAGAAACTGCTCCGAGCTGGGAACTGCTCTGCCCCCGCTACCTGCTATTTACCCTATAGCGGCAACTATAGTGTTCTGCACCACTAAGGCTCTTCCCATAGCGCCCGGCCTCCGATCCGCTCCACTATAGTGTTTTTGGGCAACTACATAAAAATACAATGATGCAGTGTTTTAAGTCTGGTTTTTTTGGTCTTGTTAGATATTGATCATGCCCATTCTTTTTGTTGGTATTACTATTTTGTATCTTTGTAATTGGATTAGATCTTTATGACTGATGATATTTATTGATTCTATCAAGCTTATATGTTGTTTTAGATTAACCAATTAGAGAAGGATAAAGATGTTATTGCTCAGGCCCAAGCAATTGCAGCCCTTGAGGCATCACCCCAGCTATCATTTTCTGTTGTAAATGCCCTGAACAGTTTTCTTACCGACTCCAAGGTTTGATACGTTATGTAGTGTATGGTGTGTTTCAATAATTGCTCCTAAATTCTTAACTAAAATCTGGTGTTTTCGTCCTAACTTGAAGGCTTTCTGGAGAGTAAGAATTGAAGCAGCATTTGCATTGGCGAATTCGGCATCCGAGGTATTCAAATGTTTGGATGCTAATTGCATCATGATTTCATGATGTGTTGTCAGATGTGGTTTTAGTATAATAACTGTTGACTACTGATAAACTTGCCAAGCTATCATTCTTAATACCTAATAAAAAACCAGTCATCTCTTATTTCAAATTTATTTAAATAATTGTCTAGAATGGTTAACTCTGAATTGAGTACTTGAAGTTTACTGTCTTTTTAAGTATATCATATAAAATGTGTGGTTGCATTTAGAATTCTGAGTATCATTTTACTTTTCAGATAGTTAAGTTCATCGGTAGCACTATTTCTACCACAAATATAAATTAGTGTTAACTTGATAAGAAATGTTATGTTTTTTTTCCATCTCAGCCTATTTTGACCTCATTGAATTCTTGTTAAACTTGTTATTCCTACCACTCATGTAAATTAATGTTTTAACTTGATAAGAAGTGCTGATAGTTTTTTTTCATCACGGCTTTTTTTTGACCTCATCTATTGTTGTCTAGCAGGAAACTGATTTTTCTGGTCTATTCCATTTGGTGAAATTTTACAAGAGTCGAAGATTTGATTCTGACATTGGACTCCCAAAGTAAGACTGCTGTAATTACGATTCAATTTCTCATTTAACTGAACATTAATTGACTATTTTTGTTGTTGTTGTATACTTCTGCCAGGCCAAATGATTTTCATGATTTTGCCGAGTATTTTGTTCTTGAGGTAATGCATGGAGGTAGGATGTGTATGAAGTTATGCCTTGTGATGTGGTTGGAATATGTTTGTAATTGCACTATTTGAATAATATCTTTATTTTTTAGGGACTGTAAGTGTTTTTATGTTGTTTTTTATTTTTTAATCTACTTACGTTTCATGCAAATGGTATGTGGGACACATTCTTTTGACAAGGACTATGTGTTAGAATTGTATAGTCTGTGAATAAGTAAACACACAACACCGTGGTGTATCCAAATATTAATATTAACATAAGTGCTTTGTTTAAAAAAAAGTATATTTGTGTAAGTGCTTATGTTTTGAGATAAGATCAAATAAGCTCTTCCAATTTCCAAAAACCCCTAGGTGTAAGTTGCAACTTATGAATGTAGAAAAGTCTTTCCAATGAAGTTGGAAAAAATCTCCTGTTTTTCCACCAATAACAGCTTATAACTTGTTTCTACAATCACTTTGCAACTTACCTCAAATAGGACCAAGGGAGGATTCTGCCTCACTTTAGCAACTTCTTTTCATGTCACTAGACAGCTTCAGCTTTTGGGACGATTCGCTGACAAAAAGATGGATTACCTTTTCAACCAAGTGGCCAATAATCTGACCACCTCATTCTCTTTTTCACATGAAGGAAACAAAAATAAAAATGATCAAATGAGAAAATAGTATATGACTTATGTAGTGCTCATAACTCATAAGGCTTGGGTGCTTGAGCAGCCCTCAACATATAAGCCGATTTTATGAGAACGGGTTAGGTCCTAAACCCAAATTGTAAGAGACTTTAGTTGCTGGGTTGTTTGTGATCTGCACACATTTTTTCCACTATATTATAATTTTGATTAACATACTTCAATTTTGCTACTCCATTAATGAGAAAGCAAGTGAATTCTGTGATAATTCTGAAGGGCTATGTATGTTCTGCTAGTGGTTAGATAATGAACCAGTTTCATATTTTGTTTTATACTATGGAACTCATTTTTTGCTTAATATTTCACTGTTGTAGGCCATTCCACATGCCGTAGCTATGATTAGGGCCGCTGACAAGAAAAGTCCTAGAGAGGCTATCGAATTTGTTTTACAGCTATTAAAGGTATTTGCTAGTCTAAGTTTTAGATGCAATTGTATTTATGATTTTGGAGTTTGATATAAAACTTTTGGTATAAAATGTAATATTAGTTGTATATTATGAAACCAATGTCTTGTTTATGATGTGTTGCTTTTTAGATGTATTTTATTATAGCTGCGATGATTCCATCGAATGTCTTTTCTCCTTATGCTGCCATCTACCATTGATAACTTCGTAGCTAGCCACTTCTATTCTTATTTACTACTACACAAAACAAAAGAAACATATTTTTGCTGATTCTATTTGTTTTAGTGCACCATCTGTTGTACACATTTGGAATCATTGTATGCTGGTTTGGTTTTGACAGTGAAATTACTTGGAAAATTTGATTCTTGCTTTTGGTTATACCAAAATTCTATTAGCTTTATGTCTCATGTCATTTTTGTCCTCCTATTCTCTACAGTATAATGACAACACTGGCAACCCTTACTCAGATGTCTTCTGGCTTGCTGCACTGGTCCAATCAATTGGCGAGTTTGAGTTTGGGCAACAGGTACGTGGACTTTACTCTGGCTGATTGTCAAGATTACCTGCATGAATCATTTAGTGATCAGAGTCTTTTACATCTCTCGTCTTTTTGATTTCCTGATCACAGCTCCTTAAGTATCTAATATTTAATCAAAACGACAGCTATTGAATTTGAAGTGTTGCGACTTGGAGATTGATAAAGTTTTGTAATATGATTGATTTTAAGCTATGCAAAATGTCCATTCCTGTAACAACCATGCAAATGCTGTTTGTTCTAGAGTGCTTATTTTATGAACTATTAATTAATATTTACCATTGAATATGGATCTCACTTCCTTTATCATAATCTTTTGTAAGCATTAGCCAACCTTGTTTTGACAATTAAGCTCCTTTCTGATAAAACAAATGACAGAGTATTCTTCTATTGTCATCACTCCTCAAGCGCATTGACAGGCTTTTACAATTTGATAGGTAAAATATTAAATTCTCTGCTAACTAAGCTAGATTTATCAGTTTAAACTGTAACTAAATTTGACATTCTTGGAAATTTCTTCTGCTAGTCTCATGCCAAGCTACAACGGAATCTTGACTGTCAGTTGTATCCGGACATTGGCCCAGATTGCGATAAAACTTTCAGGATTCATTCCTCTTGTAAGTGCCTTCTTATTTAGTATCATACTGCTGTTCAAAGGTTGTAATGAACATATCTAACACCAAAGCTTCACTACAGGATCGCATATATGAACTTTTAAAGCCTTTTCGAGACCTAAAGGCGATTTGGCAAGTTCGAATCGAAGCAAGCAGAGCACTCCTTGATCTCGAATTCCACTTCAAGGGCATTGATGCCGCACTTCTTTTATTTACCAAATATGTTGAGGAGGAGCCTTCCTTGAGAGGTTGTGATTCATTTCCCTGGAGAGGATCTATGATGTTATTTGGCAATCTAGAAAATGGTTTAGAATTGGTCAAATTAAAACCATATATAAAAACCTAACCAAAGTTGGTCTGTTTTCAAAATATTACTGTCTAGTTTACTTAAGTGGTTATCAACTTATCATGCACGTGAGAGAGTATAATCTGAACCCATGATTCTTAGTTATCTGGGTTTTCAATGTTTTTAGATTCTATATATCATACAACGTTTACTCTTCTGTTTCTATTTACTTTCATCTTCAACATTTGTTTTACCCTTGATTATATGTAAGGAAAATGTTTACTATATTCTGTGCAAGAATCACTCTCCTGTTTCTCTATACTTTTATTTTCATCTTTGGTTTACCCTTGATCATATGTAAGGTAAAATACTCACTATATCTTGCGCAAGAATCACTCTCCTGGTTCACTATACCTTCATTTTTAGGTTACCCTTAATTATATACATAAGTCAAATACTCACTATATCTTTGGCATTCTTCTGTCTCAAGCTAAATTTTTATTCCTTTATTGCAGGCAAGTTAAAATTGGCCACCCATGTTATGAGGCTATGCCAGATGAGAGATAGTTTGATTTCAAACGATGAAATTACAAGCCGAACACTTGTCTCTTTGCTCAGTTTACTGGAAGGGCGAATGTCATTTAATAATGTCTTTCTCCGTCACTACTTGTTCTGCATATTACAAATACTGGCAAAAAGGTAGAAATGTGTCTATAATAATAATAATACTTTATTATTATTATTATTATTATTATTATTATTATTATTATTATATGCTTGTAGAAATTAAAAGCTTCCTTGTCGATTATTTGTGATTTTTAATTCTCACCAGTTGTTTCATTCGTGGCTTTTTCAAGAAAAGAGTTTGTTGCGAAGTAAACTTTCTTTCTAGGCCCAAGTCCATCCAGCCTACACTTTTTTTTATTCACCTATTTGATATGAGTTTTGTCTATTCTATTCTTGTAATTCATTCAACTCAATGGAATATGAATATTATAGAAATTTTTTTCAGCTGTTTGAGTAATTTTTGATAGCCTAAGCGAAATTCATTTTTGAAAGGCGAGGGGCCATAGAATTAGAGTTTGGCCTAAATCATCCATGCAAAACTGACTTGTAAGATAAGGGTGCCATTCTATATAAACTCTTATTAGGCTTTATCTTTAATCAATATGTGATTTGGTTTTTTTCAAATACACCTCACATCCAACATTATTGGACTTGGTGTCTGGATCCAAATACACCTCCTCAAGTCCCACATTGGTTAAAGAGAGTTTATATAGATAGAGAGAAACCCCTCACCTTATAAGCTAGTTTTTTAGCTAGTTTTTTAGGGATGAGTTGGGCCAAACTCTATCTCTAACAAGGGGCTCTTTTTTTGGGAAATATTCTCTTAACCTTTTGTTTTTTGAGGGGATCTATTTGAAATTTGACAATTTTGTTTGATAGGAAATCAATCTAAATTCTAATCCTAAATATATGCTATTTTATAGGTAGTATCCATTTATACTTTCCTACTTGTAAGTTTCTGTGCTTGTGTTACAAAAAATCCATTATGAAATTAATCTTTGCTTCTCTGCAGACCCCCAACTCTTCATGGAATTCCGAGAGAAAGTAGAACGTTGCATATGAGTCTTACCGAAGCTGGTAACTATCAGAGGAACCTATTTGTCCTTGATTCCGAAAATAAACCTTTGGAGTTGCCAAATTCCACCCAAAATCTTACACCAGATTTGATCGTAACTGAGGGTTTTAGGGATGTACTTGATGAAGCTCCCCAAAACCAAGTTTTTGAAGTTTCCAAGGACCAAACCTTTGAAGCTCCCAAAGAAGTACAGGTTGAAGCTTTAAAGGAAATGCCCCTCGAGGCTCCCAAAGAGGACTTAACAGGATTCCCCCCCGAAGCACCAATTGAAGCTCCGAATGAAATTTACAAGGAAGCAGATACTGTATCTAATAGCCATGAAAGAAGAAGGCTAATCAAAATCAAGGTTAAACAATCTTCTGCCACCAGTAGGGCTGATACTGATAATCAAATGGTTGAGCGCTCTTTAGGTGGTCGTAATGATATTGATCATGGAGCTAGCAGTTCAGTTTCAGTTTCAGTAGATGCACCTCAGAGGAATTTTGCAGAGACTGTTAGCATCGGTAATCACAATGTTGAAGAAGTTAATTCTTGGCATGATCCCGGTTCCCGTATGACTGCCAGCATCGGCAGTGCAAAAATTTTGGGTGATGAATTGGTCAAAGAACTCCAATGCACTGCCGATTCAAGTATAGTTTACTCACAACCTAGGCTAGAAGATCCGTCACCATCTAGTCTTATCCAGGATAACAATATAGATGCTGATGCGCGGCGATTTGCCAGCCTTCAAACACTCTCAGTTGCTAGACTCGATCATGATGGAGAATCATTTGGCAAAGAAATTTCTGCTCGCAGGAAAGAAAAACACCGAGATAAGGATAAGAAACGGAAAAGGGAAAGTCACAAAGGACAGCGTGATGGCCCAGAATACTTGGAGCGAAAGAGATTAAAGAAAGAGAAAAAACGAAAGGAAAAAGAATTGGCGAAATTGCAAAGTGATGAAGCAAAAAGATCCTCCATAGACTTGTCATGTAAGAAAGAGCAGCCTGTAGTGGATGGAGTAAAACAGCTTAAATCTGTTGAGCCCAGTGGTTATAATTCTGTACCAGACATTAGAACTATTGATACAAAGCCGAGGGCATCCGAAGGCACATCTGGTGCGCCCAAAATTCGAATTAAAATTAAAAATAGAATGCTTAACAAGTCATAGAGAATAAATGAATGTAACGTTGCCCTTTTGTATTTTTTGGGATGCAGTTTTCTTTTCAGTATCAGGCGTAGTATTGTATTCTTTGAGCTTCATTTCTTTGTAGTTTTTTATTCGGGTCTTGGAGCTATATGATTGCAATTTCAATCGGATAGTCTTCAAATTATGATTGTAAATTTGTAACTATGTTTCAGTTGTAACAATTTTGTTGTATTGTTCTTTAAAATTGTAATATCAAATCTAGCGGGTTAAGTGTAGTTATTTGAATGTTTCATTGCATGCCAACACTATTTTCTAGCAATTTTGTTCATTGCCTGCCAACACTACATATTCTAGCAATTTTGTTCAGTGCCTGCCAACACTACATATTCTAGCAATTTTGTTAATTGCCATGACGATTTGCTTGGCCGACAATGGAACAGTGGAATAATGGCACGTCCTTAATGAATAGATCACATGTAATTCAAGAAATAGGTGCAAATCCATCTGAATCTCCAAGAACTGCATACAAATATTCAGAACAAATAAGGAAAACCTTTTCCTTCATCATAGTGTTGATGTTGGAAACTATAATGATACTTCTTTTATTGCTAACTCGAAGGAGGGGCGAGGTTTGCTTGTGAAGTCATGTGCAAGCTTATGCATAAGAGGGAGAACGAGAAGGTTGCAGTCTGTGTTTTGAGAATCTATATATTAATGAATTAATGAGAAATGTAGGACCTCAGTTTGGTCATATATTTATAGCAATTGAGGAATCAAGTGACTTGGTTGTTAAGATTTATTTATTTATTTGTTTTAGAATTGTTTCTGTTTAAAACTAATAGCAGTTGCTAAAACCTGGTCTTTAGGAATTGTGTGTTAGTTGGTTAGTGGATAGCTAGTTTTTAGGAAAACTGGAAACAACGGTTACACTTTGTAATGCCTACAAAAGGGACCTATTCTTATGAATAAAATATATCGAGTATTTTGTTTCTCTTATATCAGTGGTATCAGAGCTTCGTTACGTGAAAGGGATTGCAGTGAGAAAAAAAAATACTGCGAGGGAGAGAACCAGGAAAAGTTGTAATTTTTTTCTCACAAATGACTTCAGAAAATGGCTTTGTGCAAGCAGCTATTCCACGCTTTGATGGTCACTATGACCATTGGAGCATGCTCATGGAGAACTTCTTGAGATCCAAAGAATACTGGACGGTTGTTGTTTCTGGCGTAGCAGAACCTGCAGCAGATGCTGAGTTGTCAGACGGGCAAAAGACGGAGCAAGAAGGACTTAAGCTGAAGGATCTCAAAGCAAAGAATTATCTTTTCCAAGCAATTGAACGATCAATTTTGGAAACCATTCTTTGCAAGGACACTGCAAAGCATATTTGGGATTCCATGAAGAAGAAATACCAAGGTACAACAAGAACAAAGAGGCAGCAGCTTCAATCACTTCGTTCGGAGTTTGATTTACTTCGAATGAAATCAGGAGAGTCAGTTACAGACTACTTTTCAAGAATGATGGCTATCGTTAATAAGATGCGGATTCATGGAGACAAGACAACAGATGTCACCGTTGTTGAGAAGATTCTTCGATCCTTGACACCAAAATTTAATTTTGTTGTCTGTTCGATAGAAGAAGCAAATGATGTGGATGAACTTTCAATTGATGAATTGCAAAGTTCCTTGTTGGTTCATGAGAAAAAAATTAACCAGCAGGAGAAAGAAGAACAAGCATTGAAGGCCGTATCCGAAAATCACACCATATCTAGTGGAGGTGATAAAGGACGAGATAGAGGAAGACATCGAGGCAGAGGAGGCAAAAATAACTATGATCGGGTGAACCAACAAAATTATCAGCATCAGGAAAGTTATTTTCAAGGAAGAGGAAGAGGACGTGGAGGCCATCAATTAACAAAGTCATTAAACAAGTCCAATATTGAATGCTACAGATGCCATAAGTATGGCCATTACAAGTCAGAATGCAGAACAAATTTGAGATATCAAAGAGGAGAAAAATCCAACTTTGTAGAAAGAGAGGAAGAAGTGTCTCTTCTAATGGTGTGTCACGTGAAGGAAGAAATTCAACCAAACTTGTGGTATTTGGATACTGGCTGCAGCAATCATATGTGTGGCGATAAGAAGGCATTCTCTGACTTAGACGAATCATTTCGCAGTACTGTTAAATTTGGTGACAACTCTACTGTGTCTGTCATGGGAAAAGGAACAATTGACATTCATACCAAAAAAGATTATGTTCAAACTATTTCTAATGTTCTTTTTGTTGCAGATTTGAAAACAAATTTACTAAGTGTTGGTCAGCTTCAAGAAAAGGGATATGGAATCTATGTCAAAAATGGAGTTTGCAGAATTGAAGATGAAAAATTGGGTTTGATAGCTCAAGTGAACATGACAACTAATAGAATGTTTCCATTGTATCTATAAGACAATACTCAATCATGTCTTTCTGCAAGGTTAAAAGAAAAGGAATGACTTTGGCACTTTCGCTACGGGCATCTTAGTTTTGGTGGGTTAAAGACTTTACAATAAAAGAATATGGTGACAGGTCTTCCTCAAATCACAATCCCCTCTGAAGTTTGTGAAGAGTGTGTCGTTAGCAAACAACACCGGAATCAATTCCCACAAGGAAAATCATGGAGGGCAAAGGCTACACTAGAGCTTGTTCATTCAGATATATGCAGACCAATTACTCCATGTTCCGATGGAGGCAAGAGGTATATAATTACTTTCATTGATTATTTTAGTCGTAAAGTCTGGGTTTATTTCTTGCAAGAAAAATCTGAAGCATTTCTAGCATTTAAAAGCTATAAAGCATTGGTTGAAAAAGAGGTAGGCAGTCCAATCAAAGTTCTGCGCACAGATCGCGGTGGAGAATATTGTTCACATGAATTTGAAATTTTTTGTGAGACTCATGGAATCAAAAGGCAACTTACAGCAGCTTATACGCCCCCAACAAAATGGCGTATGTGAGAGGAAAAATCGCACTATTATGAATATGGTGCGTAGCATTTTGTCAAGGAGTTGTATTCCAAAAAGTTTTTGGCCAGAAGCTGTCAATTGGAGCATACATGTACTGAACAGAAGTCCCACACTTGTTGTTCAAAATATGACACCGGAAGAAGCATGGAGCGGAAGAAAACCAGCTGTACACTATTTCCGAGTTTTTGGGTGTATCGCTTATGCTCATATTGCAGATCATAAGAGAAAAAAGCTAGACAGCAAGGGAGAAAAATGCATATTTCTTGGTGTTAGCGATGCATCAAAAGCTTACAAATTATACAATCCAAGCACCAAGAAAATTGTCATTAGTCGTGATGTAGTCTTTGATGAAGAAGCAACCTGGTCATGGAAAGAAGATGAGGCTAAACAATATATCCCAATAGCCTGCGATGATACTGAGGAAAGGGAGAAACCTATGGAAAATGTGCAAGTAGTAGAAGGAAATCAGAATGTTCCTATAGCCGATCGAAGTCCACTTGTAGCGGAATCACAAAGGCCTCAACGTCATAGAAGAAGACCTGCATGGATGGAAGATTATGAGGTTACTGGAGTTGACCAAGGTGAGGATGTACTTACACATTTTGCTCTCTTTTCAGATTGTGATCCTACTACTTTTGAAGTCGCTATTAAGGAATCAAAATGAAAAAAGGCTATGGATGCAGAAATTGCATCAATAGAAAAAAAATGATACTTGGGAGCTATGTGATCTACCAAATGGACAGGAAACCATTGGTGTGAAATGGGTTTTCAAAACAAAGCTAAATGAGAAGGGAGAAGTTGACAAGTATAAGGCTCGTTTGGTCGCCAAGGGATACAAGCAACGGTATGGGATTGATTACACATAAGTTTTCTCTCCAGTTGCAAGGCATGACACAATCAGATTAGTGGTTGCATTAGCGGCACTACAATCTTGGCAGATTTTCCAGCTTGATGTCAAATCGGCATTCTTGCATGGATACTTGGAAGAACAGGTATATGTCAATCAACCTCCTGGCTATGTAAAGGTTGGATTAGAACATAAAGTTTATAAATTGAAGAAAGCTCTCTACGGACTAAAACAAGCTCCACGAGCTTGGTATAGTCGCATTGAAGCTTATTTTCTGAAAAAGGGTTTTCATAAATGTCCATATGAGCACACACTTTTTGTTAAAAAGGGAGATATCGAGAAAATGCTCATTGTGTATTTATATGTTGATGATCTTATATTTACTGGAAATGATGATGCCATGATGAAAGAATTCAAGAAATCTATGATGAGTGAATTTGAAATGTCTGACTTTGGTATGATGCATTACTTCCTTGGCAAAGAAGTAGTGCAATCAACTTATGGGATCTTTATTTCCCAAAGGAAGTATGTGCAAGATATTTTGGACAGATTTAAAATGCAGGACTGTAATCCTGTAAGCACTCCAACTGAGTTTGGCTTGAAGCTAAACAAAGATCATGATGGAAAGAAAGTGGACAACACACTTTACAAGCAAATTGTTGGCAGCTTAATGTACGTAACAGCAACGAGGCCTGACATAATGTATTATGTGAGCTTAATAAGCAGATATATGGAGAGTCCAACAGAAATGCATTTGTTAGCTGCCAAGAGAATTCTTCGTTATTTACAAGGAACTAAAGATTTTGGGCTGTTCTACAAGAAAGGTAAAAAGTTGGAATTATTCGGGTTTTCAGATAGTGATTATGCAGGAGATTAAGATGATAGAAGAAACACATCTGGCTATGCTTTCTTGTTGGGGACAGGGGCTGTTTCATGGTCTTCTAAGAAGCAACAAATTGTCACTCTGTCATCCACAGAAGCTGAATTCATTGCTGCAACAGCTTGTGCTTGTCAAGCTATTTGGTTGAGACGGATTCTTGAAGAGCTACGGTCAAAACAAGTTGAAGCTACCACAATTTTTTGTGACAACAACTCAGCAATCAAACTTTCCAAGAATCCTGTACTACATGGTAGAAGTAAACACATTGATGTGAAATATTATTTTCTAAGAGATCTTAGCAATGATGGAACAATTAAATTGATTTATTGTAAGAGTGAAAATCAGGTTGCAGACATTTTGACCAAGCCCCTAAAGCCTGCTGCATTTTTCAAGCTTCGAAGTATGTTAGGAGTTTGTTCGGTAATGGAGACAAAATAAAGAAAGAAATTGTTGCATTGTGCTTGTTTCTAAACTGATAGTATCTGCAGATATCAGTTTAAGGGATGGTGTTAAGATTTATTTATTTGTTTTAGAATTGTTTCTGTTTAAAACTAATGGCAGTTGCTAAAACCTGATCTTTAGGAATTGTGTGTTAGTTGGTTAGTGGATAGCTAGTTTTTAGGAAAACTGGAAACAACGGTTATACTTTGTAATGCCTACAAAAGGGACCTATTCTTATGAATAAAATATATCCAATATTTTATTTCTCTTATATCATTGGTTGCATTGAAGATTGACCTTAAAGGAGACTTGTTGACAAGAAGTGTGTTTAGGAAACAGTTCAAGCATTGCAAGCCCAAAAATAAAAAAATAGTAGTAGAATAAAAAAGATAAATTTAAATGATAGAAGTAGAAAGGAAGTTCAAGAAAGGAAGTTGATCAATCTAACGTAAAAACAAGAATATGGCGAATCATGAATTCTCAAGAGAGGAAGAGAGACACTAAATCTAAAAGATTAAAATAAAAGCCACATTAAAAAGCGCATTAAATTCTATAACTATAAAAAAAAGGTCCATCATTCCAAAGATTGTAGATATTGAAAAATGAATGACAATGCTAAGAATAGCGAAGATGGAGCAATAGTGGCACAAAATTACTTAAAAGGATGGTTCCTTGATATAGGGTTACTCAAACCGTATGATTGGCTAATCAAGTTTGATAGCACAAGAAGAAGCAATGTCATATTGGCTGATATAGTTCCTTGAATAGTGCAAGTGCAAGAAATTTGACGATCAAGATAAGTCATGGTAGGAAAGCAACAATAAAAGATTTGTTGTTTGTTCTGGGTATGAATTTTAGTCTATTAAGTGTTGGTCAACAAATTGAATTTTTTTCCTCAGTCATCATGAAGAATGACCCACTTGAGTATCTGTTCTAAGTTTTACAACATACTTAGTTGTGTGTTAGTTCTCTAACCTTTTCAAATAGGTTGAGATTCGTTCTCCTATTTGAGTTCGACGTGGACTCATTGTTATGCCTGCTTGGATTGATGTTCGTGTGAGATCAACTTATGCTATCACATCATATCCATAGACTAATTTAAAAGATTTTTTTTTGTGTGTTTATAATTGTGACGTAGTGTGATACGATCATAATACTTTAATTAACTTATCTTCTCATTCTAATTTTTTCTAATCAAATTGATTTCTTAATCCGTTAAAGATGACATTTTTAGATGATTTGACTTTTCTATTTGTTTCTGGATGTTCCGCTAAGACAAAACTTATAGGTATAATATGTTATACACATAAATTTACTTTTGTATCCCTCCTCTTTTTTTTCTATGTGTATATAGTTATAACAAGTGATATCTATATCCTTCTCAATGATGCACATGATGTTCAAATTGCTGTCCATAAAAAATAGAAGAAGAAAAATTCCAATGTGATGTTTTTCATCAATCAATGTGTTGATACTGTCAATTTTTAAATAAATTGAGAAAACTACTTCATCGAAGGAGGCGTAAGACATTCTTGAGAAATGCCATAGTGATGATGAAAAACTCATGAAAGTTCGTTTAAAATTTTAAGAAGACAATTTGAATTATTTCAGATGGATATCAATGAAAGATTCCGAGTATTTAAACATGGTTACGATAGTCACCATTTAAATAAAAAAGGCACAATAAAGCTTTTTATGATCAAACCATTATAAATAAGGTAATGTTAATTCTCTCATCCATATTTGTGTAAATTATAGTTGCAATTGAGGGATAATTTTTTTCTACCATGAATGTTTAGGAATTGCACTGTCTCTTATAAACACATAAACAAAGGGTGTTTGAAAGAACCAGCGAACAAGTGACTGAGCAGACTCAACATTTCAAAAAATATGGTGGCTCAAAGTGGAAGGAAAAAGATAAGTTCTAGAAAGGGGGATCTCATGAAGATAACTTTAAGAAAGACAACCAACATAAATCTTCTTCAGGAAACAATAATGTTCATCAAGATAAGAAGTGAAAGAAACCAATAAACCAAAAGAACATTCACTGTTATAACTGTCGATAATTTGAACACTTTATAGATGAGTATAGAAGTAAATGCATTCCCAACAACAAAGGCTTTCTAAAGAAAGAGGCACACATGGATCAGAGTGGAAGTAATGTTAACTCACACCCTCTCTTCCTGATTACATTAATAAATAGTGAACTTGAAAGTATAGATGAATAATATTTGGAAAATATTATTCAAATCACATGACAAGTCATTAAGAATGATTAATCAATTTTGATGATTTAAGAAAGACAACAATAAATTTTCTGAAAACATAATCATTATATATATATATATATATATATATATATTAATATATATATATATATAATTATATATATATATAGATAGATAGATAGATAGATAGATAGATAGATAGAGATAGAGATAGAGAGAGAGATAGAGAGAGAGATAGAGAGAGAGAGAGAGAGAGAGAGAGAGGACATGGTTCCATAGGAAATATGGTAACGCCACATTCCATATGAAAAACATTTGAAGATGTTTGTTTCTTTATATTTCAAAGACACCCCAGATCAAAGATGGAATAAGCTTGAGGATAAGAGTCAATAAATGCTTATCCTAGGTCCCATATTGCAGGTTCATATAGGTTATACAATCCAGCTACCTAGAGGATTGTTGTAAGAAGAGATATCACATTCAATTAGCAGGAATGTTGAATTGGTAGAGTAAAGATGTTAATTCATATTTAAGTGTATCTTTTGTATTCTATGATGACCATTGAAGTTGCATATCTCTGCTACCTTAACAATTATGGTTTTATTGCTTGTCTCTTAAGTATTTGATCTTTAGCTTTATATCATTGAGTCTCCTCACCAGTTGTGCATTTCTGAATCAAATTTTAGATCCGTATTTTAGTATGCATAAATCAAAGTGTTTGCTTATAGTATAAGCGACACATTTTAAGTTCATTTGTCGAGTTTTTTTGGATCAACTATATTTGAGATTGCATGTGTGTGATTCGAATCACACATCATATGAATCGAATCAAATGAAACAAAAGTTTTCAAGAAGTGTTTTAAGTTGTCATGATTCGAATCACAGTTTGTACATGATTCAAATCATGTCACTATATGACTTGAATCATAAGTTACACTTGACTCGAATCATGGAGATCTACATTTCCATGTTTTTCCTCTACCTTATTTGATTCGAATCATACATCTTTATGACTCGAATCATGACTTAAATTATGACTCAAATCATAAATATGGGTTTCTCATATGTTTCATATCTTGATTAAAATCACTTTGCTCTTAGACTTAAATCATACTTTTGCTTGTGACTCAAATCAAACATCATTTTCACTCATTTTTTACTAGATCTCCAACATCTATAAAAATTATTTTCTCTCAAAACCTTCACAATGTTAGAAAACATACACTTTTAATACTGATTTGAAAATTCACAAATCACTTGTTCTTTCACATTTTTCAAAAGAATTTTGAATCTTTTGTGAACACTTGAAAACTATTTATTTCATATTCCACATCACTCTTTCTCCATTGTTGTATGGATCAGAATCTCAATTTTGGGAGATTAGTGATTGTTGAGGAGATTTGTTTTGAATTTGATGTTTCTTTGAATATTTGGTTAATATTTTAGAGGTTCGTAAGGTGTGTGGTGTTGTGATTGTTTTTGACAACTCTAGTGGAAAATAAGGAGGTTCTTCTCTCCTGGTTGACCTTGGCAGTGTCGTGTGGAATCCTACAAACATGGTAAGATTTATTCTAAATCTTTGAACAGACTACCGCTCAAGATACCAGTGGGATCGAGTAAAGATTGTCATAGAACAAAGACTTATGAGCAAGTTGTTGGATAAAGAATATTAGAAGCGATTTTGTGTGAATATTTCTTTAAGAGTTCAGTTCGTAGACTAGGTACAAGTCAAAGATCTAGAAAGACGTTTTTTATATTTTCAACATTAATTTGGATATTATGATTATACGAAACTCTTGTAATATTGTCACAAATATTATGGGAAGACCATCAAATTTTCAATGAGAAACTGTTGGAGACTAGAGTAGACGCAAATTAAGGACGGATGCGTCGAACTAGTATAGATCCCGATGTACACTTTCTCTCTTCTCTCTCTCTCTCTCTCTCTATATATATATATATTATATATATATATATATATATATATATATATATATATATATATATATATATATATATATATATAAATCCATTTAATTTTTGTAGTTAATTGCATGATTAGTTTTTTCTTGATTGCTAGGATTTTTTTTTGGGTAGCGATTTATTGTAAAGGTGTAGGTTTTGTTAGAATTGAAATTCAATTTTGTCTTATTGTAGATTAAACTGAAAATCATAGTTGTAGAATCTGTATAGTGTTGGTTCACATTTCTCATGTTATTTTGACAATAGTTCAGTACACTCATTTGTTTGTATATTTGGTTGGATTTGAGATTTCGATCTTGATTATGCTGTGAATTGCTTAAGCCATTACATACCAATTCTAATCTATAAGCATAATCTATTTTACACTAAAGTTTGCTTCCGCCACACAAAATTATTTTTGGTTTTAAACGTAGATATTATGAGTGCAACTTTCCATTAGATGTATTTTGCATGATGTCAAAACTTGGATATTTTAGCGTTGATGTATATTTGACGGTATCCTCTGATTCCCAATGTGAATATTAGCATTAGAAAACATAAAAGTATTTGGAAACAAGTTTGAAAAGGTTTCATGCATCAAAAATAATTTTTGTGAAAAATTAACCTATAGGCCGGCACATGCAAATTTCAGGTCGACACATAGAAGATATTTTTTCTATGTGTCGACACATCCGCTTCATAGGTCGATTTATTTACTACATTATTAAAGTCTCTAGGCTCCATTAGATGTGCCGCCTCTACAAGTTGGCACATAGGCAACAAATGGCCTTTACAGGTCGACGCATGACCTTTACAAGTCTGCCTATGCATCGAACAGGTCGGCACATGGCTTTCACAGGTCAGTCTATGCAACAAAATTTTCTAAAAATTCATAATTTTTTCAAATCTTTTGCATTCCTTTTTCCTCCAAACATGTATGCATATAAATACTTCATACATGCATCTTTTTCTAGTAAGGCTTATACATAGTAAAGCCTATACGAAACTAGGATTTCAAAGCATTGTCATCATCTTCAACCCCATTCTATGCATACACATAATCAAACTATACATAATCATTTTTTAATTGGGTGCCATCTAGATTAGGGTTGATAACGTCCATTTTAGGTTTGTTGTACTGTAAATTGGGTTGAGAACTTTGAGGGTTTCAAATCAGAAAATTGAGCTGAGTTTTACTTCAAGATCTTTTAGGGTTTGCAAGTTTTAGACAAGATTACACAATTCAGATATGATCGAGTGAAGTCTTTAAAGAACAAGAGGTTTTTGCAAAGGAGTAGCATGGGAAGGTGGATCACATTGATAAATCTTTGGTTTCCATAGACGAGCCTTATTGTTCTTGGACTCACTTCCTTTCTTAAAAGACACATTAAGGAATTGGTTAGAGGGGATGTATTTTATCCCCAAGGCTTCTTCATAACCCTTAACCTCGGTCTCAACCTTATCAACCTTAGTACCATCAAGTAAACTCTGTTCTAACTTAGTGGTCGAAGGAGGTTCCAGTGCGTTCTCTTGAACACAACCGCTTAACAATTCAACTAAACAACAAGAGTCCCTAAAAGAATGGTTCTTCAGAAGTTTTTCCAAAATGAATTCATATTTCTCATCACATACTTCAAATGTAAACTTCTCTCTCTTGACATCTATGATGCCCCCGTCGTGGCTAAGAAATGCCTTCATAAGATTATTAGGATTTGTCAATCTTCATTTATGTCCATTATTACAAAGTCAACTGACACATAATACTTTCCAACTCTCACCAGGATATCCTTTAACACACCCATGGTATACTTGATTGATCTATCGGCAAGTTGCAAAGACACATCAGTAGGTTTCATGTCCCCCACATCCTATTTCTTACACACAGACAAGGGCATTAAGCTGACACTAGCTCCTAATCACATAGAACTCTCTCAGAGTCCATGGTACATATATGACAAGGGATAAAGAAACTTCCTGGATCTTTGAGCTTAAAGGTTACCATGTTTTAAATCACGACACTACTATCAAGGGTCATGGCTATGGTTTCATGGCCCTCAAGCTTTCTTTTATTGAAAATGATCTCTTTTAAGAACTTGGCATATGAGGGAATTTGGGTTAGCATCCCGGTGAAAGGAACATTGAGGTGGATTCTCTTGAGAAGTTCCACAAACTTTTTGAATTGGGCATGCACTTTAGCTTTCACAAGCCTTTGTGGGAAGGAACAATAGGTTTATAGGGAGGAGGAGCAACATAGGGTGCCTCTTTCTCAAACTCTTCAACAACCTCTTTTTTTGGGGGTGTTTACATACTAACTTAAACCTCTATATCTTTCTCTCTAGAACTACCCACTTCCTTACCACTATGAGTTGTCACGACATTCAAAGTTTCCTTAGGATTTTGTTCGGACTGCCCAAAAAATGATTTGGAAGGGACGGAAGAAGTGACTTGGTATTGTGTCACTTGAAAGATTTGAGTCTCCAACATCTTGGCATGAGTGACAAAATTATCAACCTTAGTGTTTCATTTCCTAAGCGCCCCATTGGTGAGGAGGTTTTGATTTCTAAACTCATCCTATTGACGGGGTTGTGTCAAAACAAAATTTCCATCAAAATTTCAAGGTTAGATTTCTTAGGCTCGAGCTGTGTGGCTTTTCGGAAACTCGGATGTCCGATGGCTTTTTGGGGGTTGTAGTTTCTATAAGAGAATGAGGGTGATCACGCCACCCCAAATTGTAGGTGTTAAAGCATGAATTATTCCTTTGGTTATTGTTTAAAAAGTTAGCATTCTCTTGGGTGGATCCTCCCGTGATGATCATTTCACAATCTCTATCAGTATGCCTATTAACTTCGCATATCTCACAGTAGAGTGTAGCGGGGGAAACAAAAGCAACATGACTGAAATAATATGTGTGGAAGGTGTGATGATTAGGCTATATATATTTTTGTAAAGAATATCCACCTTAGCGTTCATGTGATCAAACACATTAACCTCATACATACCTGTGATTTTAGGAGTAGACTTAGCAACAACTTATCGCACACTTCCCCATGGGTGGTGGTTTTTGGCCATCTTTTATATTAAATTATAGGCTATATCTTGAGAATTATTCACTAGGGATCCTCCAGAAGCCGCATCTAAGGTCATCCTTATGGAGTAAAGGAGACCATTGTAAAAGGTATAGATAATCATCCACTTCTCAAGTCCATGGAAATGACATAGTCTTAACAAATCTTTATAACGCTCCCACGCGTCAAATAATGACTATCCTTCTTCTTACCTAAAGTTATTGATCTCATTCCTAACTTGGGCCATTTTACTTGGCGGAAAGTACCGTGCTAGAAGGGCCACTTTCAATTGGGTCCATGAAGTAACAAAATTGGCGGAAAAGGATTAGAGCCAAGCCCGCACATGGTTTCTTAAAGAAAAGGGAAATAGACGAAGGCGAATGACATTTTGGTCAACATCATTTTCCTTAACAGTACCACAATTTTAAACAAAAATAGAAAGACGAAGATTAGGATTTTCCGAAGGTAATCCGACAAATTGGTTTTGTTGCGCCACACCGATCAAAGAAGGTTTTAGTTCAAAATTATAAACCGCAATCGACAGGTGCACAATACTACAATGCGGTTCCTCTTCGGTGGGAATGACATAATCCTTAAGGAGCTTAATATCAACTGTATCAACCACAACTTGTAATCTAAGATTTCAGCGTCTCTCGAGTAAGAAACACTCAATTTCGTCTACGGGCTCAACTAAGCTATCAACAGAATGAGTTCTACGCATACAAGAGAAGTGAGAACCACAACAAACAAACACAATAAAGTACAAATAAAACTAAGCTCCAATCTATACGATGACCAAACATAAATTCAATATTAAACACAATTGATCCCTGATAACGACACCAAGAACTTGATGCAGCCGCAAGTGCACGACTGTCGTGAAGTAATAAAATAGATATCGAACCATAAAAATCAATGGTTTAAGTACCGAATTCTTGTCCTATTGGTGTATATCTAGAGAAATAAAAAAGAGAGATTTTGGTAAACAGATTAACAGAAAAAGAAATTAAACAGAAATAGCTTAAAAGAAAAATCACTTGAATCTCAAATTGGGACAAACAAGACTCATGGTTATAGTTCATATTTCTAACACACATACAATTCTTGTTACACTTATTATGAGAAATTTGCATAAATTATAGAAAATAGATAAAATTGGGCACTACATGCTTGTTAGTTGTAAATTTACGTGTCGGGTTTTTGTTATCGTATCCACAGGGATTGTAAGATATCACCGCCGTTCGATGGTTGTATTAATTCTAACTCAATGTAACAATAAGGTTTTGGTTGGTTGTCACGTTATCTTGCATAAAAAGGTAATAAATTGCGGTAAAAGTTATGGTTTGAATAAATGAGAAATATTGCCAAAGTTAGGGTTCGATGATCACTTTGCATGTATTTGTTCGGTCAACAATCTTATAAACTCCTTTAGATGATAAATCATTTCACAAAGTCCTCCCAATATGTTTCTCTCGAACACACATTGTGAGTTTTCCCATTTTGATCCATTGTTTCTCTCGAACACAATCTATCAAAATGACAACTTTTTGGTTCAACCTTATAGTGAACAGAATCATTCATTACTATCTCTAGCTAACAAACAAGATTGAATGAAAACCTAGGTCAAGAGTTGGTAAACATCTCTCGATCATAAACCAACACAAAGAGTTTTAAATAGAAACAAAGTTTTCATCATATATTCACCATTAAAGAGTTTACACATGAAGATCCTTACATTTACACACAAAGCTAGTAATCACCTACATCTAACCTTGACAAATGGAGGACTTAGCTACTCATTTTCATGGTAGCTTGGTCGGCAAGTTTCGGAAGAAGGTTGATCAACATCCAAGTCGGATAATCGATATTGGATGGGAATCCACCTTCTTTTTGTAGAAGATGGTTACAAGATGAAGAGAAATGAAATCTAGGGCATAAAAGATCCTAAGAACAATGCTGGAAAATATCTCTAAGAAAGTACAAAAGTGGAAAAATGCTGTAAAAACTAGGTATGGCTCTCAAAAGTGGCACTTGCTACTTATAGAGCTGTACTGGGCTGTCATGCTCGCTAGGCGAGCAGAATGGCTCGCCTAGCGAGGGTCTAATTGTGGCACCAAAGGCACCTGTGCCCAGAGAAAACAGACTAACTCAAACTGTCATGTTCGCCTAGCGAACACACCTTCGCCTAGCGAAGGACACGCTTCAACCTTCGCCTCAGCGAGGTTGAGAGGTTTTGCTACTGGAATGCTCGCTGGGGACTCGCTAGAGCCTCGCCTAGCGAGTGAGTGCTGGCTGCGCTTTTCACCAAAACTGAACGAACTCGCTACCACCTTCGCTAGCAGCTCGCCTAGCGAATTTATTGACATTTTACTGGAGCTTTTCGCTAGCAGCTCGCCTAGCGAGTAGGTTGATGAATGCTTGTATTCATTGGTTCCTTTGCCAATTTTCTTGTGTCTTCATTTTCAATTAGTTCATGCCTTTTTCCTGCACAATAACACACAAATCAAAGGCACCAAGCTTGTTTATCAATGTAATGCATTTCATCAAAAATAAAGGTGATTTTGACAATTTAGCAAGGAAATAGAGTGAAAGATACCCTTAATTGATGGCTCAAATAAGCACTTTTGGGTATCTAACAATGCTTTCGCTAGCGCATTACCGCTATCGTCAATGAATAATCCATCGACTTTTGCATCGTCTGGATTATCATTCGACCACTCCTTACTTTTTCCTAGCTATATGTTTTCTCAAATTCACTCGCCGACTTTTGCATCGTCTGAATTAGGTTGTTTAAAAATCCGCGCTCTGGTATCGATACATATCCTTTCTGACTACGATCGATACCTGAAAACCACTTACTTTCGTAACGAAGTTGGAATGCATAAATTTAGATTATAAAATTCGTTTAATTAAAATTATCATAATCGATAGTAACTGATCATACGATAGGTCATGAAACAATCCCCATAACCCTTGGCCCCTAGGAAACTACTCACTCATGGCGAGGGCAAACACAATCACAAAGGTATTCATTATCAAACTCATAATAATCAAACACAAGAGATGAATAATATAAAGAGAATGAGTTATAAAACCTGAATTATGAATAAACCTTGTTCCACAAATTGCTCCCTTAGAGACTTGAGTTACAAAGAAAAATAGAACAAGAGAAACATTAGAAACATTAGAAACCAGGAATGAAAAGTGAGAAAAATTGGGAACCCTAAACTCATAACAGGTATGAGTTTTATAGCAAAATAATAAAAGTAAAAAATATTTTGGTTCAATGTGAAATATTCACATTTGATACAAATTCAATCATGCATAAGAGCCACAATTAAGAGTGGATCATTCGAATTAAGGAAACAAAACAAATCTTCAAACTTTCTCTCGCCTCCCTACCAAGGTGAAATCACTCAGGCATGTGGATTGGACGTAGTTTCATTAACAACAAACCAGGATAAAATTACTTGTGTCTTTTATCTATTGAATATTTTTTGTTTGTGTTATTGGGTAGCAAAAAGTTTTAATCTAGAAATCCAACTCATTTCCCATTTCTTATGTTTCTTGAACCTTCAAATACCAACAAGGACGATTTCCCCCTCCGCGACACTAACAATCACTTGTTCCTTTAGGAGTCATATCCATAAAACAAGCGAAAAACAAACAAGGTTGTAAAAAGAAAAGACTTTTACCTTAAGGTACATATAAGTTCCTAAATATGAGGGAGTTGAATCACCATAATTTTGTAAGGAGTGCTGTATTAGAAGAAGAAAGTTTGAGAAGAAAAAGAAATGCACAATAGTCCAAAGATAGAAAGAAGTACGCAAGAATAAATATGTTACAGACAAATAAAATTAAAAAAAAGTTGATTTTTTCCTTTGTTATATATATATATATATATATATATATATATATATATATATTATATATATATATATATATATATATATATATATATATATATATATATATATATATATATATATATATATATATATATATATATAATATGCAACCAAATATCAAAGAAGCACCAAAGCACGATCAACGGTTCAAATCTGACTTCGATCTTATAACGACACTCAAACACTCTAAGAATACTATTCACTGTCTTAGAAGCCTAGAGCCACATACAAGATTTACATTGCAAAATATTTCAGTTAGAAAAATATTTAATGTGTGTATTTTCAAGATCACCTACTCCTACTCAATATCCCACTGGTCTCTTTCCTAGCTTGGATGACCACTTGGGGACTTCGAAACAATGAATAACCATATTACGGAGTCCGGTCTCGACACTTCTATAATAGTTCTAGCCCCTACTCGATAGAAAGGATTTTGGGGACAACTATTATCAGCCAGTCAAATGACTTATTAAGACCAATCCATTAAAATTGATCCAATTTGAACTCTCAATTTAGATTTTCATCTGCCTAAAGATGATAAACACGTAAATTTGATGTCACAAACAGGATGTGACATCATGCTCATGTCAAACTTTGGAATCAATCCAAAAGTCTCCTGTATTTTATGGTGCATTTGTTAGAAACGGTCTGAACCGCTATCCATATATGAGTGTAATTACTTGCAATAACTAAATACAATTTCATTCATGCAATTTATCTCTCTCTAATCTCATTAACTTATACATTCAAATGCTAATCTTATATGTACACCTCCTTTTTCCGCGTATCAAAGACTCCTGCCGCCGTGCCAAACAACTTCTACACAATCTCATTAGTATCTCACCAAATTTCACTTGGAATAACACATTTTCAAATTAAAAAAAAGTGACAATTCATTTAATTAATCGATAGACAAGAAATTTTATCAATTTAAACTCATGTTTTTATATTATATATTTTTTAAAGAGTAACTGACGGTCGCAAATGGTAGTCTGATTTATGTTCCTGTTTAAGATCTTGCTAGTGCTACTTCTTACAATGTACTAGTACGTAGTTTTGTCTATATTTATTTTACTTTGAGACAGATTCTGAAAAAAGGAGTCCGGGTTAGCGACTTTAAGCACACCACACCACACCACAGCACAGCACAGTATAGCTACTAAAGAGCAATCTCAGCAAGCATACTATAGCTACATATACTACATTATATTCCTTGGTTGGCATTTATTGCTGAGCTAGCTCTCTACTATACACAGTTTGAATTATATAAAGTAACATTGCCAAAGGTCAAAAAGAATGGCAGCAATGATGTGATGTCCTTGCTAAGAGTACCCAAATCTTCCTGAAACGCACTTTCCAAAATGGCAAAATACTTTTTTTTTTTGGTGAATGATAAAATGATATAGAGCCGTTGCATGGAAAGACAATTTTCTTAATCAAAATTTTGATGTTGATTATGGTGTTTTAATTTTTAATTTTTAATTTTTGGGTATTTTAGGAAAATGTAGATGAAGTGTAGAAAATAAGAAGTGGAAATATAGAGAGAAACATTGTTTGTTTCATATTACTTAACACTCCTTATACTACATTTTCTAATAGTGGTAGTGTGGCTACATGTATTCTTTTTCGTCTGTGTTTGAGTCAAAGACCTCATCTTATAATTTAGTAAAACAATAGAAGAAAACGACTAAGGTTTTCATGACATAATAAATAATTTATGAAAATAAAATTATAAAAATATATATAATAAAATATAAATAGTCTAAAATAGTTTTTTTTTAAATGACCACTATTTTAAAATTAAATATCAAAATAACCACCTTTTTAAATTGTTAACTAAAATAATCATTTTTCAAATTAAAAAGATTTACACGTCCAATGTAGTAGCCATATCAAATGATGCATGCTTTGTAATATTACACTAAGACGCTATGCCTAATGGCACATGCATGTACCCGTCGCCACTACATGTGGCACATGCATGCATCCACTTAGTGCATGCGCCACTGTATGTGACTACTCCTTTATATGCACACTCTATAAATACAACATTTCCTTCCATTATTTTTCACACATCTTTTTACTATCTCCTTTCGTTTTTCTTCGATCTCCTTTAATTTTTCTTCAAATATCTTCATATATATATATATATATATATATATATATATATATATATATATATATATATATATATATATCTTTATATTCACAAGAAAAATGTTGATTTAATTTATTCAGCAGTAAAGCCTCCGATGAAGATCTGACTCTGGAATATAGAGGCGTTCAAACATCTTAACAAAAGTTTGGTCCGTTGGTTAGATGGAGACATTGTAGAGGGTGAAAAGATCAGAAGAATTCAAAGGCTTGATACCACATTCAACAAAAATGGAGATGTTCGTTTCTGGGTGAATGTTAAAACTGACAGAGATGTTCACATGATTATGTATAGTTCTCACGAAATTGTTTGGATGGTTATAATCGCATAGTTATGTTGTTTAATTGTTGTATTTGTTTGTGTTGTTGTTTAATTGTTGTTTAAATTATTTTTTAATTGTTGTTTTTAAGTTATTGTAACCAAATTGTTTAGTTGAGTTTGCACATAAGGATTGTGAAATATATTTGATGATGGTTCAACTGCACCTAAGTTCAAGTTTGCCATGTGTTGAGGTGGACAATATACATGACTAACTGGTAATGGCTCTTGCTGGTGGTCGACAGTTTCATCGTTCACCATTTGATTAACCATTATCTCGCCTTTTTTTTCTTCCTCGTCAACAACATCGACTTCATCTTGTTAATCGTCGTCAGTTTCACAAAACACTTGTGACGGATAAACGAGCCGAGACAACTGATTTTGTTGTTATAAAATATATAACTCAATATCGTTGAACTCAAAATATTCATGAATGAAAAACATTTAATGAACATCTTCATCATCTCAGATCTTTAGCTGAAAAACTTAACTTGGTTGTCTGCAAAAAACACCAGATTTTGTAGATGATTTGTGCCACCTGACTACACGGTAACTTATTTTCTATTCTTAGTTTCAAATGTAAAAAAATTGGTCGTCTATTTCAAAAACCAAATAACTCACATTCAAATATTTTACCATTGGTGTGAACATTGATAATGTATTATGGTGATGAAGCCATTTTTGTAAACTGCAATCTATTTTCGTGTACTGGTTGTGACAATAGAGTGTGAGTTGCGTCTTAGTTGTATCAACATGCACTTAAATAGGGATGATGATGGATTTCCAAAAAGCAAGGTATGCGCCATAGGAAATGACATATCCTTTATTATTTTTCACTAAGGTGCCATTTGTAATGGCTTCTTCCCTTACATGCAATTCTCTACCACGATTCCCTTACAAGATTCTCTGCATGCATGACCCTATAAGACATCCTAGAAGGAGACTTGCATGCATGACCCTATAAGGACAACCTAGAAGGAATATATGTCAAGATTCTCTGCATGATTCTCTTACAAGATTCTCTGAATGATTCCCTTTCATGATTCCCCCTGCCCTAGGAGGCGCCCTACCCAATGGCGCATGCTTTAAAATGACAACATATGTGCCATACACAATGGCACATGCTTTTAAATGACATGTAAAAAAAACCACGTGCTTGAACCATTCCCATCTATAAATACTGATGTATTTCTCAACATTTTCATAAAACACGCACAACCTATCTACCTTGTCTGCAACATACTCTCAACCTACCCACTTTATCAGCAACATATACTCAAAAGTATTCAAAAAAATGTCTCTACTAACTATGGCTGATGAACATCGAGGAGCTATCGATAATATTCTGGAATTTGTAAGTTATTATTTATTAATACTGTAGTTTATTTAATTTCTTTAATACTATAATTGATTACTTATTCTTACTTATTTCCTTATTTATCTTTTGTTAGGAACCAAAGAGATTTTGATGTCGTGTACATGAGTATGTACCACACGACTCATTGATAGAACCATACTCACGAGCAAGCAGTTTTGGTAATGTACTCAACATAGTCTTATACTATGTTGATTACAAATTTATTCTTGCTTTAGTACAAAGATGGAGACTTGAGACACACACATTTAACCTTTCATTCGGTGAATGTACCGTCACACTAGAGGACGTCTACATGTTGTTGGGTCTACCTATCGATGGTAAGACTATAAATGGTAGAGTTAACCAAGATAACTCTATATGCGAAGAATTATCGAGTGTCCCTTTGTGTGAAGATACAACTACGAGACAAATTTCAGGTCAACCTAGGGGCCAAGGTATTAATTTAAAATATCTTAAATAATATTATTCAAGTATAACATTAAACAGGGAATCGACTGAGTATGTAAAGATAATTAAAGCTCGGTATTATATTATGATTCTATTTGGTAATTTTTTATTTCCTGAAAGTACTGGTAATACGGTAAATATTATGTATTTGTCGTTGTTACGAAACATAAATAAAGTAGACACATATAGTTAGGGTTAAGCTGTTTTGTCCCATCTATATAGTTCGTTAGGAAAAAATGCAAAAAAAAAATACTTGTACATATTTTTTCTTGTGCCTTTTTGCTATAAGCACGGGGTTGGTCGAGAATGTCGTCACTCATCCCGGTCAATGAGAAGCCATTCACATTCTCCTCCACAACAAAGTAAATTTATCGTAAATCTTCGAATTTGTTAGGCTTTATACTACAACTAACTGTAACTAATATATTTTCAATATTTTCATTTTAGGTGGTCAGTTCTGGGGATGAACTCCAACAGGTGTCTCAAACACGTTATAATAATCTATCGCAATCTTTTAGACCACCTTGGACTAGAAGATATATTACTATTAAACAACTCTACTTTTGGTTTAAAAAATTATCAAATTACAAATCTTCTAATCATGTATGTTTCTTATACAGTTTATCTGGAGATCGTATCTGGGTCTTGACCATCAGGTTAACCTTGATGATGATGCAATTTGGACAACAAAAACACCAATCATCAAATTCATTATTATGGAGATGCACTAGAGTGATAGTGTGAAACTGCAGTTCGACATGCAACAACAAATTCCAGATCCTCTGACGTGTTTGGGAGATTGACATCAATAAATAGTAAATGCCCAATGAGGTTATTCCGATTGGAGAGACTTCACTAAAGAGATATGTCGTCATTGGAAGAATCGACTTCGGTAAATCTTAAACGAACCAATCATACAAGGTGCAAGACCAACTCAACATTATATGACTTGGTTTAAGTCAGTTACAACGATACAGTTTGTGTCTGAGCCGAGGTATTTGGTTGATCCACGCCAACGAGCTTCGTTATCATACGCCAAACAACAAACCCCCGCCCAACAACCAAACTCACACCATTACCAAACCCAAGAATAATGTCAACCTACCCAAACCCAATGACCAACCTCACAACTCCACCATACCATATACACCCAACCACCAAACACCCAACCTCGCAACCAATACATGCCACACACTCAAACAAAAAACCAGGAGCCTAACCCATGCCACCAATAACCACCGCATATATCTATAGCCCTGATAATTCATACGATTCCACCTCATCCCACCATAGCCCACCACAAATGAACACCCAAACATCCCACTGCTAAAGCACCCAACCACTATTTGACTCTCTTACACCACAAGAACCATTGTTTCGTTTCCAAAACGATTCAATATCCCAATTCAACCAACCATACTGTCCACTCATAACCCAACCACAATGAACCAACTATGACAACATGAACACCGAACTCAATTACGGCAGCACCGTTGGCGGCAATCCCCCCAACTATTAGGGAGAAATAATGGCAAATATATCAAATACCGCAAGACCCTCACACCAACCACTTTTTCCTCAGGTCAACACTCAAAGGTCCCAAACACCTTAAGGAAATCATGGGAGACCTCGAAGGCAGGCTAATGCATCGGGATGTAGAACATGGGGACGTTTCGATCGGATGGGTCATTAATTTTCTTGTCAATTGTTGTGTATTTGAATTTTCTAAGATAATATTTTGAATTATTTTGAATTTTCTTTTTTATTTCAATTTTTTTTAATTATAACTTAAATTTTTTAAAATAATAATGATAATGGAGTAGTCACTTGCAGTGGCGCATGCTCCTAATGGATGAAGGCATGCACCACTTGCATTGCCATGTGGTGAACGCAGTCGCTAGAGGAAATGTTGTTTAAGTGTAAACGAGATATGCATGCGCCATTTGTCTTGACTACTATTCTTAAAAAGTGGTTATTTTAATAAATTATTTGAAAAGATAATTGTTTTGATATTATTTTTGAAAATAGTGGTTATTTTAAAATTCCCTAAACTATTCTTAACCTAATTATTAAAAAAAATTGTTTATAAACGGTTCCCATGGAGTACCATGGATGTTTGGGGTGCTAATATCTTCCCCTTGGATAACCGACTTCCTTACCTAATATATCGCTTTCCCTTGGGTTTTATCGATGTTTTCCCATCCCTTTAGGGATAAATAAAGTTCGATGGCGACTCTGTTGTATGTTTGAGCGTGCGATACGTTCAGGTATATTTCCGCTAGCTTCAGATCCAAATTTTCAATTATGCGGGGAATTTTAGGTCAACACCATATCTAAATGGGAGACAACCCTGTAGGGGACCAAACCAAAATACTGCTCAGAATCCAAAACTACCAAGAACGAGGGATCTTAGATATCCGAGGATGAACTCCGCCGGGGAACAAAAGAGATAAAACTCTGCATGGGGATCTAAGCAAAAAACTGAGGATGTTATGAACAAGATCGTTGCATGCCTAAAAAATCATCAAATTCCCTTAGGAAATTGCGAAATAAACCAATTCCAAGGAAAAGATAACCGAAACTGATGAATTGCCAAATTCATGCAACACAAATATGCGAATGAAAACCAAATAAAGGTTCCGGTCCTTCGAAGTCACAAAGTGGAGGATATCAAAAGGGGTATCGCAGTGTGGGATAGGGATTGATCATCAGCTCTACTAGGGATGTGAACTTACAACTCAGCTGGGGATACCTGACGAACTATTGGGAAAAAATACTAAACCAAATGCTTGGGGAAGACCAACAAGGCTCCGCACTTCAAGACTTACCTGCTTTCGGACTGCTGTTGATATTCCTTGCTGAAATCGATTATTCTTTAAGTAATTGTTTTTATTATTTTTATAAGAAAAATAATTTTTATTCATTAATTTATTTCAAAATTATCATCATAAAAATTTAATTTTTATTTAGCAGAAATAAATAAGAGTAGAAACAATTGGATAAAAAAGCTCAACTTTATTTAATAGAATGGTAGTCTGTAAATGACAAGACTCCATAGATCTTTACAAAAGTTGAAAATGGTAATTTACATGGAAAATGGCTACATTGAATACAATCATCACTACTCTTCCTACCAACTTCAATATCCATTGTGCTCTTGGTTTCGGTTGAGAATGATGAATCATACCTAAATGACTTGCTCAAAACTGCCTCTATGACTAGGACCAACCGAATGCAGTTACTTGCCATAATCCCTAATTTTGCCTAGATTGCCCTAAGGTAGGGTACTCAATCTACAAGGATAAATTTCTATATTATGTCTCTAACTTTTTCCTGGACCGTCCTTGCGGGTTTTTAATCCACCGAGACGCTCATTTTTGCCTAAGCCGCCCTTTCAGGTTTTCAACTTAACAAGTTGTTCTTTTCTTTTTTAGGCGAAGTATTTCTTGACTGCATTGACATTCACATGACGAGTGAACTCTTCACCATCCATAGTTGTAAGAATCAAAGCACCGCCTGAAAAGGCTCTCTTAACAACGTATGAGCCTTCATAATTAGAAGTCCATTTTCCCCTAACATCAAGTTTGAAAGATAAAATTTTCTTGAGCACGAGGTCACCTTCTCTAAACACACGAGGCCTAACCTTCTTATCGAATGCCTTCTTCATTCTCTGCTGATATAACTGACCATGGCACATGGCAGTCGATCTTTTCTCTTCAATCAAACTCAGCTGGTCATATCTGGTCTGGCACCATTCAACTTCTGTCAACTTGACTTCCATTAGCACTCACAATGACGGGATCTCAACCTCTAATGGGAGCACAACTTTCATGCCATAAACGAGAGAGAAAGGGGTTTCCCCTGTTGAAGTGCGGACGAATGTACGATACCCATCCAAAGCAAATGGGAGTATCTCATGCCAATCTTTATATGTTACAACCATATTCTGAATGATCTTCTTGATGTTTTTATTTGCAGCTTCAATAGCCTCATTCATCTTAGGTATGTAGGGAGAAGAATTATGATGTGCAATCTTGAAGTCTTTGCAAAGAGATTCCACCACATTATTGTTCAAGTTCGATCCATTATCAGTAATGATCTTGCTTGGTACACCATAACAACATATAATCTGATTCTTGATAAACCTTACAACAACTTGCTTAGTTACATTCACATATGATGCCGCTTCATCCCACTTTGTGAAGTAATCAATAGCCACCAGAATAAAACGATGTCCGTTTGAGGCTTTGGGCTCAATCATGTCAATCATATCAATTCCCCACATGGAGAAAGGCGATGGAGAGGAAATGACATTCAACAGTGTCGGAGGAACATGACTCTTATCTGCATAAATTTGACACTTGTGGCATTTCTTCACAAACTTGCAACTGTCATATTCCATTGTCAGCCAATAATAACCTGCTCTCAATATCTTTTTTACCATAGCATGTCCATTGGAATGAGTACCAAAGGAACCTTCATGGACTTCAAACATCAATAAGTCTGCTTCGTGTCTATCCACGCATCTGAGCAAAACTATATCAAAGTTTCTCTTGTAAAGAACATCACTATTCAGGTAGAAGTTTACAGCTAAGCTTCTCAAAGTCTTCTTATCTTTCAAAGATGCCCCATGCGGGTAAATTTGACTTTGTAGGAAACACTTAATATCAAAATACCAAGGCTTTTCATCTTTGACTTCTTCAACAACTAACACATGGGCTGGCCTATCAAGATGCATCACAGTCAAATTTGGAACTTCATTCCAAAATTTTACCATAATCATTGAAGCCGACGTTGCAAGAGCATTTGCCATCCGATTTTCATCTCGAGGGATATGGTGAAACTCAAACTTTGTAAAGAAAGTTGATATCATCCTTGTATAATCTCTATATGGTATCAAACTGGGTTGATTCGTCTCCCATTCACCTTTGATCTGATTCACAACTAAAGCCGAATCTCCATAAACATCAAGGTATTTAATTCTGAGATCAATGGCCTCTTCAAGCCCCATAATGCAGGCTTCATACTCAGCCATATTGTTTGTACACTTGAATGTCAATCTAGTTGTAAATGGAAAATGAGTGCCCTGAGGAGTAATAATCACTGCCCCAATACCATTACCATATGAATTAATAACTCCATCAAATACCATGCCTCAACGGGAACCAGGTTCTGGCCCTTCTTCAAGAAATGGTTCATCACAATCTTTCATCTTCAAGTACAAGATCTCTTCGTCAGGGAAATCATATTGCACTGACTGATCATATTCAATAGGTTGGTGAGCCAAATGGTTAGCCAAGACATTACCTTTAATCGCTTTCTGAGATCGGTATTCAATATAATACTCAAATAACAACATCTTCCAACAGGAAATCCCCCCAGTTAAAGCGGGCTTCTCAAAAATGTACTTGATTGGATCCATTTTGGATATCAACCAAGTAGTATGATTCAACATATACTGGCGCAAATGCTTAACAACCCAAGCCAATGCGCAACATGTCTTTTCAAGCATAGAATACCGAGTCTCACAGTCGGTGAACTTCTTACTGAGGTAGTAAATTGGATGCTCTTTCTTTCCAGATTCATCTTGCTGACCAAGAACACAACCCATACTCCCATCAAACATAGTCAAATACATGATCAATGATCTTCCTTTAACATGTGGAGATAGAACCGGAGGCTCAAGCATATATTCTTTGATACTATCAAAAGCTTTCTGGCAATCTTCGATCCAATCACAAGACTTATCTTTCCGAAGAAACTTGAATATAGATGCACATGTGGCGGTCATATGCGATATAAATCTTGAGATATAATTCATGCGGCCGAGGAATCCTCTGACTTGCTTCTCAGTTTTGGGTGTCGGCATCTCTTGTATTTATTTGACCATGGCAGGATCAACTTCAATACCCTTCTCACTGACAATAAAGCCCAACAACTTACTAGAACGAGCACCAAAAGTACACTTATTGGGATTCAATCGGAGTTTGTATTTTCTCAAACGCTGGAATAGCTTCAACAAATGCTCAACATGTTTTTCTTCATCACTTGATTTGGCAATCATATCATCCACATAGACCTCAATCTCTTTATGCATTATATCATGAAAAAGAGTAGTCATAGCTCTCTGGTATATTGCACCAGCATTCTTTAAACCGAAAGGCATCACTCTATAACAGAATGTTCCCCAGGGTGTAATGAATGTGGTCTTCTCCATATCTTCAGGTACCATCTTGATTTGATTATAACTGGAAAATCCATCCATAAATGAAAAGACTTTGAATTTAGCTGTATTATCTACCAACATGTCAATGTGTGGCAGAGGAAAATCATCTTTCGGACTAGCTTTATTCAAATCTCTATAATCAACACACATGCAGACTTTTCCATCTTTCTTAGGAACAAGCACAAAATTGGCCACCCACTGCAGATACTCGGAGGTTACGAGAAAACCATCATCAATCTGCTTCTGCACTTCCTCTTTGATCTTCACTGCCATATCAGGATGCGTTCTTTTCAATTTCTGCTTGACCGAAGGGCATTTTGGCTTCAACGACAATCTATGCTCCACAATCTCAGAATCCAACCCATGCATGTCTTGATAGGACCAAGCAAACACATCAGAATAATCTCTAAGAAGATCAATCAACCCCTTCTTAGCTTTTGGACACAGTTGAGACCCAATCTTGACTTCCTTCACATCATCCTCGGAACCCAAGTTGACTAGTTCAATCTGCTATTCGAACGACTGAATGGCTTTTTCCTCGTGCTCAAGTAAATGAGATAATTTATCAGATACTTCTTTATCATCAATCTCTTCCTCAGCTTCAAACACAAGGAAATCAATGTTTGGAGAGGGAGTAGGATCATTGTATTCAATGGGTTTGATAACCAACCTGCATAATGATTTGATATTTTGATTTTAGAGAAGTGGAGTGCGAATAAATATTATGCAGATGGAAGATTATTATTGTTTATGTTTTTTGTGATTACCATTTTCAGAAAAAGCAAAAAGTAAAAATAAAACATCATAGATATGGATGAATAAAATTGTATTTTATTGATGATAATAATAAAAGTGCCCAACAATGTGCACTTCTCCCTTAGGTATAAGAGAAGGATTTTTCTTTAAAAATGAAAATAAATTACCTAGAGTGATGAATAACAATAGGAACATCAATAGCAACTCAATTGTTGCAAGTCTGGCCATGCGTCACAAAGTTGGCACAAGCTTCGTCTTCATTATTACTGTCTTCAATCACGACAACTGAGTGTTGATCATTCCCATGAATGAATCCTCCACTGTGGAAACTTGGTTGCACAACTTCAATTCTGGCGTTGAACGACCCTGGTTGAAATCCCAATCCAGCTATATTATTGTTCTCAGCAATCTCTATCATATGACCCCATTGATCAATGCTGCCAGCCTCAATAGCCTTTTGTGCATCTTTCAAAGAAGACACGGGTGCCCCAGTTTTCTTCTCCTCATCAATAGACAAGGCTTGGAATGACGTTCTAACCTCCTTCTCAGCTTCAACATATGCAAAAGATGACAAATGGCTTACTAACAACGCCTTCTCTCCACCAACAACGACAAGCTTGCCGTTCTTCACAAATTTCAGCTTCTGGTGTAGAGTAGACGTCACAGCTCCTGCTTCATGAATCCATGGCCTTTCCAATAGACAACTGTAGGCCTGGTGGATATCCATTACCTGGAAAGTAATATAGAAACCACTCGGACCTATCATAATTGGAAGGTCCACTTCACTGATGACAGTTTTTCGAGAACCATCAAGCGCTTTAACAGTCATGCCATTGTATTTCATTGGGGCATCTTGATAAGAAAGTCTTGACAATGTTGATTTCGGAAGCACATTCAAAGACGAACCAGTGTCAACCAACCCATTGGACATAACGTCCTCCTTACAGTTCATTGAAATATGCAACACAAAGTTGTGATTTTTGCCTTCCTCAGGAAGCTCTTCATCACAAAAGCTCAGATTATTGCAAGAAGTGATATTGGCAACTATAGTACCCCTAAATTTGCCCTCCCCTTTCTCACCTATGTATCTAATCATTTAGTCAAGATATGAATTGCATACATCCATAATTCATCCACATGCATCATTCCTCATGAATTCAAAAGAAGCTTGGGCTCAGTAAGCCATGGGTCACGCAGGTATCAAGATCCAAAGGCATGGTCAACCATATCAACAACATGGGGGATGTGAAGCCCTAATGAAGCTGGTAAATGCTTGACTTCAACAATATGGTGACTAGGCAAACAGGGAGATCCAAAACCCTAATTTCTCAAGGTAGGATTCTTTGGAATTTCCCTAGGCCTCATATTGGCCTCCAAAGTCCTAATCAGGGGGTGGCAATCAAGGGAATTTGGTGGTTTGATTATGTGTTAGTTGTCAAGTTGCTTGACCTAGCTGGGAGTCTTGGCCTTAATTCAAAGTCTGTGGCGCCATTTATTTGGTGGTGGAAACATCTTTGGTCATCAGGGCAATCAAACTGCCTTGTTTTAAGCCATTTGTTGGTCATACCATTGTTTTATGGATAACCCTAGTCTTGTGGTCCCATTCCTTGGTTTTGTTCATATACATTATCAATCAAGTTATTGTTTTTGCAAAAGTCAAACATTCAAGCTAATGGTGAAACTAATGTCAATTAGTTTTCAAAACCATTCTAATTCATTCCATCCATTTTAAACCATTACATGTGATTCCATACAAGAAAATACAAAATTGGACATTTTTGACCAACTCTTGACTTTGGTCAACAATTGACTTTTTGGTCAACTTTGACCAAAGTCAACCATAATCCATCAAACCCTAATTTCACCCATAATTGTCTATAGAATATCCATTTACAAAGAAAACATAAAGAAAATACAAAAATTGCCATTTTTGACCCATTGTTGACTTTGGTCAATAGTTGACTTTTTGGTCAACTTTGACCAAAGTCAACTCACCTTTTTTTTACCACCTAAGACATAACCTAGTCTTCCTTCATTGATCCATCATCCAAAAGTCGTGCTTGGGGTGTGTTGCTTTGTATCTTCATTTCCAAGCAATTCAATTCCTTTTACAAAATTCTTGTGCACCTTGCCCTTTGGACTTTGTTGCATTTCCAACCATAGCTTCACATTGCTAAACATGGTTCTATATTCACCGCAAACAGGTACCACAATCACAATCATATACCATGCTTACATTGGTTATTTGGACAAGGCAATTCAATTGGATTTGGCCTTGAACTCATCTTGGCAAACATCCTGCCATCATAGCCCTATAGCAGGCAGGACCCTGTCATGAAATATGGCAACATGTATTCAGGCTTATCTGTCCACTAGCAGTGTAATATAACCAGGAAAACAACTTACAAACCTGACTGGCACGCTGTCAAACCAGAGTTATCAGGCAGGATAGTTATGGCCTTGTGGTGACAAGCCTAATTGCTTTACCTGCGCCAAATTTCACTTGAAGCCAACTGTGAGCATGCTCATGACACCAGGCTTAAGGTTGATGAACCTGCAAACAACATCGGGGTGTGCAATAGAACATCATTTGGTTATACAAGGACAATATGGATAATCATCTGCCAAAACAATACCATTTGAGGCATTGCAGAACCACATCCAGGCCCTTGAAAATTCCAGCCTAACCTGACATTACCTACAACACATGGAATATGTCAAATCACAAATGGACCTGGTTGTACATCATTCATGATGCAGTATGACCATCACTTGGGTCTGCAACAAACCCTACTAGTAAGGGAACCAACCAAACATGACATTACCTGTAGCAATTCATCATAGTCTTGCATCCTGCAGTTAGGAAATCAACTGCAATATTGAGGCTAAACTCTACCAAACCAACAGGTGGAAGAAGTGGTCAAGTGTGTTTGCAGTTAGGCTAGATACCATTGGTATCTGCAACATTCAGCAGGAACCAATCTTGCACCAAAACCAAAATCTGCTGTGAAAAGACCATCCTTTTGCATCCATAGGGCATTCCAAGACAATGCATGAATTAGCTGTGCAAACCAAAACCAACACAACCAGCATCAGACCTAGCAAGTAGCAGACCTTCAAAAAGCAGTTCATCCTGCATTGAAGCCAATTACCACAAAACCAGTAGTGATACCTAGATGTCACATACCTAACTTGGTCAATGCAACTCAAAATCCATTAGCAATATTTGACCATTCACCTTGCCCAATGTAACATGCCAAGGCTAAATGTTACAACCAATGAGACCAACCCCAATCAACTAACCTAACACCAGCTGCTACTTGACATCACAAGCAGGAAATGCAGAGGAATAAAAGATGGTACATGAGTTCCGTGTTACCATAATCCAGTTGAACAACAAACAAAATCAAAATACCACCTGCAACATTAAAATACCACCAAAACCCTCTGTTTCTTGCAAGCACCTTCCTACAGTGCTACTTCTCATCATCAAGCCAAGGTAGCAGTCATGCTGGAATTCCTGTCAGTTGGAGCAAGTCAAAAGGAAACAAAGAAATGCAACAGTAAGGTGGAGACTTAGGATATCAACCATACCTGCATGAGCATTGGCCACTGGTTCAATGGGATAATGGGAAGAGGATTTTCCAACTGTTATAAATAAGATTCAGCACCATTGCCTTGAGCTGTGAACACAATGAGTTTGTTTGGAATTGAAAGCAGGATGGATTGGCGTTGTATCCTGCAACCAACATTTCACACAAGATCCATGATGAACCACTCTCATGTTGCATTGAGAAGGGTCATAACAGTGCACACTTTGGAGCCAAGTGATGTCCAAGATTGCATCACACACCTTACCATGGCCAAACCTTAAGTTGGAACAGGAGGAAAACAGGTGAGGGCAAGGAAGAGTTATGACTATGAAACCTTGATTCACACTGCAAGAAGCATTAGCCAAAAGCTGCATTAACAAGACATGAACAAAGGAGCAACATAACAGGGCATGTAAACAAAGTAACCTACCAGTCCAATGAGCACAAGGGATAGCCATGGAATTCCCTAATCCAGCACCTCACAAGCCAGTGGATATTAAGGTCTGGAAGGAAAAGAGTTGGATGATTAGTGAAGTCATGAGAATTGTTCAAAAGAGAGAGTGTACAAGAAGAGATTGCAATGCATTAAATTAACATAACCAGTTCAAGAGGATGCAGTGATTTCATTTAGTTTAATCCTAGGATTACCTGCTACAGCCATTAACACTCCACTTCACCATTTCACTAAAACAACCTGACTTGACTCCATTACACTAATCATCAAAACCTGCTCATCAGGTAATCCTTCATTTTAAGAGCAATTCCACTTAAACCAACCTGTGATAACCAATAAACGAAATTCAAATTGTTAACAATGCATTAACCAACTTAAATGGACATAACAAACTGAGTTTTGATCCAATAACCAACTGAGTTATCTGTTAACTCAGTGAGTCCAATTCAACTAACTCCAAACCTAATTAACTGACTCTTATCCTAATCCCAATCCAGAAATAATCCCAAGCCTAAATCCTATATAAACAATTCATCACTCTCATTTTTGGACAGTTTTTGAACCCTGCAAATTCAGAGCCATTTCTCTGCAAACTCTCTCACCCTCACCAAAGCTCTCATTCTCTCTCACAAGAAAGGCCATTGAAGCTTCACATTGAAGCTTCAATTCACCTAGAGCTAAGCCACTGCACTCTATTTTTGAGCTTTAAAAGAAGAAGGAGACAAAGAAAGGAAGAAGAAGGAAGAATTGAAAGTAGGAAACTCACCGGCAAACATCTTCGATCATCTTCTCCGGTATGTCGTTTATCACTTCCTATCATTTTCTTGTTCTGAGTCTACCAATACATAGCGTTTAGGTGAAGGATAAAAAACCCCATGGCATTAGGTGTTAATTTTCAGTGAGGAGTGTTTAATTGAGCGTTGATTAGGTTAGGGTTTATCTGTTGTTAAGAACAATTTCATGGATTCTTTGACTATCGTGTGACTCCATTGCCATGAGCTTAGCCATTAGTTTGTTAGGTTTTGATTTGGTGGTGCTGGTGAGGGTGGAGTTTGTACCGGCACCGACGATGGCCGTCGGTATGTTGAACAAAAGAGAGAACGAGGAGGATTCACGCACGTTTCAATTGAGTTGTTTGTTGGGCTCAAGGTTGGCAAGGCCCATAGTAACTTGCTGTTTACACCCTAGTCCATTAAGTGTACCCCCCAGGTTTAGTGAGAAACGTGTTGGGCTCAAAACTAACCAGGCCCATAGACATGTGCTATCCACACCTTGGGTCTACTAAATGCACCCCCTCGTAGTTGTGAATGTTTGAGCTTGGGCTTCTCTGGGCCCATTAGCATGTTTTGCTTGGCTGTACAATTTGTTCCTTGCCTACACCTCCCCTAGATTTGATTAAGGAATCATTGGGCCCAGACGTGGCCCATGTGTTTTGTCCCATTTACCCTTTTTTTGGAGTGTGGCCTTTGGACAAAGAAGGATACTCTGGGCTCAGATTGCAGCCCATCAGAATTATTGTTTGCACCACTGTTTTCCTTTTGCTTTGATCAATTAGGTTAATTTTTAGAATAGTTAGAAAATTAGAATAATTAGGAAATTAATTGTTAGAATAATTAGGATTAATTCCTTAACAGAATAATTAGGATTAACTCCTATTAGAACAATTAGAAATTAATTCCCATTTTTAGAATAATTAGGATTAATTCATATTTTTAGAATTGTTAGGATTTAATTAGGACCTTTTATTAGAATTAGGACTTAGAATGAGGTTTTAATTAGAGACACTTAGGGTTGATTAAATTTAGGATTCCCTCATTTTTTCAACATTAGGCTAGTTTCTCAATTTTAAACCATGGTTGTAATTTGACACACTTTGGTAATGACCATTTTGCCCTTATGGGCCATGTTTTGGTATTTTAGGTTGAAATTGCATGTTTCTCTTAGGATTAGAATTCAATCAATGTTTAGGACTTAACATAGAATTTTATTCTTGATTCAATCAACTTCTAATACATGCTCCCTTAGGATTTCTAATCTAACTTAGAATATTCAACCAATTTCTAGTGCATGCTCCCTTAGGATAGTTCTAACAATTACTAACTTCAATTAGATCCAAAAATTAGTTCCCTTCAAAACCAAAATAAATCCCCCGATTAAATTGATCAAAAGCAATTTTGATTAATTAAATCCTTTGAACTTGTATAATCCCACAGTCTAATTGAGTGACCCTTGGTCACTTAGTAGGACTTTTCTTTCACGCTGTGGAGCTCAAGGCCTCAAGACAAGATCTTCAATCAAGGCACCCTCAGTTATATCAAGTAGCGGATTATTCAAGCACATCAAAGGTGGCGCCTTCAAATTTCAAACACTTCAAAGGTGGCGTCTTCAACACTTGTTAAATCAAATTTAGAAGAGTGTGACACGAGCCTTAAGCAATAGAGAAGGAGTGGGACTGGAGTATTCCTACCCCCATTCTGAATATCTTTGGGTATGGGACGTATGACCCAGCGCTCATCGTATTCACCTCTATTCATAGACTTTAGCACAATTCTAATCATGCAATTGAGAAGTCTATCTTCACAAAGCAAAAACAACATAAGCAAGGACAATGTCAACAACTTATCAATCATGAATCAAGTTGTACGATACAAGCCTTAAGTAGTGGAGAAGGAGTGGGACTGGAGTATTCCTACCCCCATTCTGAGTATCTTTGGGTATGGGACGTATGACCCAGCGCTCATCGTATTCACCTCCATTCATAGACTTTAGTGCAATTCGGATCGAACGATTGGTAAGGTCTTCCTCCATGCAAGAAACAATTACAAAGACTCTTCTCCCTCCACTTAAAAGTTAGTGTGATTCTCATCATCTAGTAACTATCAAGTCTCTCTTCATTCTATTCAATTCTCGATCATTCCATTCTAATCATTTCAACCTCAATCATCCCTTTCCTCTTGCCTCCTATCAATTTCTTTTCAGCCCAGTGGGCTGAACTACGAAAGCTCTGATTTCCTCATTTCACAAGAAGGGTAAGTAGGCAGGAGAACCCGGTTTCTTCGCGAGCTCTATCTTATTTATCAATCCATCTTCTCTATCCCATGGATCACTCTTCATTCATGCAATCTATACCATATTTTCGAGATCAATCTTACTTCTCCTTGGACTCCTTGTCCATTCCTTTTAGGACGTCCTGAGGATAGTCCGTCTCTTCAATCGAGGTTTGTTTGGCGCTTATCCCAAACGCTAACTTCACCTTTGTTTGGCGCTTATCCCAAACACTAACCTCATCCTTCGTTTGGCGCTTATCCCAAACATCTAACTTCATCTATTGTTTGGCGCTTATCCCAAACACTTTCATCCTTGTTTGACTCTCAACCCAAACACTTTCATCCTTGTTTGGCTCTCAACCCAAACACCAACTTCCTTGTTTGGCTCTCAACCCAAATGCTAATTGCATCCTTGCTCTTTGATTAAGAGTCTATACTTCTCTTGGATCCAAGATATTATCCTGATTTGATCTCGAACTGTCGATTCCCCAGCAAGTGATACACTACGCCTTGCACTCCATACTACCAATCTCTCCCTTTATTCTCGTAGTTCCGAACTACGAATGCTCTGATTTTCTCATCATACAATGAGAATACGTAGGCACGAGGATGCGAATCCTTGGCGAGCATACTTCTAATTATTCCTCCTCCACCTTAGGGCACCACTCATATCTTTCACAATTCACTACCTACCTTCGATCATGAATCGTTCACCCAGTGACATATCTGTCTCTTTGACATCGAAATACACTTTCTTTGGAATTCCATACATATCCTTTTAGGATGCTTGTAGTCCGCATTTCATGCCTAGAGTTGTTTGGCGCTAATCCCAAACATTTAATTCCTTCTTTTTAACTAAAACCCTACAGTGGCGGCCTGCTAGTCCACGTATTGGTTAACGCTATTTTCCTCTATGGTAGAAATCCCACTTCTCTTATGGATTCTAGTACACTTTCACCTTTCGATTTCAAACAATACTTATCCAGTCACTTATCACCAGATACTCTATTCTGTGACTTCGGTCACTTCACTCCATTCATTCTGTGATACCTTCATAATCTACATTCTTTCACTCCATGTGATATACCTATTCTTTGAGTGAAATACACTATAACTTTATGCTCCATCTTGTACCTCCTAAGAAACCAAGAGTTGTTTGGCGCTAATCCCAAACACTTAATTCCTCTCTTTTCGGTTGTTCCAGACAGTGCTATACGCCCTCACTTGTCGGTTCAAACAACATGTTTACTCTTGGGTTCACATTTTCAACCTCTCTTGGAGTTCAAACAACACAATTCTTTGGTTCAAACCATACCTTCTATCACACTCCTTTCCACCTACTGCCTCTAGTTCCTTGAACTACGAAGCTCTGAATTCCTTATTGCACTTTCAGGATACGTAGGCATGAGGGCCCCAATCCTCACTGTCATACGGTGAACTGACTTTGTGTGTTTTTGCTTTGGAAAGCAAATGTCGCGGATAGCAAGAGTCGCCACCGACTTTTCTTTTATCCAATAAGGAAAGGCGGAAAAGAACAGGAAAAACCTTGATTAGATTTTGGGTTCGGGAGGTACATTATACAAAGGGAAGGTGTTAGCACCCTTTGTATCCATGGTTATCCATGGGCTCTTAATTGCTTAATCACTTATGTTTTTCTTGTCTGAAAAAGTGTGTGAGAGCTGTTTAGAAAATGTTTTGAAAAAAAAGAGTTTAACTTTGTAATGATTCTTGTACGAATGTATACAAAGTATTTACCTCGTTTAATTTTGAAAGCTGTTTAGAAAAATATAACTTGGTAATGATTCTAGTATGAATGTATACCAAGTGGTGATTTTCTAATAGATGTTTTGCAAAGTGTGAGGTGTGAAAAGTATTGTAAGTTGTGAGTCAGCATTTAAGAGTTGTACCTAACCAAGGTTTTTATAGGTATTTCCTATCCTTAGGAGGGTAAGACTGTCCTTACTATTGAGAAATAAGTAGTCTTATCCTTTGGATGTAAAGGGACATCGTAGGGTCATCGATGGGTCATTGGAGGCCACATTTGTAAGGATACCTTAGCATTCGAAGGGACAATCATCATTAACTCGTAGGCTACAACGAAGGGTCATCGAGGGACAAAATCATATATTCGCAGGCGACATCCGAGGGACTATGATTTATCTTGTAGGGACATGATGATTTAACCGAAGGGTCTTTGCTAAGTGTATCCTCACATTCGCGGGACATGGCCGTAATACCGTAAGGCAACAAAGAGAGGGCCAAGATCATATATTCAAAGGCAACAATTTATAATCAGTTAGGTAATTAGGATGAATCTCCACAAGGGTATCCCACAAATAAAGTGGAATACCTAGCAAGCTACCTTCTCCGGGAGTATGTGAGCCCTTACAAAATTCAGCAAACAGGTCAGAATACCAAATGGGGTGCGGTCAATAGTTGCACCGAACAAAGGAATCGCAGCAGTAATAATGTCAGGCAAATAATACACAACTATGATAGAACATGTCAGATAAGCACAGAACAGAACCAAAAAAAATAGCGACTGTCACGTTCGCTACTGCCTCGCCTAGCGAAGGCTTGGCGAACGCTCGCTACATGTTCGCTTAGCGATGTGCTAGCGAACAGCTGCGGGTTTTGAGTCTAATAACAGTACGATTTCAGCAAGCTCCAAACCCTACGACATCCCTTACAGAAATTACATGGTTAAACATTCAAGACATCCATGCATACTTAAATCCACATGCAAAACCTAAGATATATTTATAAATTCAACCATAATATCACATGTAAATTGGGAGCATGAAGCGGTAGTGGTAGTGCAAACCTGTTTGCAATTGAATTGCAACGTTGAATTGGCAGATCACTCTTAGGGTTGGTGTCGGGTTGAGTTGGGCGGAGGTAACCTTTGTGCAGATGAATTTCCTTCAGGGTTTCCTTTAGGGTTGCTCTGAATTCTCTTGGTTAGCCTCCAGGGTTTGCTGTCTATGTTTGTGTTTCCTTGCTAGGGTTTCTGTCCGTCTGTCCCCTGTCTCTCCTTTTCTGAATGAGGTCTTGGTATTTATAATAGTTTTTTTTTGTGACCTGATGGGCTCAGAATGAAGCCCAAAATTTCTGGTATTCGCAAGCTTCGCTAGGCGAGTGGTGCAGCGAAGAGTTCGCTAGGCGAAGGATTTTGCTCGCCTAGCGAGCAAGCCATTTTAAGTCATTTGCTGGATTTGGCCACCTGTGTGCTGGGTCTTTGTTCTTTTAAGATCAACATCTTGAAAAATGAGTTGGAGTGCCTTGAAAAATGTCTTGCAAGATTAACGGGCAAATTTTTGGGTATGACACTCACCGAGCACTTTATCTATTTCTTCCTTTCCCATTCTTTGGGAGTAATTTGTAGATAACACCTATTCGGGCGAGAACAATCAAAACGGTTCCCATGTAGTACCATGGATGTTTGGGGTGCTAATACCTTCCCCTTGCATAACCGACTTCCTTACCCAACATATCTTTTTCCCTTGAGTTTTATCGATGTTTTCCCTTCCCTCTTGGGATGAATAAAGTTCGATGGCAACTCTGTTGTATGTTCGAGCGTGCGATATTTTCGGGTATATTTCCGCTAGCTTCAGCAACAATATGAACGAAATGATCCACTATCACATTGAAGCTAGCGTAAATATACCCGAACATATCGCACGCTCGAACATACAACAGAGTCGCAATCGAACTTTATTTATCCCCAAAGGGAAGGGAAAACATCGATAAAACCCCGGGGGAAGAGATATATAGGGTAAGGAAGTCGGTTATGCAAGGGGAATGTATTAGCACCCCCAAACATCCATGGTACTCCATGGGAACCGTTTTGATTGTTCTCGCTCGAATAAGTGTTATCTAAAGATTACTCGCGAAAGAATGGGAAAAGAAAGAAATAGATAAAGTGCCCGGTGAGGATTGGGGCCCTCATGCCTATGTATCCTCATAGTGCAATGAGGAATTCAAAGCTTCGTAGTTGAAGGAACTAGAGGCAGGAGGTGGAAATAAGTGTGATAGAAGGTATGATTTAGGCCAAAGAATAGTGTGATTTGAGCTCCAAAAGAGGGTGAACACGTGAACCCAAGAGTGAATAGGTATGAACCAATACGTGATGGTGTAGAGCACTTATATCACTGTACTGGAACAACTGGAAAAGAGAGGAATTAGGTGTTTGGGGTAAGGGCCAAACAACTCTTGATTCACAAGGAGGTACAATATGGAGCACAAAGATATAGTGTATTAGGCTCAAAGATAACTGGTATATCACATGGAGTAAAAGAAGGTAGTATACGAATGTATCATGGGATGAACGGGATGAAGTGACCGAAGTCACAGAATAGAAGAACTTGGTAACAAGTGACCGAATAAGTATTAATTGTAATCGAAAAGTGAAAGTGTATTGGAATCCATAAGAGAAGTGATATTTCTACCATAGAGGGAAACAACGTTAACCGATACGTGGACTAGCAGGCCACCACTGTAGGGTTTTGGCTAAAAAAGAAAGAATTAAATGTTTGGGATGAGAGACAAACAACTCTAGGTATGAAATGCGGACTATTCATTAGGCGTCCTGAAAGAATGTATATGGAATTCCAAGGAAAGTGTATTTCGATGTCAAAGAGACAGTATGTCACTGGGCAAACAGTTTATGATCGAAGGTAGGTAATGAATTGTGAAAGATATGAATGGTGCCCTAAGGTGTAGGAGGAATAATTAGGAGTATGCTCGCCAAGGATTCACATCCTCGTGCCTACGTATTCTCATTGGGCAATGAGAAAGTCAGAGCAATCGTAGTTCGGAACTACGAGAATAGAGAGAGAGATGTTTGTCTAAGCAACAGGGACTCACAAGACAAACACTTCTTCAAGGAAGGATTATAGTACTGGAGTGCAAGGAGTAGTGTATCACTTGCTGGGGAATCGATAGTTCGAGATCAAATCAGGATAGTATCTTGGATCCAAGAGAAGGATAGGCTCTTAATCGAAGAGCAAAGTGGCATGTTAGCCGAAAAAGAATGAATTAAATGTTTGGGATGAGAGCCAAACAACTCTCGATCGAAGATATGGACTGCCATCAGGACATCCTAAAAGGATGGACAAGGAGTCCGAGGAGAAGTATGATTGATCTCAAAAAGATGGTATTGATTGAGTGAATGGAGAATGATCCATGGGGTAGAGAAGGTAGATTGATAAATAAGATAGCTCGTGAAGAAACCGGGTTCTCCTGCCTACGCACCCTTATAGTGCAATAAGGAAATCAGAGCTTTCGCAGTTCAGCCCACTAGGGCTGAAAAGGAATTGATTGGAGGCGAGAAAAAATGGATGATTGAGATTGAAATGATTAGAATTGGAAGGATTGAGGAGGCAAAAGAAATGAATGATTGAATTGAGATATATGAATGGAAAAAGGAGGATATTTGTTGTTGTTTCTTGTGTTGATGATGAAGACTTTATCAATCGTTAGATTCGAATTGCACTAAAGTCTATGAATAGAGGAGAATACGATGAGCGTTGGGTCATACGTCCCATACCCAAAGATACTCAGAACGGGGGTAGGAATACTTTAGTCCCACTCCTTCTTCATTACTTAAGGCTCATATCGTACAACTTGATTCATGATTGATAAATTGTTGAAGTCCTTGCTTTTGTTGTTTTTGCCTTTGTGAAGAGAGACTTGTCAATTGTATGATTAAAATTGTGTTAAAGTCTATGAATAGAGGTGAATTCGATGAGCGTTGGGCCATACGTCCCTTGCCCAAAGATACTCAGAATGGGGGTAGGAATACTTAAGTCCCATTCCTTTTCTATTGCTTAAGGCTCGTGTCACACTCTCCTAACTTTGATTTAACAAGTGTTGAAGATGCCAACTTTGATAGGCTTGAATAATCCGCTGCTTGGTATGACGGAGGATGCCTTGATTGAAGATCTTGTCTTGAGGCCTTGAGGTCCCCAGCTTGGAAGAAAAGTCTTATTAAGTGACCAAGGGTCTTTTGGTCACTCAACTTAGACTGTGGGATTATACAAGTTCAAAGGATTTAATTAATCAAAATTGATTTTGATCAATTTAATCATGGGTTTTGTTCTGTTTTGGGGGAACTAAGTTTGGATCTAATCAAGGTTAGTAATTGTTAGAAACTATCATAAGGGATCATGCATTAGAAGTTGATTGAAAATTCTAAGTTAGAAGTCCTAAGGGAGCATGTGCAAATTGGTCAAAATTCTATGTTAAGTCCTAAAATTGCAAGGAAATGATTAACTTCTATGTCACATTCTAATCCTAATGGGATCATGTCATTCTATCACTAAAATGCCAAAATAAGCCTAAAAGGGTAAAATAGTCAATTGCAAAATATATCAAATTCTAACCATGGTTTAAAGTTGATTAAAGCCTAAAGATGAATTCTAATCCTAATGTTGAAAATGGGATGATTCTAAATTCAATCCAAGACCAATTAAAATCTAATAAAGCCCCTAATTAAAATTCTAATAAAAAGTCCTAATTAAAATTCTAATAAAACCCTAATTAAAAGGTAAAATCCTAAAAATCAAGATTTTATTCCTAATTGTCAAAATTACCTAATTAACCTTATTATATTGAAAAAAATCAATTAAGAAAATAAAAGAAAAAAGTAATTAAAATGGAGGTGTGAATTGAAAATGGGAGTGTAAAACAAAATTGGATTCGTGGACTTCACGATGAGCCCAAAGCTGTTTTTTATCCCACAAACAAATCCAAAAAACTAGGGGCGCAGGAAGTAAAAATGGGAATGGGCTGTTGAGCCCAATTCTTTACCGAAACTTCTATAGCAGGGGTGTGCGCATAGCAACAAGGAAGTGGGTTGCTTGAGCCCAATAGCTTCAAAAATACTCCAAACCGGGGGCGTACACTAAAAGGTAGGGTGAATTTAGCAATATCATTAATGGGCTTAGTGAAACCCGTTTCAATTTCTTTCCAAAGCTGCTGGGGGGTGCACTAGGAAAACAGAGGTGTATAGTGTAAAATGCCATGGGCCTCCAAGGTTGAGCCCACACACTCATCCATGTTGACTTGTACAAGTCAACAGGTTTTAAAACTCAAGCCAAATGCGTGTAATCTTCTCCGGACATCCTTACTCATTGCACCGACGGTCGTTGCCGGCGCCGGTGACAGCCTAAGGCCTCCAAATCCACCTCAATCGAAACGTCACGCCACACTGAATACGAAAATGGATGTGAATCAGAGAGGCACTCCTTGCTCTGGCCAAATCACGCCTCTAATGGGAAGAACCCTAAAGTCTACAAGCTAAATTGAACAACCAATGGCTCTAACCAAACCTCACGACCATGGGGCTTTCACTCCCTAGCCCCAAAGCTATGCTCCAGTATGCTCAATGTAAGAAAATGTTACAGAAGATAGATGGACTTACCAGAGAAGACAATCGGAAACTTCAACAGGTGAGTTCTTGATCTCGTTTTGCACGTTCCTTCTTCCTCTTTCTTCTTCTTCTTCTTTTGGATTGAGAATGGTAAGCAATGTAGTGGTTAATCTCAAGCTAAATTGAAGCTTCAATGGCTTTTTGAGAGAGAGAGAGAGAGCTTTGATAAGGGTGAGGGAAGAGATTGCAGAGAGAATTCGCAGAGATTCACAAGGTTCCAAGGGTGCTGAAAATGTGAGAGTTGAGTTTCTTAAATAGAGCTTAGGTTTGGGAATTTGGTAGCTTTAGATTCAGGTTTGGAGTTAGTTGGAGAAGGCATGGAATTAGTTGGTGTTGACTCACTGAGTTAAGTGAGAACTCAGTTAGTTAGTGAATGAGAACTCAATTAGTTATGTTAGTTTTAATTGATTAATAACTTAATGAAATGGATTTTAATTGGCTGTTGTAGGTTAGACTTAGGTTGTCATTTAAGTGGACTTGTTCTAATACCTTCAGTCATGACCTGCTGCACAGGTTCTCCTCTAAAGCCAAATGGTTAATGACTTGCATTGTGGTAAGGGTTTTATCATTGCTCTACAAACTCACACATGTTTATTTCCACTATTTACATACACCTGTTTGCTTCCTCTTGCACTGCCTTGGTTAATGTGGATATTTGAACACAATGATATTTTGATGCAGGTTTGGAACAGGGTGTTGCTTTGAGGTGTTTCACAATGATGTTGCACTGCTACTTCAGGTTCACACTTGGACTTGCAATGCATATGTTGAATCCTCCTTCCAGTTCAGCAGGTGGTGAGTAGCTATGCCTGGTTTTCTCATTGAAATGCAAGGTAACAACCATGCGCTTGAGTTGGAAATGGATTGGCATTGATTGGTTATGTCCTGCTTGTGAGCTTATGTTGTAATCTTTCTTGTGGCTTACAGGATGCATGACCAATGTATTTCGCTTCCAAATTCATGCCTCAAGGATTTGTTTGGCACAATTGGCCTGTGATGCTTAGCCCTGGTTATGCCCAACGTGTGACCTTGGGGAGACTTAGGTTCATGGTAACACATTTCATGGCCTGACATTGGATTGAAGGTGAGTGCAACTGGTATTTTCAGCTCAGGCTTCAAGTTTGTCATGCAGCCAGTGGTTTCAAGTGTGTATGGTATGGATTCAAAACTTCACACCCTGTATTGTTTGGCATTTGTTATCTTGGTGAATTGCCTTGCGGTTACTGAACATGTTACAGATGTATCTTTCCATGATTTTGGATTTATGATGCATCTTGCATGATAATGTTATAGGTGTATGTTGTGTAGATGTTAGGTTGACAGTGTTGTGTGATGGCTCATTGTCTTCATGATTGAATCTCCCGAATGCATTGGTTCTGCAAGACCATGTTGTGCCTTTGCATTTTCTTAGCTTTGTGACATGATATTTTGATGTTGTATGGTTGGTTGGCTTATGGAACTTAGGTTAGATTATATACTTGTGGCTTGTGGATCAGACCTTGTTTCCACTGTCATGGCTAGTGGTTTTGCTAGCATGACTCAGGTGGCAGTAGGCTTAGGTGTTGTTGATTGGTACAGGTCAAGCAGGTCCATCGTAGACTCCTGGTCTTGGCTTTGGTCATAGGTCAATTGCAGTAGGCTTGACTGAGCTAGATTTTGTTAGTGAAATGGGGACTGCTGAACCTGGACGCTTGGTTGATTTTGCCATGGATTTCAGTTTGGTGTTAATGTGCAGGTGAAGTATTTGGCTTGATTTTGTGCTTCACCTGTGCATGTTAATGGTTCATGGTGTAGAATTCATGGAAATCCCTTGCTGAAAGTGGTTTTGGATTGGCTGCTATGAGTTTGGAAGTCATTTGTGATTGAAATTGAATTCCAATGAAATGAACTGTTAGAATGCAATGTGTTTTAAATGTGGAATGATGGTTTCTATGGGTCTGTTAAAACATGATGCAGGTGGAACTCCATTGAGCTATTGCAAGTAAATCTCATCTAATTTTCTGTCAATTTCGTTTCAGGTTGAAATGCATTTTGCAGATAAATGCCATTTCAGGCTGGCTGGCAATGTTTACATGTTATATGCAACATCAGCATGAGTAATGTATCTGGTTGTTGTTGACGTGCTGCCAACACTTACCTTGCTGCAATGGCATGCTTAACGTAGGACCTTATTATGGACATGGATGAATTACTGCTGGTACATGTCATGCTGGAGATTCTGCCATTTCTGCAGGCCTAATCCAGTTGTTATGCATTGCAGTTTGTGGATATTAGAGGGTGTGTTCATGCAGTTCTACAGCAAGTCAGCTCCATTTGGTTCATGGCTTGCCATCAATACTTCATGGCTTGGTTTGTGCATTAGGCTTTCATGTGACCATGCTTGGTTTTGAATCAAGACTTATTAGCAACATGTTGGTTCAAGACCTGTTGGCAACATGTTGGTTGAGACTTGGCAAATGCAACAAGACAAAGTAAGAAACTCCAAAGTTCAAGACATGACCAAGTTAGCATTAAAGTGAAGAAACAAATCCACATGGAAAAAACAAGGTCAACATGGACATGGAGCATGGAATAAGGGTTAGGGTCAGTCCTTTGGTGATTAGGGATGACCAAGGACCTAGGGTTGACTTTGGTCAAAGTTGACCAAAAAGTCAACTGTTGACCAAAGTTAACAATTTGCAAAAATTCACTTTTTATGTGTTTTTCTTGTAAATGGACAATGGATTGATGATTAGGGTGAAAATTAGGGTTTTTGGATCTTGGGTTGACTTTGGTCAAAGTTGTCCAAAAAGTCAACTATTGACCAAAGTCAACAATTAGTCAAAAATGTCAATTTTTGTATTTTCTTATGTAGAATCACATGTAATGGTTTAAAATGACATGAAATAGATTGAAATAGATCAACAAATGGTTTGAAATTGGTTTCCAAATTGTTTTGTTTTATGACTTGGACTTTTGAAAAATAACTTGACTGATAATGTACATGAACAAGGCCATCAAATGAGACCATAAGATTAGGATTTTGACATAGTGTTCATGTACCAATGGCATGACCAACAAATGGCTTGAAACACAAGGAATTTAAATGTTCAGATGATCAGGACCAAAGGCATATCCACGACCATATGGATAGAATCATTGAGAAAGGGTAAAGATTAAAGGGTCATGAATGCACAATGAAGCCACCAAGTTCATCTGATTCCTATCTTCTGATTAGGGATTTGGAGACCAAGATAAGGCCATGTGGAAGCTCCATAAAGTCATGCCTCGAGGAATTAGGGCTTTGAAGACCCTAGACTGTTTGGCCACACCTTTGTTGAAGTCAACCTTCACCATCATCATTAGGGTTTCACATCCCCTATGTTGATGATGTGATTAGACCATGCCCTTGAACTTTGATATCTATGTAAACCCTAGCTTTATGAGCCCAAGTTTCTTCTGAATCAATGATGAATGATGCATGTGGATGAATTATGAATGTATGCAAGTCATCTCCTAATCAAGTGATTGGATTCATAGGTGAGAGAGGGGAGGGTAAATTTTGGGGTACAACACACGTCATGCTCAATGTGAGCCTGCTCTAGCACTTTCTGCAGCGCCTCCCTATGTGCTTCAGAGTTCATCAACAGTGACAGCACGAAGATCTTTGACAGAGTTTGGAGTAGCTGCTCCATAACATTGAACTCACTTCTTTTGATTAATTTCAAAACTTCATCATCATCGTTAGCCTTCAGTTTGTTGGATTCACCAGACTGACACACTGAAGTACTAACTGGATTCGCTACTGGAATCTCTTCTTTCTTACTTGTGGCAATATCTTCTACTTCTTTCGGAAAAACCGGACCAAACACACGACCGCTACAGGCACCTTCACAAGATCAACAATGTTTACCACTGAATCCGCAACTGGTAGAGGAACCTCTTGACCATTTTCAATCTTGTGGCATTATACTGATATGGCACAACTTTATTGGATGCATAGGGGACAGGGCCCGCTAACTGTATAACCAACGAAGATACCGATATGTTGACATTGTTGTTGTTGTTGCTATCAAATTGGATAATTACCCGCTCAGGGGTCTTGAATAAAGGCACGATCACATTCACATCATCTATATCCCTCGACCATTGAATCTGGATTACATTCTCATCCATCAACTTCTGGATATCCCTCTTGACAACCATACACCCATGGGGGTTCACGCTACAAATTTCACAACCATCATGGTCATGTTCACAGTCACTAATCAAGCACAAGGTTTTATGCATATCCACTAGAGATCTTCTGATACGTCACACATCAAAAACTCAGAAATTCCCTGGACAGTCGTCCACCATGTTGATAGTAGCATTACCATGAGCAGGTAATGGATTAGCTTTCATATTAGGTGCTATATCCTCAAAGGACACCATTCCACTCTTTACAAGCTTTTGCACTTCATACTTCAATGGGTAGCAGTTATCTATGTCATGGATAGGGGCTCCCTGGTGAAAAGCACAGTGAAGTTCAGGTTTGAACCACCATGGAAGTGGCTCAGGAATCTATGGAGGATTTCTTGGTTGGATGAGGTTCTTGAGAACCAATGACGGGTATAATTCTGCATACAAAGTAGGAATAGGGTCAAAGGATACCTTCTTCCTCTCAAAGATTTATTGGTGATTATTGTTGTTGTCGTAGTTGGTTCTTTGTTGCGGTTGTTGTTGATGTTATTGTTGATGTTGTTATTGATGAATCGGAACTGATTGATTGTTAGAATTGTTGGAAAATACAGGAATCACTGATGAAACTTGATGTTGATTTTGACAGGGTTGAGAGCTCTTTCGGACATGAGGCCTCCTCTGCCTTCCTACTAACACTAAATTAGTTTCTCCTTCCCTCCTCTTAGAGAAACTCCCACCATACTTCTTGCTAGACGATGCTTCTTCCTTAGACAGACGTCCTTCACAGACTCCTTTTTCTAGCCTCATCCCCATATTTACCATTTCGGTAAAGTCATTGGGGGCACTTGCAATCATACATTCGTAATAAAACGAACTCAGTGTCTTTAAGAAGATCTTCGTCATTTTATTCTCTTCCAAAGGAGGACTAATCTGGGCCGCCAACTCCCTCCATCTCGGGGCATACTCTTTGAGTGTCTCTTTATCTGTCTGAGACATAGACCTCAACTGGTCTCTATCGGGCGCCATATCCACCTTGTACTTGTACTACTTGACAAAGGCGTTGCTCAAGTTGTTGAAAGTACGGACACTGACACTGTCCAAACCCATATACCACCTCAAAGCGGCTCCAATCAAACTGTCTTGGAAATAGTGAATCAGAAACTAATCATTATCAGTTTGAGTAGACATTTTTGTGGCGTACATCACGAGATGGCTCAGCAGACAAGTGTTCCCTTTATACTTTTCAAAGTCGGGGACCTTAAACTTCATCGGAATTTTAACATTGGGGACCAGGCAAAGCTCAGCAGCACTCTTCCCAAACAAATCTTTTCCTCTTAAAGTCTTCAACTCTTTGCGCAGCTCGAGGAACTGATTTTTCATCTTGTCCATTTTCTCATATATGTCTGGGCCCTCAGACGATTCAGAATGGTAGGTAGTGTCTTCAACCCGAGATAGAGTATGAACAACAGGGGGTGGCACTGACATGACCGAGCTAGATGCCGACAGAGAAACAAAGGTGGGTGCATACCCTTATGGCATAAAGTTGGATGACATCCCCCAAGGGAATCCAACAGACATGGAAGGACCGGATTAACTGGCAGCAACAGGAACAGTTGAGGTAGCCACCTCCAAAATAACAGTTCTCTAGGGAGGAGTTGGAGGAGTTGGTGATGACTGGTTCTATGCAACAATGACAGATTCCTTCATCGCTGTTAATATGACAATTTCGTCCTTAAGCTCTCTTTTTTCTTGCTCTAGATGCTCCATGATCCTTGGTTGATTAGCACGAGTGTTATAACGGCGAGTCAGCTTGGCTGAAGCACAGAAGAAGAACTAATAAGACATTTGGCGAGAGAAAACCTGGTATGCAAATGATGCATGAAATGCAATGTTTTTTATTGTTTTTAATTTCAAGGAACATATGAAGTTCTATTTGCAAATATATATAATATCAATAATAACAATTCAATTGACCATAAAATCTCTTTTTATTTATAAAATTTAGAAGGATTACACTAAGTACAATTTTAGAAACCAAAATACAAATACAAGAGAAAACGAAACGATCATCCTAAGGATCCCTTAGCAACTGTATCAGATGATCTGGTTGTGGGTGCATACTTCCTTCGGGTGCGTCGAATCTCGGACTCAAAAGATGTCTTCATCTGAGCCTTCTCAAGAACTAGCTGATCAACAATCTTCTTCCAAGAACCAAAAGACTGAGGCATGTTAGAGGAAGGTAGACCCTCTGGTTCTCTCTGTCTCTTCACTACTCGGTCTTAAAGAATCTCAATAAGTGCATCCTTGTCCTTAGACTCAAGCTGCAACTCTTCATGCTTTTGGCTTAAAGTATGGAACCGATCTTCCCACATATCTCTCTCTTGCTTCATCTTGGTGAGTGCATCTTCCAACTCCTCTAGATCTTAGTTAGGGAGAGTTAATGGCTCAGCCACAACCAAAGACATAGGTATTTCATAAGCGTACGACATCTTCGACTCTAAAGCTCTCTTCTTCACCCAAATAGTGTACGCTTCCAAAGATAGATAGTTGCATGGACCAAGCTCGAATCTTCCTTTCCTATGCACGTTATGCCAAGCATGCACCATCCTCTACTTCAAATGTTGAGGATCTTTACCCTCTTAATAGAAAAGACCTTCTAATTGAGTGTTATTAGGTTTATCTCTCAAGGGGAACCCAAGTTGACGACGAGCCAAAGCAGGTTTGTAGTTAACTCCTCCTTGTGTACCAATGAGAGGCACATTAGAGAATTCACCACAACTATATCCACGCTACTCAATGCAGAGTTATACCAAACAATATCATCATTAGTGAGAGACATAAGTCTCTGAGACCACCGTAGGCATTGTTTGTTCTCCAAGAAAGCATGCGCCTGAGGTAAGTGCGAAATAAACCACTTGTACAGAAGAGGAACACATCACACAATAGTCCTACCACTTTTAGAATTCCTCAAATGCAAAGAGAAATACATGTCACCCAACAGAGTAGGAACATGATTCCCAATCAAGAATATCCTAATGGAGTTAACATCAACAAAACCGTCAATGTTAGGGAACAAAGCTAAACCATATATGAGTAACACAAAGATGGCTTCAAAAGCATCCATACTACCGACTTGAGCAAAGACAGTAGATTTACCAATGAGGAACTCAGAAGTTAACCGAAGAATACCTCCTTTCTTCACCAAGTGAGCATCAATCTCATATTTTTTCAGATGAAGAGCTTCATCTATAATATGAGATATGGGAATCTCCTCAAATCCACTAAAAGGTACTTTGTCAGATACGGGTATACCCAAGAGATGGGCATACTCCTCTAACGTAGGCACAAGCTGATAATCGGGAAAAGTGAAGTACTGGTAGAGAGGATCATAAAACTGAACCAACACACTCAGAAGTTCTTCAACCAAATCAGCAGATAATACAAATAAAATCTTCCCATGATGTTGCTTGAAGTCCAAGGGATCTAATACAAAAGATGAAAACTTCCTTAGTTCTTTCAAATCAGGACATCTAAAACCGTACTTCTTATTTTTCCTTCGTCCATAATCCATAGTCTAAAAATATTTGTAAACAAGACCTCAGTTCCCTTGAAATTTATTTTTCTGTGATGAATGTTATGATGCGCATGTATGCATGAATGCAACAATCACACATGAGGCATCACACACAAGGAAAACACAAACAAAGGTCAAGGGATGGATCAAGTCATAATCAAGATTAATCATCCATTTTGATGGATTATGGTTTTAACCTTATCAACACCCAAGTTCCATTGATATTGACAAGACCTAATCGGATCAACCAATAATCAAAGGGTTTGTTGTGAGTCACGAGCATGGAGTCAGGTTAAGGACCATCCCAAAGGAGTGTACTGAGGATAAAAACCTATATATCATGTTCTAAAAAGTTCCTAGAGTCTTAATCTCATCTATCAGATATTATAGGTTAGAATGCTGACTCATCAATCCATAATATTCTCAAGAGAAACTCGTATGAGTGTAGTATCACGTAACAACTATTATCAGGTCTACACCTGAACAGTCTCCGCACTACGTCCTAAATAGGCCAAGTTGGGTTAATGTTCTACGGTACTCATCTTCTCAGACCCCAAATCAAAGAAAGTAATGCCTAATGTAACACCCTTCTACCCAAACGACATATTTAAATAAATTATCAGAGTACAACATGTAGAAGAGTTTACATTTCTTACAACATAACACTTATCGCATCACAACATATAACATATTATTTATTTTATTAAAACTTCGCAGCGGACAACAACACTAATATTATCATTCATCATATAACAATTCATAATAATGTTTCAACATTATCTCAACAAAGCATCTCAACATATTAGTCATCATAAACAACGTAAATAATAACCAATTATCTATCGAATCCCATAACCCCGGTGTCACATGACCAGAGCATTTGACTCGACTCCGTAGAATAACTCTACACTTATTCTTCAAACCTCAACAATAGCTACTCCTCTTTATCTGCACATTGCTCATCATAGATGAACATAAACACATGCAGAAGGGGTGAGAATTACATTATTAAATAATAATATAACGACAGAAATATAAACATAAATATATTTCACATATGCCAACACAGCTCATCATAATCATCATAATCAACATACTCATGAACATCAACAAAACAACATATCAAATGCAATGCACACACCCATGCATGACTCAACACGACTCGGTATACCCATTTTGTGACCAACTACAGGATCACCACTCCCAGATTCATCACCATAGAATCCGAGTTCCCCGCAAGGAACCAAGCCTCTCCACAAGCCCGGAGTCAACAACATCATTGGAACTCAGTCCGTTCATCACTAGGCATCGGCCTTTCATGAATGCATGCACACCAAACATGCATCATAATCAACATAGCAACAACAACATCATATAGTCATGTTATCATCATCATTAATAGCATGACATACAACTCAACAAAACAACAACAACATTACAACGATATCACATATGGGAGTTTAAAACGCGAAAGCTGTCCGTCAAACTGATATGGCGAACGCCATTAGGCTAATGGCGAACGCCATTAGCGCTAAACGCTCTTATTCTGGAAAAACTGTCCGTCAAACTGATATGGCGAACGCCATTAGGCTAATGGCGAACGCCATTAATGGCGAACGCCATTAGCGTTAAACGCTCTTATTCTGGAAAAAAAGCCCAAATGGCGAACGCCAAAGGCATAATGGCGAACGTCATTTGGCTGTTATGTGCATAAATAAGATTTTAAGTGCGGAAACAGTGGACGCGCGGGCTTCTAAGCATATAACTCAACAAAACTCACAAATCGGAGAATTTCCATCAAAACCCCAAACTTTCCCAATCTCCCTAAAATCCCCAAAATCCATCAACAATCCAACATATATCATGAATTTGCTCGCATATTATCGTTTAATAAGGTTCAGACCCCTTACCTCTTTGGATTGAAGGAAGTTCTGAGCAATCTTTGGCCTTTTCCTCTTCTCTCTTTCTCTTCAGCGTTTCTCCCTTTCTCTGACTCTGAGGCAAAAATACGTGAAAACACTCTGAGTTCTCACCTTGGCCTCTTTTATCCACTTCCACTTTTACCCTTCCACTCTTCATATTCCATTTATTTTATTTATTTAATTATTATTAAAATAAATAACATCTATAATAATAATAATAATTCCCAATATTATTTAATAATTCATTTTACCTTCAAATAATCATATTAAAATAATATTTAAATTAATCTAACAATATTCTGGGTGTTACAACTCTCCCCCACTTTAGAAGTTTTCGTCCTCGAAAACATACCTCAAGCAAATAGAGCCGGATACGACTCCTTCATCTGATCTTCACGCTCCCAAGTCAAGCTCTCACCAGCTGGACCTCCCCAAACAACTTTCACTAGAGCAATCTTCTTACCTCTCAGGGTCTTCTCTTCTCGGTCATCTATCCGAATTGGCAACACCTCAACGGTCAAATTATCCCTCACCTGGATATCATCCAACTGAACAACATGCGAAGGATCCGCAATATATTTTCTCAACTGAGATACATGAAACACATCATGCAGATTAGAAAGCGATGGCGGTAAAGCTATCCGATACGCCACTTCCCCAACCCTCTTCAAAACCTGATACGGACCCACAAACCTCGGGTAAGCTTTTTAGACTTTAAAGCTCTACCCACACCTGTCGTCGGAGTAACTCTCAAGAACACATGATCTCCCTCTTGGAACTCAAGTGCCTTCCTCCTCTTATCATGATAACTCTTCTGACGACTCTGAGAAATCTTCATTTTCTCCTGAATCATCTTAACCCTTTCAGTCGTCTGCTGCACAATCTCAGGTCCGAGTACAACACTCTCACCTGGTTCATACCAACACAATGGAGTTCTACACCTCCTACCATACAATGCTTCATATGGAGCCATACCGATACTAGCATGAAAACTATTATTATAAGTAAACTCCACCAACGGCAAATAACTATCCCAAGAACCACTCTGCTCCAACACACAAGCTCTCAACAAATCCTCCAAGGATTGGATAGTTCTTTCAGTCTGACCATCAGTCTGAGGATGATAAGCTGAACTCAACCTCAACTTAGTCCCCAACGCTTTCTGCAAACTTTCCCAAAATCTAGAAGTAAATCTGGGATCTCTATCAGACACAATACTGGATGGAATACCATGCAGCCTCACTATCTCCTCAATATACAACTCTGCCAACTTCTCTAAAGAGTGATTAATCTTCATCGGCAAGAAATGCGCCGACTTAGTCAATCGATCCACAATCACCCAAATAGAATCATTACCTTTCACCGTCCTCGGCAATCCCGTCACAAAATCCATGGAAATGCTATCCCACTTCCATTCATGAATCTTCAAAGGTTGCATCATACCTGCCGGTTTCTGATGTTCAATCTTTGACTTCTGACAAGTCAAACAGGCATACACAAACTTAGCAATATCTCTTTTCATACCAGCCCACCAAAACAACTTCTTCAAATCTTGATACATTTTAGTTGCACCTGGATGGATACTCAATCCACTCCTATGGCCCTCTTCAGAATACTCTTTTTCAATTCAGACACCTCAGGAACACAAACTCTACCTTTAAATCGCAGGATGCCATTCTCATCAATCTCAAAATTACCACCATTACCCTGGTTAACCATAGTAATATGATCAACTAGAGCGACATCAACTTGCTGACCATTCCGAATATCTTCCAGAATTTCACTAGTCAACTTCAGCATACCCAACTTTACACTATCAGCGGAAACTTCACAACCCAAACTCATATCACGGAACTGTTCAATTAACTCAAGCTCCCGAACCATCATCATAGACATATGTAGAGACTTTCTACTCAGCGCATCTGCAACTACATTAGCCTTACCGGGATGATAACTAAATTCAAAGTCAAAATCCTTCAGTAATTCTAACCACCTTCTCTGCCTCATATTTAACTCTTTCTGATCAAACAGATACTTCAGACTCTTGTGATCACTGAACACTTCGAATCTGGAACCATACAGATAATGCCTCCACATTTTCAACACAAATACAACAGCTGCAAGTTCTAGATCATGCGTAGGATAATTCCTCTCATGAACTTTCAACTGTCTAGAAGCATAAGCTACAACTTTACCATTCTGCATCAAAACACCACCAAGACCCATCAAAGAAGCATCACAATAAACAACGAAGGACTCACCAGGATTAGGCAAGATCAACACTGGAGCACTGGTCAACCACCTCTTCAACTCAACAAAACTCGCTTCACAAGCTGCATCCCACACATACACTTGACCCTTCTTAGTCAACTGCGTCAACGGCAATGCCAACTTAGAGAAGCCCTCAATAAATCTGCGATAATAACCAGCTAACCCCAGAAAACTGCGTATCTCAGTAGCAGACTTCGGAGTCTCCCACTGTAATACAGCATCAACTTTAGCAGGATCAACAGAAATCCCACCACTCGAAATCACATGGCCAAGGAAACTCACTTCCTTCAACCAGAACTCACATTTAGATAACTTTGCATATAATTTCTTTTCTCTTAACACCTGCAAAACAATTCTCAGATGTCCTGCATGCTCTTCTTTAGGAGCTTCAACCCCACTCAGGGCAAACACCCTACCAGTAGTATGAGCTGCAGTAACCGCCTTCTTCGGTTTCGAGCACTGCGAACTGATATGGCCTTTCTCGCCACAATTAAAACATGTCGGACCAGCATCCTTACATTCAGTAACTCTATGACCAGCCTGACCGCATCGGAAACATCTCAGCACTTTCTTGGTACAGCTATCAGCACGGTGGCCTGGCTCGCCACACTTGAAACATTTACCAGCTATGGGAGATCCTCCCCCACTTGGCTTCTTCTCATCTACTACTTTCTGCTTACCTTTACCATTCGGAGATGCATAAGGACTACCACGATCCTTATTCTTCTTCTCACTAAGACTCTTGTAATGAGCAGTCCTAGCCTTGCTATCTTCATCAAATATCCTGCACTTATTAACCAGTGTAGGAAACCTACGAATCTCCTGGTAACCAATGCCTTGTTTGATCTCGGGACGCAACCCGTTCTCAAACTTGACACACTTGGATTCCTCAGCATCAGCATCATTATAATGAGGACAATACTGCACCAGCTCCTCAAACTTCGAAGCGTAATCAGCAACAGACATGTTACCCTGCTTCAGTTCTAGAAATTCCATCTCCTTCTTACATCGCACATCAGCAGGAAAATATTTCTCCAGAAAGACCGTCTTGAACCTTTCCCAAGTCATCTCAGCACCTGGTACTTCAATTCTCTGGCGAGTGTTATCCCACCAGTTTTCAGCCTCTTCAGATAACATATGCGTACCAAACTGCACCTTCTGTGCTTCAGTACACGTCATCACCCGGAAAATCTTCTCAATTTCCCTCAGCCAAATCTGAGCACCATCTGGATCATAGCGCCCTTTGAATGTAGGAGGGTTATTCTTCAGAAACCTTCCCAAATTCTTAAACTCGTCGACCGGCGGATTCTGCTGCGCCTGCATAGCCTGCGCCATAGCAGCCAAAGCCTCAGCAATCGCACGGTCATTTTCTCCAGCCATACTCTGCACAACACAACCACCACCGTTAAATATCGATAGTGTCATTTACACTAATCGACCAACAGGGAAAACATCACATTATGACTCGACTGGACTGACTATGCTCTGATACCACTAATGTAACACCCTTCTACCCAAACGACATATTTAAATAAATTATCAGAGTACAACATGTAGAAGAGTTTACATTTCTTACAACATAACACTTATCGCATCACAACATATAACATATTATTTATTTTATTAAAACTTCGCAGCGGACAACAACACTAATATTATCATTCATCATATAACAATTCATAATAATGTTTCAACATTATCTCAACAAAGCATCTCAACATATTAGTCATCATAAACAACGTAAATAATAACCAATTATCTATCGAATCCCATAACCCCGGTGTCACATGACCAGAGCATTTGACTCGACTCCGTAGAATAACTCTACACTTATTCTTCAAACCTCAACAATAGCTACTCCTCTTTATCTGCACATTGCTCATCATAGATGAACATAAACACATGCAGAAGGGGTGAGAATTACATTATTAAATAATAATATAACGACAGAAATATAAACATAAATATATTTCACATATGCCAACACAACTCATCATAATCATCATAATCAACATACTCATGAACATCAACAAAACAACATATCAAATGCAATGCACACACCCATGCATGACTCAACACGACTCGGTATACCCATTTTGTGACCAACTACAGGATCACCACTCCCAGATTCATCACCATAGAATCCGAGTTCCCCGCAAGGAACCAAGCCTCTCCACAAGCCCGGAGTCAACAACATCATTGGAACTCAGTCCGTTCATCACTAGGCATCGGCCTTTCATGAATGCATGCACACCAAACATGCATCATAATCAACATAGCAACAACAGCATCATATAGTCATGTTATCATCATCATTAATAGCATGACATACAACTCAACAAAACAACAACAACATTACAACGATATCACATCTGGGAGTTTAAAACGCGAAAGCTGTCCGTCAAACTGATATGGCGAACGCCATTAGGCTAATGGCGAACGCCATTAGCGTTAAACGCTCTTATTCTGGAAAAACTGTCCGTCAAACTGATATGGCGAACGCCATTAGGCTAATGGCGAACGCCATTAGCGTTAAACGCTCTTATTCTGGAAAAACTGTCCGTCAAACTGATATGGCGAACGCCATTAGGCTAATGGCGAACGCCATTAGCGTTAAACGCTCTTATTCTGGAAAAAAAGCCCAAATGGCGAACGCCAAAGGCATAATGGCGAACGTCATTTGGCTGTTATGTGCATAAATAAGATTTTAAGTGCGGAAACAGTGGACGCGCGGGCTTCTAAGCATATAACTCAACAAAACTCACAGATCGGAGAATTTCCATCAAAACCCCAAACTTTCCCAATCTCCCTAAAATCCCCAAAATCCATCAACAATCCAACATATATCATGAATTTGCTCGCATATTATCGTTTAATAAGGTTCAGACCCCTTACCTCTTTGGATTGAAGGAAGTTCTGAGCAATCTTTGGCCTTTTCCTCTTCCTTCTCTTTCTCTTCAGCGTTTCTCCCTTTCTCTGACTCTGAGGCAAAAATACGTGAAAACACTCTGAGTTCTCACCTTGGCCTCTTTTATCCACTTCCACTTTTACCCTTCCACTCTTCATATTCCATTTATTTTATTTATTTAATTATTATTAAAATAAATAACATCTATAATAATAATAATAATTCCCAATATTATTTAATAATTCATTTTACCTTCAAATAATCATATTAAAATAATATTTAAATTAATCTAACAATATTCTGGGTGTTACACCTAACCACAAATAACTTGTGTGACATTAGTAACTCCAAAAGGATCTCCATTGAGTAGATGGGTCTCAAGCCAACTTGTTAAGGACTACTCCACACAAGTTGAATATACCATCCTCCTATCTTAATTGCACTCAAGTTCGGGTTAGAACTTAACTCACCACTCAGAGATCACCAAGCACAACAGACAAATTATATCACACAAACAAGTATACAAACATCAAATATGCAAATATATACACATAAAAAAGTAGACTAAACCCACTGAGGACTACTCCCCAACAGAGTCACCATTTAATTTTTGTAGCGGTAAATTCATGACCATCAAGCTATTGAGAAACTTGACGTCAATAAAGCCATAGTCGCCACCGCGCTTTTATTGTTTCCAAAGGAAAGGGGAAAAGTACGAACAAAACCCAAAGATAAGAAGTTTTCAAATCAAAACTATTAAAATGCCAGAGATTACAGGTAATGGGGTTGGTTACACAAAGGGAAGGTGTTAGCACCCAAAGTATCTTAGGTACTCCTAGGGAGCCCTTTTTTAAATGTATATGTGTTTTTGGTGTAAATGATGTTTGAGAAAAATAGAGTGTGGGGATGAGAAAAGAATTCATTGATTATATTTTTGTGTTTGACAAGATCTTCGGACTTGTGCCTACATACCAACATAAAAATGAAGGATCAAAACCTTGTAGTTCATGGTAAAAATTTCAAATCGTTGGTGAGTTGCTTTTAACAAAAATTTAATAAGAAAAGGCATAAAGGGCCAAAAGTTTGAATGGGGTTATTAGTTATTTTTGTCTTTTGAAATTCTAAGTCAATATCGTTAAATTTATTTACAAATTTGATTTAAGAAAAGAGTTTGAAAATTCAATGGCATAAGGCCAAAGTTTCTAAATATTAAAACAGAGTCTAAGTTTGAAATCACAAGCAAAGAAGGTTTTTGAAAAGGGGAAGAGATTTTGAAATTTAATAAGTGGAAGGAGATGAAGAGACTATCCTATGCACAAATTTAAAAGTTAAGAGTTGAAAAGATCTGACCAATGGGATGCAATCCAACAGACAAGAATGTCATATAGAAAACCCACTTTCCTTTTGGACTTTAAATAAAGCAAAAATCAAGGAGCAATTAGCAATATCCAGAAATTATGAAGATCAAGGCATCAAATAAAGATAGCCATATCCAAGCAAGCAATTCCCCTAGCTAGCAGTCTTCTTTGTCTTCGCATGTATCAGATGAAAATATTCCTTGATCAACTCAAAACAAAGCACCAGACACAAGATCAAAATAACAATAAACACCAAGACAAAGTAGTAGGTGAATTCAAACAGAGCTCAAGGCTTGCACCAGAGAAGGCTTAGTTCACAATAGCTTGGTCTCAAAATGTTGGCATTGGCCAAGTCCTTTTTGCATAGGGAATGTTGCCTAATCCTAAGTCCAATAGTTCAGATCAAGATCAACAGTCCACCAGACATTTTTTAGGGTTTTTGTTATTATTAAGTATTTTAAGGTCCTAAGACCATAAACAAAATCAAAATGCACAAACAAAAGATACAATCATAAGATATGGCTCAAATGAGTAAAGTGAAAATGACATAAACATAAACAAGTTATATGAAATATAAATGACAATGAATGATAAATGACTGAAATTTAAATTGCATAAAGTAAATGACTTGAAAGTAAAGTAATGTTAATAAAAGTTATTCAAAGGTTAGTCAAATGTTATTCAAGTGTTAGTGATGATTTTTAATTGATTAATTCCTTCTTTGGAGAACACTCAACCATCCATTCACAAGTATGAATCCTTAAACCAAGACATCTTCCATGAGAAGGGCTCCAACTTGGATAATTCAACAAGTATGCCACTAGCTATCATGAAAGGAAAAAAGTTCAAGTTTCCACATAATACCATGAAGAATGGGAGACTTACAATCTCACTTAGTAGAATGTTATGCCTTTAGGGTCAAATTTAACTCTATGTTAAGCAATTGTAATTGGACTTATGTAGAAGTCACAACTATCTGAGGTCGGGAAATAAAAATTTAGGTGTTAATGCATGTTATAGATTTGATATGAAGAACCAAACTTCTAAAACATACCACACACTAAAAGAATAAGATAAAGAGGGATGGACCTATCTCAGTCACACTTGTATTGGTTCATCTGACATAAGGTCATTGATGAACCAATTAGCCTTAAGACATTAGAGATTTCATTGGTCAAATGAGGGAAAGGGAAAGAATAGGGATGAAGATGAAGAGGGAGGGGAAGATAGAAACACAAATTGACCAAGGGAGGATTTTCATCAAATCAAAACCATCCATTCATTTTGGGAGATGAAATGTACATTTCATCAATCCCCTAAATCCAATGGTTTTGTTCCAACAAAAGTCAAATCAACATCGACCAAGGCCCAAACAGAAAGTCAAACATCACAAGACCATAAAAATGGCTCAACATAATTTTTGAACATTTAATCAATTAAAAATCAATTTAAAAATGAATTAAAATACATTTTTATTTGGTCAAAACCTAAAATCTCTTCAAAACACCAATTAAATGGCCAAGAGATTTATCCTAGGTCAAACAAGGTCCAAGGACCTTAGACAAAAAACTTCATAATTTTTAAAAAGTCAGAAGTATTTTTAAACAATTAAAAAAATGTGTAAGACCCGAATTTTGACCCTAAGATCCCTCATGCAATTCCATCATAAGCATTAACATTGGGATCATACCTTGGCATCCTCCTTACCCCTCTTTCATTGGGTTTGTTTTGGGAGAGATCACCAACCACTTTGTGATTGTATCATACTTGTATATTATTATTTTACTAACCAAAATACAAAAATATGTCTTTGCATTTGCCTAACTCTTTTCTAGGTAAGGCATGATCACATTGATTCATCAAGTTCATATCTAGGGTTTGAGACCCTCATGACAAAGAGAACAACCATGGGTTGACACAAGAATACTTATGAGCATCATATATGAGTCCCAATGTTCTCTACATGTTATATTGATCAAGTTTTATTCAAGAGTTTGAGGGTGATTTGCCTTGGAAACCCTAATTTAACTGGGTATCTTGAGTAACTTCTCCAACAAGCTATCTCACCAATTGATCAAATTTCTTAAGGGGCACTTTAAAATTCATCATCTTATGCATATATGATCTACCATTAGCCTAGAAATTTAAGAGAATTGAAGGTTATCAAGTTGGTTGATGGTGGTTGGCTAGATGAATTCATTTGATCAAAACTGGGTCTCCCTAGACCCTATCTCCTACAATTTTCACCATATTGTCACAACCTGAAAAATGGAATGCGAAAAAAAACAACCGGCAAAGAAAGACAGGAGAGTCGCCACCGTGCGTTATTTATCCCAAAGGAGGAAAAGGAAACGCTCGAAGTAAACCTGGAAAAAGGAAAGGACAAGACAGGGTCTCGCAACCAAATCTTGGGTTCGGGAGTCGATTATGCGAAGGGAAGGTATTAACACCCCTACGCATCCGTAGTACTCTACGGGATCCACTTTTGTAGTTCTTGTCTAAAGGGTGTGGGTTTATCTAATGTGTTATTCACTAAAAAAAAGGGGTTAAATGAAAATGACTCGCACGGATGTCGCATCCACTGCATACGTATCTCATCTGAATATGAGAATCAGAGTCTTCGTAGCTCGGCTACCTAGGGGTTAAGGGTAATTGTGCTCGCTAAGACATCGTGTCTTATGCCTACGTATCTCATCTGGAATGAGAATCAAAGCAAGCCGTAGTTCGGCTAACTACGGGGTTATGGATTGGGTTTTGGACGAACGACGTTACTACACAATCTACCGGATGCTCGACCTTTGGAGACTTACTCGCCTGTAGTAGAAGGAGTAAACGTGTGTTTAGGAGAAGAAAAATCAATGAAGGGTTATGGTTTGGGATGCTCATGCAAAAAGGCAGTCCTTGACGAAGGAACCTGTAAAAAAAATAAACACACAAAAATATTGCCTCCTACCGAGGTCTTCCATTTAGGAAAGCAGTAAAATGTGGGAAAAATGTAAAAGTACCACGCGGATAAAGATCCGAAGTAACAGTAATTAGAGGAATGGGGAACCCAGGGATCCTTCCAAGCTAAACACCATCAAAGAAAGTGAGTCAGTACAGGTAATCGGAATAAACCTCCAGGTGGTATCCCACAAATAAAGTGGAACACCAGGCAAGCTATCCCTGCAAAAGTCATGTTAGCCTTCACAAAAACTCAACAAAAGGGTTAGTGAAACATGATAAGTATTTTTTTCATGGATAACGGTATGGTTTCAGAAACCTCAAACCCTGTGGCATACACTTCAGAAATTAAACGATTAAGCATTCAAGGCATAGGTTTCACCCATTCATGCATGTGCGAAACCTAACGATATCCACACTTCCAAATTCAAACATAATACCTCACACATTTAGAACATTCAAATTGAAGGCGTAAAATAATGGGAATAGGGCAAGCCTGATTGGAGAGATTGATTGAAATTGAGTTGCACCCGTGAGGTTTACAAAACAATCTTTAGGGTTTATGTGAGGCAAAGGTAATTCTGTGCAGTTGAGTTCCCTTCAGGGTTTGGAGGCTGCTCTGAGTTCTCTGTCAGGTTTCTCTCCAGGTTTTGTCCAGGGTTTTGTTCCAAGGAAACCTCAGAGTGTTTTGCTTCTCTTCCTTTTTCTGTCTGTTTTATTTCAATGAAACTCTAGTATTTATAGTCTAATATTGGTAGCTTAGTGGGCTTTTGAGAGAGGTCCAAGTATGAGATTTTTTCCTTTTATTTTATTTTATTTATTTATTTATTTAATTAATTATTTTTTTTTTCGTTTTTATTATTTTATTATTTTGTTTTTTTTATTATTCGTTTTTCATTTTTTTTTCGTTTTTTTTTAAATAAAGTTTCTTGATCTGATTTTGATTGACATGATGAAATGCAATATGAAATGTTAAATGACCTAAAAATGAATGCATGAATGAGGAGGGCAAATTTTGGGGTGTTACACATATGAAAATGATTCCAAGAGAAAACGTACTCTAAATAACATTCCAAGCAACTTTCATGTTGAGACCTAGAGCTAGTTTTTCTTGGAAAATCATTTTCTATGTTAAAACATTATAGGTCATTTTGTCTAAACCCTAATTTGAAAGTCAACTTCCCAAGGCCATAACTTGCTCAATTTTTTATGAGATGAAAGATTTACAAGTTGAACAATCAAATTCAATAGGTCTGATTCAACTTTGATGTTTGTAGTGAGAGATAATTCAACTTTTTTGAGCATGTGATATGAGGTTACATTATAGGTCACTTTTGACCTATACCATTGATCAAGTGATTTTTCCAAAATTCAAAAATGAATAACTCTATCATTTCAAATCCAAATGACATGAAATTGGTGACCATTTTGAAGGTATTTTAAATAGATACAACTTTGATGAAGATACCTTTCTCATTTGAAGCTCATATAAAAAGTTAAGTAAGGTGGAACATTGAGACATATGGCTTGACACTTAGAAAAATTTTGATATGTAAAAAATTTCCAAACTTCCACCTCAAATTTCTTCAAGTTACAAACTCCAAATGGAAAAGTGTTGAACATGAAAGTTGTTCCTATTGATCTCACCTTTCCAAAGAGCTCAAATTCATCCATTTTGGACAAGGAATGCATAGGCTGCACATGGCATGAACATGGTGTCATCACTTGGCAAAGATCAAATTTCAAATCTTCATGCACACTTGCCTTGCAATCCAAGTTGAATTCAAATTATCTCACACTCATTTATGGACTTAGGGCAATGCTTTTATGGGCCTATGTGCGCCCATGCACCCATGCATCATCAATACCAAATTTGGAAAGTGGATTTCAAGTGTGCAAAAAACAATGGTTTCAACTATAAATAGAGCCTCATATGCTCAATATTTCACACACATTCGCACCAACTTTGATCCCCTACCTCTAACCCTCACATTGCAAAGGATAATCTTGAGAAATTCACTTGAATTTGAGTTTGAATTTCCACTATTTTGAAATTCAAATCTCCAGGGATCCATAACCTTTTGAGCATTCAATCCTTCTTCTGCAAGCATTCGGAGTGAGATAAAGCACGAGCAAGAACAAGATCAGTTGAATTCAGACCTCCATTGAAGGTATTTTTTCAGAAAGTTTGATCTCTTCGATTCTCTCTAATTCTTGCTCAATTTTATTGATTCTTTGGTTGTCTGAAGTCCTAGAAATGTGTGCAAGAAGATTGAGTTGCTTAGAGGCCAAATCGAGGCAACTCAGTTCATGTACCTCAAATTTCAACTCCATGTATCTCTCAATATACTTGGAGTTAGAGTGAATTGAGGCTAGATTCGAACTCAGTGCCATTTTTACTTTGAAAGCATGTCCTTGTTTTTAATTTTGGTGATGGTTATGACTGAACTAGTCCGGCGAGGTTCGCCGGAGAAGACAACCGGTCCTTGGCCGCCGGTGGTGTGCTGGATGGTTTTGAGCCATAGGATCCTTTTAAAATGATCTAATCCTGAGCGTTCCTTTTGAATACCAACTGTGTGGCGCGCTGACTTAATTGCACGGTGGAACGCGTGTTTTGATCCACTTGATCTGCCACCTCAATTAATGAGGGAGATCAAGTGGCCCACGTTTTTTCTGATATTTTAATTTTCATTTTAATTGCTTTATTTTCAATAATTCATATTAAATTTAATGATCCAAAAAATATGGGACTTTTACCAAAAAGTTTCAAAAAATTTCCTCTTTCATAGTCCGAATTAAAATTATTTTTTGGATCATTATTAATATTTTTCATGAATTAATTGATTTTGCATTTCTTTTTAATTGTTTAAAAATATTTTTAAATGTCCAAAAATTATGAAATTTTTTCTCCAAGGTCCTTTGACCTTGTTTGACCTATGATAAATCTCATGGCCATTTCTTTGGTGTTTTGTTAAGATTTTAGGAATTGGACAAACCATATTTAATTTAAATGCACTATTCTAGTATTTTTTATTTGAATAAATGCCAAATAAATTTGTTGACCAATTGTGATTACTTGTTTATGTTTGACTCTTGTTGTTGGGCCTTGGTCAAGGTTAATTTGACTTTGTCAAATTAATAACATTGGATTTAGGGGATTGATGGAATGTACATTCCATCTCCCAAAATGAATGAATGATATTAATTTGGTAAAAGTCCTCATTTGACCAATTTGTGATTTCATCCATTCCCCTCCCACTTCATCTTATTCCCCTTCTTCATTCATTCATTCATTCCATTTGGCCTATGATATCTAAAAATCCTAAGGCTAGTTGATTGAAAAATTGACATGAGTATGGATGAGATTAGGCCACCCCTTTTGTATATTCTTTTTGTGTGTGGTATGTTTCATGAGCATAGTCTACTATACTATGTCTCTAACATGCATTAACACCAAAATTTTATTGCCCGACCTCAAATAGTTGTGACTTCTACATAAGTCCAATTACGATTGCTTAACATAGCGCTAAATTTGTGACATAAAAGGCATAAGCATTCTAGTTAGTGAGATTGTAAGTCTCCCCTCTTTCATGGTATTGTGTGGAAACTTGGCCTTTTTTCCTTCTTTTGGAAGATGTCTTGCTTCAAGGATCCATGCTTGTGATAAGTGGGTTGAGTGTTCTCCAAAGGATGACTTCAATTAAAAAGCAAAAGCAAAGCAATACTAACTTCTAACCTATTAACTACTAACTTTTAATTTCAAGCCCTTTACTTTAATGTCATTTAATTTTTGCTTTTATTTATTTGCCATTGTTCATATCATTCTAATTGTTTATGTTAATGCAATTTTCACTTTGTCTATTTGGACCATATTGTGTGATATATTTTGTTTATGTATACTTTGTTTGTTTGTGTGGTCTTTGACCATTAATGTACATAATAACAACAAAAAACCCTAAAAACTTTTGTGTGGACTGTTGGCTTGATCTTGGATAAATGTTCTTAGAATCTAGTCAACCTTCCTATGCTAAAGGACTTGGCCAATGCCAAATTGTTGAAAAACCAAGTGCTTGCAATTTGAAAATTCATCGGATACATCATTCAAGATCTTTTTGAGTTCATCTGCAACATGATCATTATGAAGGTGTTATTTTGAACTTGTGACTTATGGAATTTATCTGTTACATGGGCTATTTTGGAGAAGATCATGGAATGGATAAGCTTGGATGTGGCTATCTTTATTTGATGCCTTGCTCTTCAAGATAATATAATTGTGCATTGTGTTGTTTGATTCTAAAAAGTCCAAGGGAATTATGCGTTTCTATTGACATTCTTGTCTATTGGATTGCTACCCACTTGGTCAAATCTTTTCAACTCTAAACTTTTAAATTTTGTACATAGGGTAGTCTCTTCATCTTCTCCCCATTTCTTTAATTTCAAAATATCTCTCTCCATTTTTCAAAATCTTCTTTGTGTGAACTACTTTTGTTCTAAACTTTGACCACTTTGCAAAAAGATAGAAACTTTGGCCTTATGCCATTGCATTTTCAAACTTCTTTTCTTAAATCAAAATTGTAAATAAACTTAACTATACTTGACCTAGACTTTTAAAAATCCAAAAAGAACTAACTCATTCAAACCTTTTTAGGCCTTTGTGCCTTTCAAACTTAAATTTTGTTAAAAGTAATGCATCTACTTTGAAATTTGTATCATGAACTACGAGGTTTTGATCCCTCATTTTTTATGTTGATACGTAGGCACAAGACCGAAGGTCTTGTCAAACACAAAAATGTAATCAATGAATTCTTTTCTCATCCCCCCATTCTATTTTTTTGTAAACATCACTTTATACCAAGTACATATGCACACAAAAAGGGCTCCCTAGGAGTACCTAGGACACTTTGGGTGCTAACACCTTCCCTCTGTGTAACCAACCCCCTTACCTGTAATATCTGACATTTTATTAGTTTTGATTTGAAATCTTCGTACTTTTGGGTTTTGTTTGTGCTTTTTCCCTTTTCCCTTGGAAACAATAAAAGCGCGGTGGCGACTCTTGTTATTTGATCTCTAGCTTGTCAATAGCTTGATGATCATGAATTTACCGCTACAGGAATTAAGTGGCGACTCTGCTGGGGAGTAGTCTCCAGTGGGTTTAGCCTACTTTTTTGTGTGTATATATTTGTATATATGTGATGTTTGTATATATGTATGTGTGATGTAATCTGTTTGTTGTGCTTGGTGATCTCTGAGTGGTGAGATAAGTTCTAACTCGAACTTGAGTGCAATTAAGATAGGAGGATGGTATAGTCATGTTCGACTTGTGTGGAGTAGTCCTTAACAAGTTGGCTTGAGATCCATCTGCTCAGTGGAGACACCTTTGGATTTGGAAATGTCACACAAGTATTTATGGTTAGGCATTACTATTTCTAATTGGGTCCGAGAAGCTGAGGACCTTAGAACATTTAACCCATCTTGGCCTATTTAGGACGTAGTGCGGAAACTGTTCAAGTGTAGACTTGATAACAGTTGTTACGTGATACTACACTCAGAGGAGTTTCTCTTGAGAATATTGTGTGTGATCCCTTATTTGTAATTGTTGCATTCATGCATTCATGCGCACCGTAACATTCATCACACGAAAATTTCAAGGAACTGAGGTATTATTTGCAAATATTTTCAGACCATGTATTATGGACGAAGGAACACTAAGAAGTACAGTTTCAGATGTCCCGACTTGAAAGAGTTAAGGAAGCTAGCATCTTTTGTATTAGATCTCTTGGACTTCAAACAACGTCATGGGAAGCTTCTGTCTATCTTGTCTGCTAATGTGGTTGAGGGACTCTTGAGTGTGCTAGTGCAGTTCTATGATCCTCTCTACCGTTGTTTCACTTTCCCAGATTTTCATCTTGTGCCTACCTTGGAGGAGTATTCTCATCTTTTGAGGATACCTATTTCTGTAGAGTGCCTTTTAGTGGATTGGAGGAGATTCCCCGATCTAGTATTATTGCTGAAGCCCTTCACTTGAAAAAGTCTGAGATAGAGGCTCATTGGGTGAAGAAAGGAGGATTGTTTGGGTTGTCATCTGATTTCCTCATCAAGGAAGCTACTACTTTTTCTCAACCTGGTAGTGTGGATGCTTTTGAAGCTATCTTTGTGTTGCTCATCTATGGATTAGCTTTGTTCCCTAAGATTGACGGTTTTGTTGATGTTAACGCCATTAAACTCTTCTTGATTGGGAATCATGTGCCTACTTTGTTGGGTGATATGTATTTCTCTTTGAATTTAAGGAATTCTAAAGGTGGTGGAACTATTGTCTGTTGCATTCCTCTTCTGTACAAGTGGTTTATTTCGCACTTGCCTCAAACCCCTGCTTTTGTGGAGAACAAACAATGTCTAAGGTGGTCTCAGAGACTTATGTCTCTCACTAATGATGATATAGTTTTGTATGACCCATCTTTGAGCAGTTTGGAGATTATTGATTGTTGCGGTGAATTCTCTAATGCGTCTCTCATTGGTACACAAGGAGGAATTAACTACAACCCTACTTTGGCTCGTTGCCAACTTGGGTTCCCCTTGAGAGACAAACCTAATAACATGTTGTTAGAAGGTATTTTCTATTAAGAGGGTAAAGATCCCCAACATTTGAAGCAGAAGATTGTGCATGCTTGGCATAATGTACATAGGAAAGGAAGATCCGAGCTTGGTCCGTGCAATTGTGTAGCTTTGGAAGCTTACACTCTTTGGGTGAAGAAGAGAGCTATGGAGTTGAATATGCCTTATCCTTGTGAAAAACCTATGTCTATGGTTGTGGTTGAGCCATTAACTCTCCCTAACCAAGATGTAGAGGAGTTGGTAGACGCGCTCGCCAAGATGAAGCAAGAGAAGGATATGTGGGAAGAGCGTTTCCGTGCTTTGAGCAAGAAGCATGAAGAGTTGAAATTGGAGTCTAAGGACAAAGATGCACTTATTGAGCTACTTGAAGACCAAGTGATGAAGAGACAGAGAGAGTCATAGGTTTCATCTTCTAGCATGCCTCAACCTTCCGTTGCTTGGAAGAAGATTGTTGATCAGCTTATCCTCGAGAAGACTCAGATGAAGGCTTCTTTTGAGACCGAGATCCGTCGCATTCAAAGGAAGTACGCGCCTATAGCCAGATCTTCTGACATTGTTGTTAGGGATCCTTAGGATGACTAGTCTCCTTTTCTCTTGTATTTTTACTTTTGGTTTCTGAAATTATACTCAGTGTAATCCTCCCAATTTATATAAATAAAAAGAGATTTTTGGTCATATCAAATTGTTGCAATTGCCATTTAAATATTATATATTTGCAAATGAGATAGTAAGTTCCTTGAAAATAAAAATAATCAAGCATTACATTTCATGCGCTGATTGGTGTTTCTTCTGTGCTTTAGCCAAGATGACTCACCGGTACAATACCCGAGTCAATCATCTGAAAATCATGGAGCATCTAGAGCAAGAGAACAGAGAGCTGAAGGATGAGATCGCCCACCTGACTGCCATGATGGAGTCAGTTCTTGCTGCTTAGAATCAAGCTTCTCTAACGCCTGCAACTCCTCCTGCGTGACTGTTACTTCAGAAGTGACTACCTCTACCATGCCAGCTGCTACCGCCCATTTCGTGCCGAATATGCCTACCGGATTCCCGTGGGGAATGCCGCCCAACTTTGTGCCCAAAGGCTTTGCGCCTACATTTGCTTCCATGCCGACATCTAGCCCGGTCATGTCCGTGCCACCTCCCGTTGTGCACACATTGCCTCGTGTAGAGGATACCATCTATCATTCTGAGCCGTCTGAGGGTCAGGATGTGTATGAGAAGATGGATGAGATGAAAGATCAGTTTCTTGAGCTGCACAAGGAATTGAATACGCTGAGAGGTAAAGATTTGTTTGGAAAGAGTGCTGTTGAGTTGTGCTTAGTGCCCAACATCAAGATCCCGGTGAAGTTCAAAGTGCTTGACTTTGAAAAGTATAAAGGGAACTCTTGTCCGCTCAGTCATCTTGTGATGTATGCTCGCAAGATGTTTACTCAGACCGACAATGATCAATTGCTTATTCACTACTTCCAAGATAGTTTGACCGGTGCTGCGCTTCGTTGGTACATGGGGTTGGATAGTGCAAGCATCCGCACTTTCAACGACTTGGGGAAGGCTTTTGTGAAGCAATACAAGTATAATATGGACATGGCGCCGGATAGTGACCAGTTGAGATCTATGTCTCAGAAGGACAAAGAGACATTTAAAGAATACGCACAAAGATGGAGGGAGTTGGCTGCCCAGATCACTCCTCCTTTGGAGGAAAAAGAAATGACAAAAATCTTCTTGAAAACTCTGAGTTCATTTTACTATGAACGAATGATTGCTAGTGCCCCCGGTGACTTTATCGAAATGGTAAACATGGGGATGAGACTTGAGGAAGGAGTCTGTGAGGGACGTTTGTCAAGGGAGGAGATGTCAACAAGCAAGAAATATGGTAGCAACTTTGGTAAGAAGAAAGACAGTGAGACGAACGCAGTAATCAGTGGGAGGCAGAGGAGGCCTCAGATCAGAAGGAATCCAACATCCTGTCAACATCATCATCATCAAGTGTCATCAGTAATTTCGGTATTTTCTAATCAACAGGAAACACCCATTCAACAACAACATCAACGTCAACAACAACAACCGCAACAAAGAACAAACACCTACAACAACAACAATACCAACAAAAATAATCATCAACAAAACTTTGAGAGGAAGAAGGTCTCTTTTGACCCAATTCCTATGTCATATGCAGATTTGTATCCCTCGTTAGTTCTCAAGAATTAATTCAACCAAGGAACCCACCGCAGATCCCAGAACCACTTCCTTGGTGGTATAAACCTGAACTCCGCTGTGCTTTTCATCAAGGAGCACCCGAACATGATATTGAAAACTGCTATCCATTGAAGTATGAGGTTCAAAAGCTTATGAAGAGTGGTATGGTATCCTTTGAGGACCGCGCGCCAAATGTGAAAGTGAACCCTTTGCCCGCTCATGGGAATTCTTCAGTGAATATGGTGGACGGTTGTCCTGGGGAGTATAAGATTTATGACGTCCGGTTTATCCGAAGATCCTTGGTGCAGATGCACAAGGATATCTGTTTGGTGAGTGACTGTGAACATGACCATGATGGTTGTGTTGTTTGTAGTGTGAACCCAAGAGGGTGTGTTGTAGTGAAAAGGGACATCCAACGTCTAATGGATGAAGGCATGATTCAAATTGTTCAATCCTGTCATATAGATGACGACGTCAATGTCATAGTGCCCGTTTTCAAGCAACAAGAGCGGTTAGTAATTCAATATGACAGTAGCAACAATAATAATGTCAGTCAAAGATCAGTATCGCCGTTGGTAATACGGTTAGCGAGCCTAGTCCCGTATTCATCTGATAAGGCTATACCGTACTAGTACAATGCTACAATGATAAAAATGGTCAAGAGGTCCCGTTACCTACGACTAGTTCAGTAGGGACGAAGGTGACCCGTAGTGGTCGAGTGTTTGGGCCGGTGTTCCCAGAAAACAAAGAAGAAACGACTGTTGGTAAGAAGGCGGAGGTGCCTAATGTAGATCCGATTGGCGTTTTAAAAGATAAGTCTGGTGAATCCAGCAACTTGAAAGCCAACGATGATGATGAGGTACTCCGATTGATAAAGAGGAGTGAGTTTAATATGGTGGAGCAGCTGCTCCAAACCCCCTCAAAAATCTCAGTGTTGTCTCTGTTGATGAATTCCGAAGCGCACAGAGAAGCACTACAGGGAGTTCTTGAACAAGCATACGTAGAGCATGATGTTACAGTGGATCAATTTGATCACATTGTGGCTAACATCACTTCTTGCAACAATCTCAACTTTTGCAACGAAGAACTCCCTGAGGAGGGTAGAAACCATAATATGGCTTTGCACATTTCTATGAATTGCAAAGAAGATGCTTTGTCAAACATGCTGGTTGACACCGGGTCGTCATTGAATGTGCTTCCAAAGTCAACTTTGTCGAAGCTATCTTACCAAGGAGCGCCCATGAGGTATAACGGTGTAATCATCAAAGCTTTTGACGGTTCATGCAAAACAGTAATTAGTGAAGTGGACCTTCCAGTCAAGATAGGTCCGAGTGATTTTTAGATTACTTTTCAAGTAATGGATATCCACCCGGCCTACAGCTGTTTACTGGGAAGGCCATGGATTTATGAGGCATGAGCTGTTACCTCCACTCTGCATCAGAAATTGAAATTTGTCAAGAATGGCAAGCTTGTGATTGTTGGAGGAGAGGAGGCATTGTTGGTTAGCCACCTGTCATCTTTCTCTTATGTTGAGGCTTAGGATGAGGTTGGAACTCCGTTCCAAGCCTTGTCTATTGCTGCTGAAAAGAGAGTTGGGGCACCTATGTCCTCATTAAAAAATGCTCAGAAGATTGTTGAAGAAGGTACTGTTGATCAATGGGGGCGCATGGTAGAGGTCTCCGACAATAAAGGCAGAACCAGTTCGGGGTTCCAGAAAGGATCATCAATTTCAAGATCTGAAGATATATAACTTAGCTTTCATAGCGGAGGGTTCATTCATGGCAATGAACAACACTTAGCTGCTGTGCTAGAGGATGACGAAGAGGAAGACTGCACCAACTTTGTAACGCATGGAAAGACGTGCAACAATTGGACTGATGTTGATATTCCTATTATTTTGCATCGATCTCAGTAATTGCTTTTTATATGCTTTAAAATCCTTCTCCTATGCCTAAGGGAGATGTGAACATTGTTTGGGCATTTTAAATTGATCATTAATAAAATTAATTCTATTCATCCACATCTTTGATGTTTGTTTTACTTTTTGCTTTATTCTGAAAATGGTAATCACAAAAAACATAAATAAACAATATAATTGTCCATCTGCATAATATTTGGTCACAAATTCACTTCTCTAAAATCAAAATATCGAATCATTATGCAGGTTGGTTTCTAACCTCATTGAGTACAATGATCCTTCTCCTTCTCCAAATTTTAAATTCCCTGTGTTTGAGACCAAAGAGGAAATGATGTAGAAGTGAGTGATGAATTGACTCGTCTTATTGAGCAAGATGAAAAGACCATTCAGCCGTTCGAAGAGCAAGTCGAGTTAGTCAATTTGGGTTCCGAGGATGATGTGAAGGAAGTCAAGATTGGGTCTCGACTGTGTCCAAATGTCAAGAAGGGGTTGATTGATCTTCTCCGAGAGTATTCAAATGTGTTTGCTTGGTCCTATCAAGACATACCTGGTTTGGATTATGAGATTGTGGAGCATAGATTTCCGTTGAAGCCAGAATGCCCGCCAGTCAAGCAAAAATTGAGAAGAACGTATCCTGATATGGCTGTGAAGATCAAGGAAGAAGTGTAAAAGCAGATTGATGCTGGTTTCCTTGTAACAGCTGAGTATTCGCAATGGATGGCCAATATTGTGCATGTGCCGAAGAAAGATGGAAAAGTCCGCATGTGTGTTGACTATCGAGATTTGAATAAAGCCAGTCTGAAAGATGATTTCCCTCTGCCACACATTGATATGTTGGTAGATAATACTGCTAAATTCAAAGTCTTTTTGTTTATGGATGGATTTTCCGGATATAATCAGATCAAGATGGAACCCGAAGATATGGAGAAGACCACATTCATTACACCCTGGGGAACATTCTGTTATAGAGTGATGCCTTTCAGTCTAAAGAATGCTGGTGCGACTTACCAGAGAGCAATGACTACTCTTTTTCATGATATGATGCATAAAGAGATTGAAGTATATGTCGACGACATGATCTCTAAATCGATTGATGAAGAGGAACATGTTGAGCATTTGTTGAAGATATTCCAGCTTTTGAGGAAATATAAACTCCGCTTGAATCCCGATAAGTGTACTTTTGGTGTTTGTTCTGATAAGTTGTTGGGCTTTATTGTCAGCGAGAAGGGTATTGAAGTTGATCCTGCCAAGGTCAAAGAAATACAAGAGATGCCTGCGCCTAAAAATGAGAAGCAAGTTAGAGGTTTTCTCGGCCGCTTGAATTATATTTCCATATTCATTTCCCACATGACTACCACATATGCGTCTATATTCAAGCTTCTTCGGAAAGATCAGTCTTGTGATTGGACCGAAGATTGTCATAAAGATTTTGACAGTATTAAAGAATATTTGCTTGAACCTCCGATTTTGTCTCCCCCTGTTGAAGGAAGACCGTTGATCATGTATCTGACTGTGCTCGAAGATAGTATGGGTTGTGTTCTTGGTCAGCAAGATGAGACTGGAAAGAAAGAATTTGAAATTTACTACCTCAGTAAGAAGTTCACCGACTATGGGACTCGGTATTCTATGCTTGAGAAAACTTGTTGATGATTGGCTTGGGCTGCTAAGCGTTTGCGCCAATATATGTTGAATCATACCACTTAGTTGATATCCAAAATGGATCTAATCAAGTATATATTTGAGAAGCCTGCTTTAACTGGGAGGATTGCCCATTGGCAGATGTTGTTATCAGAGTATGATATCGAATACCGATCTCAGAAAGCGATTAAGGTAGTATCTTGGCTGACCATTTGGCTCACCAACCAATTGAAGATTATCAGTCAGTGCAGTATGATTTTCCTGATGAAGAGATTTTGTACTTGAAAATGAAAGATAGTGATGAACCATTGCTTGAAGAAGGGCCAGAACCTAGTTCTTGTTGGGGCATGGTATTTGATGGAGCTGTTAATTAATATGGAAATGGCATTGGGGCAGTGATTCTTACTCCTCAAGGCACGCATCTACCATTTACAGTTAGGTTGACTTTCAAGTGTACAAACAAAATGGCAGAGTATGAAGCTTGCATTATGGGGCTTGAAGAGGCCATGAATCTCAGAATCAAGTTTTTGGAGATCTTTGGTGATTCGGCTTTGGTTGTGAATCAAATCAAAGGTGAGTGGGAGACGAATCAACCCGGTTTGGTACCATATAGAGATTATGCGAGGAGGATTTCAAATTTATTTACAAAGGTTGAGTTTCATCATATCCCTCGAGATGAAAACCGGATGGCAGATGCTCTTGCAACGTTGGCGTCAATGATTGTAGTAAAGTATTGGAATGAAGTCCCCAATTTATCTGTGATGCATCTTGATAGGCCAGCTCATGTGTTTTCTATTGAAGAAATCAAAGACGAGAAGCCATGGTATTACGACATCAAATGTTTCCTGCAAAGTCAGATTTACCCGCCTGGGGAATCTTTGAAAGATAAGAAGACTTTGATAAGATTAGCCGGCAACTTCTACTTGAATGGCGATGTACTGTACAAGAGAAACTTCGACATGGTTTTGCTCAGATGCGTGGATAGACACAAAGAAGACTTGTTGATGACTGAAGTGCATGAAGGTTCCTTTGGTACTCATTCCAATGGACATGCAATGGCGAAGAAAATGTTGCGAGCAGGTTACTATTGGCTGACAATGGAATATGACTGTTGCAAATTTGCGAAGAAGTGCCACAAGTGTCAAATTTATGCTGGTAAGGTTCATGTTCCTCCGACACTATTGAATGTTATCTCTTTCCCATGGCCCTTCTCCATGTGGGGAATTGATATGATTGGGATGATTGAGCCTAAAGCTTCAAATGGACATCATTTCATTTTTGTGGCAATTGACTACTTCATAAAATGGGTTGAAGCGACATCATATGCAAATGTGACCAAGCAAGTTGTTGTAAGGTTTATCAAGAGTCAGATTATATGTCGTTATGGTGCCAAGTAAGATCATTACTGACAATGGATCAAACTTGAATAGCAATATGGTGGAAGCTCTTTGCAAGGACTTCAAGATTGCACATCATAATTCTTCTCCCTACAGACCCAAGATGAATAGGGATGTTGAAGTTGTGAACAAGAACATCAAAAAGATTATCCAGAAGATGGTTGTCACATATAAGGATTGGCATGAGATGCTCCCTTTTGCTTTGCATGGGTATCGTACATCCATCCGCACTTCAACAGGGGCAACCCCTTTCTCTCTTGTTTATGGTATGGAAGCAGTACTTCCCGTAGAGGTTGAGATTCCTTCATTGCGTGTGCTCATGGAAGCCAAGTTGATTGAGGCTGAGTGGTGTCAGACCAAGTTTGATCAGTTGAATTTGATTGAAGAGAAGAGATTGACTGCCATGTGTCATGGTCAGTTGTATCAGCAAAGGATGGAGAAAGCTTTTGATAAATGGACTCCTAATTATGAAGGCACATATGTTGTTAAGAGAGCCTTTTTCAGGCGGTGCTTTGATTCTTACAACTATGGATGGCGAAGAGTTCACTCGTCCTGTGAACGCGAATGCAGTCAAGAAATACTTCGCCTAAAAAAAATAAAAGAATAACTCGCTAAGTTGAAAACCCGAAAGGGAGGCTTAGGCAAAAATGAGCGTCTCGATGGATTGAAAACCCGAAAGGGCGATCCAGGCAAAAATTAGAGACATAAAACAGAAAGAATTTCCCGATAAGTTGAGTACCCCATCTTGGGGAAACTGATGCAAAAATTAGGGATTATGGAAAGTAACTGCATTCTGCTGATCTTCAGTGTTTTGAAGGATTGTTTGAGCACAAGGGTTGACATCAGTTCATCCCCAGTAACGGTCAAGAGCACAGTGGATATCAAGAGTTGGTAGAAGGATTAAGGATCATTTGTATTCAATGTAACCCTTTTTACATGTAAATTACCATTTTCAACTTTGTAAAAATCCATGGAGTCTTGTCATTTACAGACTACCATTCCATTAAATAAAGTTGAGCTTTTATCCAAATTGTTTCTACTCTTATTTACTTCAGCCAATAGTTTTAAATTTTATTATGATCATTTTGAAAATAAATTTTTAAATCAAAATCAAGTTTTTTCTTAAATATATAAAAGCAATAATTTTTCCAAACCAAGTAAAAGGAATATCAACAACATTTCAATGGATATCAAGTCCTTAAATGTGAAACATCAGAGGTTCCCCGAGCAGTTAATCCTTCGGGTATCCCTAGACGTTTGTGTTGATTCAGTTTCTCGGCGGAGTGTTTGATCCTTAGTGGAATTCCTTTCCTCGTCCCTATCTGAGTTGGTTGATTCAGATACCCTGCGGCATGTTATTTTCCCCGATAGAGTTTCTGCCTTCCCCAACGGAGTTTCTGCCATCCCCAGCGAAGTTTGTATTTTCTCAGAAGGGTTGATCTTCAGAGGTGGTTGATCTTCCCTAGTAGATCGCATTGGTTTCCCCACCAATTGCCATTCAACTTGCTCCCAGTTAGAATTTCCTCCTGGTTTCTGAGCAGCTTTTGTTATGATTATTCTCTGTAGGGTTGTCTCCCATTTTTATGGTGTTGACCTAAAATTCCCCACAGATTGGATGTCCTTTCCTCAGCAAATCTCCTCCTTCCCCAGCTAGGTTTGAACCTTTGGGGATGTTGATCTCTTTGTTCTCCAGCAGTTGTCTCCATATTTTGTGGATTGACCGAGGATTGTACCGATGGTTCAAATTCTTTGCGACACCTTTGTATCCTTTGTGATCGTTTTGTCAGCATAATCATCATATATACATATACATATACATTCATATAATTTCATAATTGCATATCCTGCATCTTCATATTTGATTTGTTTGAGATTCTTATTCTCTGTTATGGTGGTATTTTATCCTCATACTAAATCTGGTGTCTGTCCTCCTTCAATTGTAGAGTGTCAGCCCCTTAAGCAGAAAGACTTTAACCTTTCTCCTTTTCCCCACTGAGTTTGTTTCCTTATGGATGATTGTTATTTCAGCTTCCTCCCCAGTTGATTATCTGGATAGAATTAATCCTCTTGAGTTATATCCTTATTGGGTTGAGTCTTGATTGACCATTTTCTTTCTAGCTCTTACCTAGATAGATACTTTGATCCCCTAAGAGTCTATTACCCAGTAACTAGTAATATTCTTCTTAGTTTGCACTTTGTTACTTCTTGCCCAATACCCGGCAAAAGTACCCTTATTTTTTTCCCCTCACTAAGGTCCCCAGTGGATCTATTCCCCAGGAAGTATATCCTTGATATGTTCATCCTAACTGGTGACAGATATTTTTCTTTCCCCTGCCTGAGTCTATCCTTGATATGTTCACTTTAACCGGTGACGGGTATTCTCATTCTTTTAGTATTTTACCCAGTAAAAAGGTAGTTGTAATCCCTATTTTGTTCCCCAGAGAGTTAATCTTTGATATGTTCATCTTAACCGGTGGTTTTTTACCCAGTAGCCGATAGTTGTAAATCCTACTTTTCCCCTGTGAGGAGTCTATCCTTGATATGTTCACTTTAACCGGTGACGAGTATTCTCATTCTTTTGGTTTTCTACCCAGTAACCAATAGTTGTAAATCCTACTTTATCCCATTTTCAGAGTCTATCCTTGATATGTTCATCTTAACCGATGATGGATTTTCTCTTTGATTGGTTTTCTACCCAGTAGTCGGTAGTCGTAAATCCTATTTTCCTCCTCGCAGAGTCTATCCTTGATATGTTCATCCTAACCGGTGACGGATTTTCTCTCTGACGGTTTTCTATCCAGCTTTCGATAGATGTAATTCCTACCCTTTATGTTCAGTTGGTATATCCTTGATATGTTCATCCTAACCGATGACGAGTATCCTCCTTGACATTTCCAGGAAAGTCTATCCTTGATATGTTCATCCTAACCGATGACAAATTTTCTTCCCTGTTGAGTTTATTCTTGATATGTTCATCCTAACCGATGACGGATACTCTCACCCTTGGTCTTCTGCCCAGTAACTGGTAGTTGTAAATCCTATCTTTTCTGTAATTTTTCCCAGTAAGGTTGTTCTTACCCAGTAACTGGTAGTGAATACTCCCTCATGGCGATCCTCAGCGAGTCATCCTTGATATGTTCATCCTAACCGATGACGGATGTTCTCTCTGTCAGATCTTTATTATCTCCTTACCCAGTAACCGGTAGTGGATAATAGATTTATGCTCCTCCTATGTTGAAGTTTATCTTCCCCAGTTGAGTTGAGTGCGCATTTCCTTAGTGAAATTTCTTTTCCCCTTCAGGAGTCGAGTACCTCAGTTTTATCCTTACTTACTCATATTCCCCGCAGATGTTGTTATTCCCTGGATGAGTCTTTCCATTTTATACGGAATTCCTTGAGTCCCCCATCAGTTTTTAAGTCGTATCCTGGCCTACACATAACCTCTTTTATCCCCCCAGAGTCTCGGTCTCCCCAGTGAGTTTTCCTTACATAATGCATAATACTCCTGCGGATTTTCGGTCTCTTTGATCCCTTTTTTTTCCTTTGTGGAAATATTTCCCCACAAAGCATTAACTTTTTCATTCATGTCATATGCATCATGAGGTCTCTTAGGGACCAAAATTTGTTTCTCTATGTTGTTATTTAAGCCCATTCTACTAAATCGACATGAAGATTTTAACCTTCGCCTCCTCAGTTAGAATGTCCTTAAATAGGGGCAGCTGTAAGACCCCAATTTGGACTCTAAGATCCCTCATGCAATTCCATCATAAGCATTAGCATTGGGATCATACCTTTGTATCCTCCTTACCCCTCTTTCATTGGGTTTATTTTGGGAGAGATCACCAAGCACTTTGTGATTGTATCATACTTGTATATTATTATTTTACTAACCAAAATACAAAAATATGTCTTTGCATTTGCCTAACTCTTTTATAGGTAGGGCATGATCACATTGATTCATCAAGTTTATATCTAGGGTTTGAGACCCTCATGACAAAGAGCACAACCATGAATTGACACAAGAATGATTATGAGCATCATATATAAGTCCCAATTTTCTCTACATGTTATAGTGATCAAGTTTTCTTCAAGAGTTTGAGGGTGATTTGCCATGGAAACCCTAGTTCGACTGGGTATCTTGAGTAACTTCTCCAACAAACTATCTCACCAATTGATCAAATTTCTCAAGGTTCACTTCAAAATTCATCATCTTATACATATATGATCTACCATGAGCCTAAAAAGTCAAGAGAATTGAAGGTTAGCAAGTTGGTTGATGGTGGTTGGCCAGATGAATTCATCTGATCCAAACTGGGTCTCCCTAGACCATATCTCCTACAATTTTCACCATACGAAAATGATTCCAAGAGAAAACTTACTCTAAATAACATTCCAAGCAACTTTCATGTTGAGACGTAGAGATAGTTTTTCTTGGAAAATCATTTTCTATGTTGAAACATTATAGGTCATTTTGTCTAAACCCTAATTTGAAAGTCAACTTCCCAAGGCCATAACTTGCTCAATTTTTATGATATTAAAGATTTACAAGTTGCACAATCAAATTCAAGAGGTATAATTCAACTTTTTTGAGCATGTGATATGAGGTTACATTATAGGTCACTTTTGACATCAATACCAAATTTGTGGACTTAAGGCAATGATTTTATGGGCCTATGCGCGCCCATGCACCCATGCATCATGAATACCAAATTTGGAAAGTGGATTTCAAGTGTGAAAAAAGTAATGGTTTAAGATATAAATAGAGCCTCATATGCTCAACATTTCACACACATTCGCGCCATTACAAAGGATAATCCTTTAACCCTCACATTACAAAGGATAATCCTGAGAAATTCACTTGAATTTGAGTTTGAATTTCCACTGTTTTGAAATTCAAATCTCCAGGGATCCACAAGCTTTTGAGCATTCAATCCTTCTTCTGCAAGCATTTGGAGTGAGATCAAGCACGAGCAAGAACAAGATCAGTTGAATCCAGAACTCCATTGAAGGTATTTTTTCAGAAATTTTGATCTCTTCGATTCTCTCTAATTCTTGCTCAATTCTATTGATTCTTTGGTTGTATGAAGTCCTACCAATGTAGGCAAGAAGATTGAGTTGCTTAGAGGCCAAATCGAAGCAACTCAGTTCATGTACCTCAAATTTCAACTCATGTATCTCTCAATATACTTGGAGTTAGAGTGAATTGAGGCTAGATTCGAACTCAGTGCCATTTTTACTTTGAAACAATGTCCTTGTTTTTAATTTTGGTGATGGTTATGACTGAACCAGTCCGGCGAGGTTCGCCGGAGAAGACAACCGGTCCTTGGCCGTCGATGGTGTGCTGGATGGTTCTGAGCCATAGGATCATTTTAAAATGATCTAATCCTGAGCGTTCCTTTTGAATACCAATTGTGTGACGCGCTGACTTAAGTGCACGATGGAACACATGTTTTGATCCACTTGATCTGCCACCTTAATTAATGAGGGAGATCAAGTGGTCCACATTTTTTCTGATATTTTAATTTTCATTTTAATTGCTTTATTTTCAATAATTCATATTAAATATAATGTTGATTCAAAAAATATGGGACTTTCACCAAAAAATTTCAAATATTTTCCTCTTTCATATTCTGAATTAAAATTATTTTTTGGATCATTATTAATATTTTTCATGAATTAATTGATTTTGCATTTGTTTTTAATTGTTTAAAAATATTTTTAAAAGTCCAAAAATTATGAAATTTTTTCTCCAAGGTCCTTTGACCTTGTTTGACCTATGATAAATCTCATGGCCATTTCTTTGGTGTTTTGATGAGATTTTAGGAATTGGACAAGCCATATTTAATTTAAATGCACTATTCTAGTATTTTTAATTTGAATAAATGCCAAATAAATTTGTTGACCAATTGTGATGACTTTTTTATGTTTGACTCTTGTTGTTGGGCCTTGGTCAAGGTTGATTTGACTTTGTCAAATTAATATCATTGTATTTAGGGGATTGATGAAATGTACATTCCATCTCCCAAAATGAATGAATGATATTAATTTGGTAAAAATCCTCCTTTGACCAATTTGTGATTTCATCCATTCCCCTCCCACTTCATCTTATTCCCCTTCTTCATTCATTCATTCATTCCATTTGGCCTATGATATCTCAAAATCCTAAGGCTAGTTGATCGAAAAATTGACATGAGTATGAATGAAATTAGGCCACCCCTTTTGCATATTCTTTTTGTGTGTGGTATGTTTCATGAGCATAGTCTACTATACTATGTCTCTAACATGCATTAACACCAAAACTTTATTGCCCGACCTCAAATAGTTGTGACTTCTACATAAGTCCAATTACGATTGCTTAACATAGCGCTAAATTTGTGACATAAAAGGCATAAACATTCTAGTTAGTGAGATTGTAAGTCTCCCCTCTTTCATGGTATTGTGTGGAAACTTAACCTTTTTTTCCTTCCTTTGGAAGATGTCTTGCTTCAAGGATTCATGCTTGTGATAAGTGGGTTGAGTGTTCTCCAAAGAATGACTTCAATTAAAAAGCAAAAGCAAAGCAATACTAACATCTAACCTATTAACTACTAACTTTTAATTTCAAGCCCTTTACTTTAATGCCATTTAATTTTTGCTTTTATTCATTTGCCATTGTTCATATCATTCTAATTGTTTATGTTAATGCAATTTTCACTTTGTCTATTTGGACCATATTGTGTGATATATTTTATTTGTGTATACTTTGTTTGTTTGTGTGGTCTTTGACCATTAATGTACATAATAACAACAAAAAACCCTAAAAAAAATTGTGTGGACTGTTGGCTTGATCTTGGACAAATGGACTTAGAATCTAGGCAACCTTCCTATGCTAAAGGACTTGGCCAATGCCAACTTGTTGAAGAACCAAGTGCTTGAAATTTGAAAATTCATATGATACATCATTCAAGATCCTTTTGAGTTCATCTGTAACATGATCATTGCGAAGCTGTTATTTTGAACATGTGACTTGTGGAATTTACTTGTTACATGGGCTATTTTGGAGAAGATCATGGAATGTATAAGCTTGGATGTGGATATCTTTATTTGATGCCTTGCTCTTCAAGATAATATAATTGTGCATTGTGTTGTTTGATTCTAAAAAGTCCAAGGAAATTCTGGGTTTCTATTGACATTATTATCTATTTGATTGCTACCCACTTGGTCAGATCTTTTCAACTCTAAACTTTTAAATTTTGTACATAGGGTAGTCTCTTCATCTTCTCCCCATTTCTTTAATTTCAAAATCTCTCTCTCCATTTTTAAAAATATTCTTTGTGTGAACTACTTTTGTTCTAAACTTTGACCACTTTGCAAAAAGATAGAAACTTTGGCCTTATGCCATTGCATTTTCAAACTTCTTTTCTGAAATCAAACTTGTAAATAAACTTAACTATACTTGACCTAAACTTTCAAAAAGCCAAAAAGAACTAACTCATTCAAACCATTTTAGGCCTTTGTGCCTTTCAAACTTAAATTTTGTTAAAAGTAATGCATCCACTTTGAAATTTGTATCACAAACTACGAGGTTTTGATCCCTCATTTTTTATGTTGGTACGTAGGCACAAGACCGAAGGTCTTGTCAAACACAAAAATATAATCAATGAATTCTTTTCTCATCCCCCCATTCTATTTGTTTGTAAACATCACTTTATACCAAGTACATATGCACACAAAAAGGGCTCCCTAGGAGTACCTAGGACACTTTGGGTGCTAACATCTTCCCTCTGTGTAACCAACCCCCTTACCTATAATCTCTGACATTTTATTAGTTTTGATTTGAAAACTTCTTACTTTTGGGTTTTGTTCGTACTTTTTCCTTTTTCCCTTGGAAACAATAAAAGCGCGGTGACGACTCTTGTTATTTGATCTCTAGCTTGTCAATAGCTTGGTGATCATGAATTTATCGATACAATATGCACAAAAACATTTAATTCATGGAAAATATCAAAATTAATCCAAAAAATAATTTTAATTCAGAAAATAAAAGAGAAAAATATTTAAAGATTTTTGGTGAAAGTCCCATATTTTTTGGATTATAAATGAAATTAATATGAATTAAACAAAATAAAAGGATTAAACATAAAATCAGAAATTAAAATAAAAATAGAAAAAACGAGGGTCATTAGATCTCCCTCATTAATTGAGGTGGCAGATCTGGTGGCTACACGCGCGTGTTCCATGGTGGTCATCAGTCAAAGAGATGTACGCGTGGTAATCAAAAGCAATGGTCCAGATTATAACATCCACTGGACTGGTCCAACTTCATCTCAATGGAAAATGAAAAACAATGACAATAATTCAAAGAGAAAATGCTCAGGATCACGTATCTGGCCTAAAATTTCTCCAATTCCAAGTATATAAAAAGAGACAAGGATTTGGATTTTGAGGATCATGAGTTGAGTTGCTTCGATTTGACCTCAAAGCAAATCAATCTTGTTTCCTACATTGGTAGGACTTCGGCCAACCAAAAATCACAAAGAATGGTGAAGAATTGAGAGAGAACCGAAGAGATGAAAATTCTGGAAAATCACCTTCGAGGGAGCTTGAAACTTGCTTGATCTTGCTTCCAATTGGCTTTGGCTTGACTTCAGAAGTTTGCAGGAGTTGAATTGGATCAAGGAGAAGCTTGGACTCTTTGAGTTTCAATCTCAAAACAGAAGGAGATTTAAAACTCGATTTTCAAATGAAAACCTTCAAGATTATCCTCTAATGGTGAGGGTTTGGATTGCAGGTTCAAAGCTTGGGCAAGGTGTCCCTAATTCTGAGCGATGAGGGTCTTATTTATAGGCAAGGTAATTGCTTTCTACACATTTCCAAAATTGGCCAAAAATAGAAATTCATCTTGCATGTTTGCGTGGGCGTGTGATAGACCCATGAAATGATACAATCAGGTCCAAAATTCCTCACGTGCAATGTTGAAAGCATGTCAAGTGATCATGTGATGGAAATTGAAATGTGAATGTGAATTTCATCCAAATTAACCCTTGAAAGGAAACCATGCTCAAGTCCTCCAATTCTTGGCCAAATGAGATGATCTTGAACTTTTTGGAAAGGTGAAATCAAGGGGAACAACTTTCATGTTGGACACTTTTCCATTTGAAGCTTGTATCATGATGAATTATGAGGTGGAAGTTTGGAAAATCAAACATATTTGAAATTTTTTTAAGTACCAAGTCAAATGTTCACTTCTTCCACCTTGAATAAATTTTTCTATTGGTATGAAGGAGTTATGCATTTTCGAAATTGAGGAAAATCACTTGTTCAATGGTAATGGCCCAAAATGACCTATAATGTTTCCACTTGGCACATAAATTTGCAAGTTGAATTTGAATTTCTTAGAATAATAAAAGTTGAAGAGAACATCTTGAATTTTATCATGAAACTTTAATGTCTTTCATCTCATAAAATTGAGCAAGTTATGGTCCTTGGAAGTTGACCTCCTAACTAGGGTTCAGACAAAATGACCTATAATCTTTCACCATAAAAAATGAGTTTCCAAGAAAAACTAGCTCTTGACTTCAACATGAAATTTGTTTGGAATGTAATAAAAAGTAACCTTTATCTCGGGATCATTTTCATATGACACAAATTGTAGGAGATAGGGTCTAGGGAACCCCATTTTTGACCAGTTGACTTTCTCTGGTCAACCACCATGAACCAACTTGCAAACTTGAAATTCTTTTGATATCTTGGACTCATGGAGGATAATATATGCATAAGATGATGTAATATGAAGTATCCCTTTAAATATTTGATCAAATGATGAAGAAACTTGCTAAGGAAGTCACACAAGATACCCAGATGAATTAGGGCTTCCAAGGCAAACAAGCTTCAAACTCTTGATGATTTCTTGATCAAAATGATATGTGAACATCATGGGGACCCATATATGATTCCTAGAGTCAATGTGAACCATTTATGATTAGTATCCTTATGTTGAGGGTCTCAAATCCTAGATATGAGCTTGACGGAGCATAGGTGAACACACACACACTACCTACAAAAGAAGTAAACTATATATTGACATATTTTTGGTATTTTGGTTAGTAAACAAATAAAAACAAAGTATGATACAATCAAATGTGCTTGGTTACCTCTCCCAATGCAAACCCAATGAATGAGGGGTAAGGAGGATGCCAAGGTGTGATCCCAAAGCTAATGCATATGATGAGATAACATGAGGGATGTTAGGGTCAAAATTGGGGTCTTACAGTATATTGTCCTATCACTAACAAGGTTGAATTCAGCAGAAATTTCATTGTAAGGAATCAGAAGCATGGGATTGGAGTAAATGTCAATCCAACTCTGGTGTAGAGTTAACCTCTGAAGATACTTCATAATCTGAAGATTCTAAAGATGAGTCAGAATCAGAAGATGATTCTGAAGGTGACTCTAAAGGTGCATCTGATTCTGATCTAGATTCTGATGGTGATTTAGACTCTGGTGGAGATCCAAACTTTGGGAATATTCCAGACTCTGAAGGTGGTCATGCCTCTGAAGGTTGTACTTCTGAGATTCTAGCATCTGATACTGTTCCAGCGTCTGAAAAATATTCTAAATAATTTTAGAGGCCACAAAGAATCAAAAGCATTCCAAGGTTTGCAGAGTTTGACATGCTGCAAGATACTGAAGTAGACCCTGAAAAAGAAGTCATTCAGTATTCCATATTAGGAGAGTCTGAACTAGTGAGTATTGAAGAAGCGCTCAAGAAGAAAGTGTGGTTGAAGTCCATGAAAGAAGAACTTAAGGCTATAGAAAGAAACAAGACTTGGAAGTTGACTGAGCTTCCAAAGGACAAGAAAGCCATCTGTGTCAGATGAGTTTTCAAAGTGAATCTGAAGCCAGATGGATCAACTGGAAAACACAAAGAAACGTTAGTGGCAAGAGGTTTTCTATAGAAACCTGGGTTAGACTACCTTGAGGTATTTACTTCTATAGCAAGACATAAGACAATCAGTCTGGTGATTGTGATAGTTGCTAACAAGAATTGACCTCTGATGCATTTAAATGTGAAATTTTCATTTCTGAATAGTCCCTTAAAAGAAGAGGTATACGTGTCACAACCTCCTAGATTTATGAAAAAGAATCAGGAAGCGATGTTGTACAGGTTACATGAAGCGTTGTATGGACTGAAACAAGCTCCTAGAGCTTGGAATCTGAAAATTGATTCATTTTTCAAGCTCCAAGGATTCAGAAAGTGTGAGATGGAGTATAGCATTTATGTTCCAGATAATTATGAATGAAATATGATTCTGGTGTGTCTCTATGTTGATGGCATATTGCTAACAGGGAGTTGTGAACATGAGATAGTTAAGTTCAAGAAGGTGTTGATGAATGAGTTTGAGATAACTGGTCTAGGAAAGATGACATATTTCCTACGAATGGAGTTTATGTACTCTAAGAAGGGTATAATTTTGCATCAGCTGGAATATGAACTTGAGCTTCTGAAGAGATTTGAGCTACTGTCACACTGTCAAAAACAAATCACAAATTGGATTCTGATTCTGAATGTGATGATGTAGATGTCATATCTTTTAAGCTATTGGTTGGCTCTCTGAGGTATTTGTGTAATACCAAACCTGGTATTTTCTATACAGTTGGAATGATTAGTAGGTTCATGAGCAAACCGAAATGGTCTCATTACCAAGCTGTTTTCAGGATTCTGATGTATATTCAGAGGAATATGAAGTATGGAGTTTTGATCCCTTGGGAGAAAAGACTAATTCATAGCTGATATGTTACTCAAAATCTGATTGGTGTGAAGACAGAGTTGACATAAGAAGTACTTCTAGATATTTGTTTAAGTATCTGGGAGGTCCTATTTCTTGGTGTTCCAAGAAGCAACCAATTGTTGCTTTGTTAACCTGTGAAGCTGAATATATTGCAGGTGATATGGTTGCATGTCAAGGTGTTTGGATTTGAATTTACTGTCGAATCTGAAGATCAAGGTAAGCAAGCCTCTAAAGCTGATGATTGATAACAAGTCTGCAATCAATCTTGCTAAGAACCTAGTGCTGCATGGGAGAAGAAAGCACATTGAGACTAAGTATCACTTCATGAGAAGTCAGGTTCGGAATGGAGTGCTAGAAGTTATGAACTATAGCACCTAGAAGCAGTTGGCATATGTTTTGACGAAAGCGATTAAGACTGATCAATTTCTCCACTTGAGGGATGGAATTGGTGTTATTAGTTTTGATTAGTTAAATCCCAAATTAAGGGATGATGTTGAAGGGTAATTCAATATTTTAGTATTTCTCCTACGTGGGATTATTATTTGTGTATATAAGTGAGTAACATGCTTAGCCATTAAGTAATGTAACACGTTGTACACAAAAGTAGTGGAGTAACCATTCTCTGTGTAACCGTTAGTGGAATAGTAGTGGAAGTTTGTTAGAGTTCGTTATTCTCTCTCTCTTCTCTCTCTTATTCCATCTTCATCTTCTTCACCTTATGCACCACTACTTACATATCTCAATTGACTCATATGGTTAAGAATTTGAATATACTAACATTAAATATTGTATTACAAGAACCAATACCATTGATAATCCGTTACTACTAATGTTGTATCATGTGTTTTATGTGGAAAAGGACATGTCTGTGAAGAATTTCCAAGGAACCTAGTTTATGTTGACTATGCTGGAAATCATCTAAGTAGGGAATACAACCCATATTCCAACACTTATAACCCAACATGAGAGATTATTCAAGTACCTGATACTACTAATTTTGTATCATGTGTTTATTATGGGGGATGACATATCTATGAAGAATGTCCAAGGAACCCAGTTTTTATTGTCTATGTTGGAAATTATCCAAGTAGGGCGTACAAACCTTATCCCAATACTTATAAACCATAATGAATAGATCATCCCAATTTTCACGTGGTGATAAAAACATGCAAATGCTCAGCAAGCTAGACTTGCACATCTTCCCAGATTTTTATCCCATCCATAAATTCAACAACAAACGAGACTTCCCCTACTACAATCATTCCTAGAATAACTTATGGAGGGTTTATAACTATAGGTGGGGAGTCAACAACATCAACCAACAATAATATTAAAGTTCTGAGTGTAGCATAAAGAACTATGGAGAATCAAGTTGGACAAGTGTCTAATGCTATTAAATCAAGGGCTAGTGGTACATTGCCTAATCAAATTAAGGTCTAACTCAGAAGAGTGGTAAAGACAAAGTTAAGGAATTTGTCCTTAAAAATGGAAAAATGATTGATAATGAAGAAAAAGAAAGGGAATCTATCATGAACCAATGTTCTTCAACCTTGGTAAATGATGAAGGAAGAAGTAATATAGGAAAATATTTAGAAAAAAAAAGATGCTCATAGCAAGGAAGTGCAATAGTCCAATGTTGCAACATCATCTTCCAAAGCTAGATAAATATGCAAAGATATCATCATGATAAATCTGCAGAAATAAAATGTTCTAGGATATTTTATAACTAACATTGTATCAACCTTTCCTCTTTGAAAATTGTTTTCAAGCATACATTTTCTTAAACAAACATAACAAGGGCGATGGACTTGTTTTAAATCGTAGAGACTTTTTTAAGTTTGAAGAGATGATTAGGAGAAGATAAATTATTTAAATGGGGAGGTTGGTCAAGGTACACTTCCCGTTGGATGCAACCATTTAAAAACATGTTCTTTACATTTATTTGGATGAGTTTGAAATTCATGATGCAAGAAAAATCTAGAAGAATTATTATGTCCACCAATCTTGCTACATTAGCATAGTTCTGATTGAAATCTATACATTCCTGTTGATTGTATCCTTTCGCAACAAGGATTGATTTATTTCTTAAAATAATTCCATTTTTATCATGTTTGTTGTGAAAGATCCATTTTGTTCCAATCACTAGATTGATCATAGATTTGGGAACAATTTCCTAACCATTATTTCTCTCAAATTATTTTAGTTATTTTTACATATCAAGTGACCAATGTTAACCAATGAGAGCTTCATTGATTTCCTTTTGCTTAATTTAGGAAATAGGCCATAAATTTACATACATTGTTAAGAGGGCGTGGAGTAGTTACCCATTTTAAAATGTCTCATGTTACATTCTAGATTGGATGATATCTTTGTGTCATCCATTCCTTAGGCAATTCTTCATAAGTATCCTTATTTGGTCTATATATTTTTTCTTTGCTTGGATCTTTGTCTTTGTCTTCATATGGTTCTTTGTCTTCTAAGAAAGTTTTCTCCAAAATACCCGCACAATCAATGACTTCTACCTCTATAGACTTGTGGTTATTTTCATCAAAGATACCATGTATAGTTTATTCTATAATCAGGATTTGCTTGTTAACAATAATAAAAGTTTTACTAAAAGTGGAATATCTAAGGAAGAGACCTTCATCAGCTTTAGCGTCAAATTTATCAAGGTTATCCTTCCTGTTTTTAAGGACAAAACATTTTCACCCAAAGACATGGAGGTGAAAAGTATTCGGCTTTTTTCCTTTGTATATTTCATATTAATTACCACAAAAACTCATGAATCTGAATGGGCCAAAAAGACCCATGTGTAAAAGTTGTAAATGCTTATTTATAAAATAACATTTTTTATTTATTTAAAGAAGGCCTTTAATTGTTTACCTTTTTGGCATGCATTGCAATCGATTCTTTTCAAAATGCAAGTTTGGAAGAGTGATTACTAATTCATAGCATACCAGTTTGTTTAAATGGTCCATGTGAATACAAAATAATGTCATATGGGATAGCCACAATTCTTCCTATTTAATAATTAGACATATATGATTTGAAGGTAATTCATTTAATTATTAGTGTAAGTATCCTCACTTCTTTGACTAGTAAAAATAGTTTGTTTGTTTTAAGTTTTTATGACCCTGCATATTGACGAATCAAAAGTTATTTAGTTATATTTTTTGGATAATTGGTTGATACTAAGAAAATTATGTTTAAAACTTTAACTAATAAAACATCCTCAATCGTCGGATTGAGATACTTACCAACAATATCAAAACCAACGGTTCTACCTTTGTTATTATCACCATACGAAACAAAGCTTAATTTCTTGTGAGTAAAAGAAGAGAAGATATTTATATCTCCATTCATATGCTTTGAACTTACACTATCAAAACACCATTTAAAGTTTAAGATTGGAGAGCATACACACATTATAAACTTATTTTTTCCACTTTAGGTACCCAAATCATTTCAGATCGTCTAGCGTTAATGAAATACAAGGAAGTTTTAGGTGTGAAATTATAATCATGTTTATGAGTTTTCTTATATAAGAAAGATGAAGATAATGGAGTTTTTTCATATTTGGCTCGTGGTTCTTTAAAAAAAAACAAGATAAAGAGGTATGGCCATTTTTACCATAATCCATACATTTAGGCATGTTAAAATTATGAATTTTGTTAGCATGGCAATTAATTTAGAATTATTTTTAGGTTGGTATCCTAAACCAACTTTAATATATGTTCCTCTTGTTGGATCATCATGAGGAGCATCCACATTGTGTTAAGAGCAACATACAAGTGAGATAGATATCACATATTCATCCAAAATCTTAAGATGATGGGTGTATGAGTCTTCTCATTTAAAAAGTGCTCACCCTCCACTTTTCTAAGCAATATGGTACTTCCAACTCATACTTGTACACAATAATCTCCCCCTCAAGTGTGGATTCATCCAATATGTTCCTCCTCAAGCGGAAGCTCTTTCATCCATACACACTTGTACCACTATTGCAAGCACTACAACGGAACATGCCGCCTGACCACCACATTGTTAGGAAAACTTTTGATACAAGGAGTCAGTCCCTTAATTGAACCATCGAATCTTATACCACTCTGATGGGAAATTAAGACACAATAACAGACCAATATGCAGCAGATATAAAATTCCCAGACTTTTAGGAACCTTGAGGATCAACAACAAATAGAAGATAACAAATTGAACAAATAAAGGTACAAAAGAACACCAATATTTTTAACGTAGAAAATCCCTCAATATGAGAGAAAAAAACACGAGTCGTCCAGACCAAAGAAATAACTCCACTATAATCAATTAACGGTACAAGAGATTCTTAAAGTAATTCACAAACTAGTGCTAACAACCGTAAATCACAAAACAAACTAACTTACAAGTATGAATCAAAAAGATGAAAAATTTCTCAAATCTGAAACTTCAATACGAAGTTGATAACTCTCACCTCAGACGTTGTTTTGGAATTATGAATGCTCATAAGTTATATACGCGTGTAAAGAACCTTCCCTCCAAATTCGAGCTTGATCCAAAGGTTAACTAATTGGGGATCGACGATTTAGTGAGACTGGTTGTAGAAAAATGAGAATGAGTTTCTCTCATCTTTTCTCACTTTTGAATCCTTATTTTCTCTCTATCTCTCTCAACCCTAAATTTATCATATCCACTTAAATAAGTGAGAAAAATGGGCTAATCATATTTGGGCCTTTCTCTACATAGGAAGGGAGCCCAAACCCAACACCTCTTTGATTACATAGAACGTGGTTCAAGTTGTCCCTCCCTTTGGTAAATTTATCATGTGTGTTATGCAAATCTTTGACTTTATTTTGTAAAACTTAACATTATGCACACTCGAGAAATTTATCAATTTTTTTTATAAAAATAATGAGTAGAGGGTGTTATTACAAGTGATTGGAACATTTTATAGAAAACATGTAATGCAAGACGACATGATATTATGTTAATACATTTGATTTTTATGGAGCTCAAAACAGGAGGCAAAGATGTGGAACAAGATGTCTCACACATTGTGCAACAATTTACCTCAGCTAGATGCGTAGTAGCAGAATCTCGCATCTGATTTGTTTCCTTATTTGGTGACTGTTTATGAGTTTTTAAGATTAAGGAAACAATCCTATAAAGATAAGTAATCAAGGGCAAATAAGATTAATATGGATTTATTTAATGATTGATTACAAATCAAATTAAATCATATTTTTAGGTTGCACTTTTTGTTGTTTCTTTAGTTGCAAGTATTCTAAAACCCTAGCACCAAATGCAGCTGGATGTTTTGCTATTTAAGGAGAAGTCTCCATACATAAGACTCATACCATGAGAGACACTGCAAGGCGTATTTTAGTGGTTGAGTCTTTGTGTTTTCATGTGTTTTATTTGTGAAACTCTATTCAGTTAAACTATTCCTCTACAAAGGAATAAAGTTTGGGTTTTGAGTTATAATAGTTACATCATTCAAATTATTTTGTAATTATCCAAAACTAGGGATAGTAGTTAAGAGAAAGGGAGATGGGTCCCATATTTAGGGGGATTCCTAAATAGAAATTCACAAATAGTATTAAGAAAAATGCATTTAACTAGAAGATTTCATCTAAGAACAATTTGTACTTTTACTATTAAGAGTGGATTTCCATTTGTGGGTTAACACCCTCCATACGTAGGTGAAATTGCACCGAACTGGGCTATCAATTCCTTGTGTCCTATTTACTTTATTTATATTTTAATTATTACTGCATTAAACATGTCATACACATTCTGCTAGACATCTTTCCAGAAGGAGAACAAAATTTCAATTGGCATCAGAGTAGGCACCATGTTATGGTTGGGTGAGCTCTGGGGAATCAATAAGTTATGTTCAAACAGAAAACGGTATAGAAGGAGGATCTGTTGACTGGCCATCTATTCTAGATTGTACAAACTATGACTATTAGAAAGCTTGCATGATTTCTTTTATTAAATCCATGGATAATAAAACATGGAAGTCAATCATCAAAGAATAGACACATCCAATGGTTACTGCTCATGATAGAACCCTATCACTAAATCCAAAAGCATATTGATCTAAGGAGGAAGATGAATAATCTCATGGAAATTCTCGTGCTCTCAACGCCATATTCAATGGAGTTGACAAAAATGTCTTTCGCCTCATCAACATATGTACTAAAGTCAAAGAAGCTTGGGAGATTCTCAAAACTGCACATGAAGCCACCTCAAAAGTTGGCATGTCAAGACTCTAACTTACCACCAAGTTTGAGAACCCGAGAATGAAAGAACATGCAACCATATCTAACTTCTATGTTTGTATTTGGGACATAGCAAACCGTTTGTTTGCTTTAGGTGAAAAATTGTCAGAAGAAAATCTGGCTAGAAAAATCCTCAGATCTCTTCCAAAGAAGTTTGACATATAAGTTTAGTGCTATAGAAGAAGCTCAGGAAATCAGTTTGATCAAAGTGGATGAACTTATTGGCTCATTGTTAACTTTTGAAATGGCGATTAATGACAAAACCGAAAACAAAAAGCAAAGTTGATGATTTCAAAGTTGATGTAGAAGATGACAAAGAGCAAGATGTAGAAGATACTTATGAGAATTTTTCCAACTCTATTGCATTACTTGCAAATAGGTATGGCAAAATAATGATAAGACTTGACAGAGATCTAGGAACAATAACATGACAAACTTTAAAGACAAAATTCCCGACAAATTAAGAGGCTTTAACTCCCAGTGCAAAAATAAATAAGGAGAAAATCTGAACAAAGGCAAGGGGATACAATGTCATGAATGTGATTGATTTGGTCACATTGAGGCAAAGTATACCAATTTTCTTCAAAATCCAAAAAAAGGATACTTTGTTGCATTTTCTAATGAAGAATCGAAAGAGGAGTGTGATGAAGAAAAGCATAATAGTGTAATTGCAGTCACTGCTCACTTAGGTTACAAAAAATGATCAAAACGATGGTGAATCTAGCGATGAAGAACTTTTAGATGAAGATGCTGCTGAAGAATTGTTTGAATCCATAAACTGGACTTGCCGAATCATTTCCCTCATATCACGTGTGATATTCAAGTTGCTGATAAGGTATCCCGCCTAATTCCATGTGAATTGTAGGTGAAGGTTCCATAATCTCTGTCGCATCCGCGAAAAAACAACCGGCGGGACTCAAACAAAAATACAACACAGAGCCGCCACTGCGCGTTATTTATCCCAAAATAGGGAAAGGAAACGCTCAGAGAAACCTGGAAAGGAAATGGTCTTGCGACCAAAGAGAAAGGGTAAGGGAGTCGGTTACGCAAGGGGAAGGTATTAGCACCCCTCACGTCCGTCGTACTCGACGGGATCCACGTTCTAAGAAAGAATAGGTTGCTAAAACATCACACACACACACAGGGAACGCAGGTGGGGTTAAGAGAAGGGAGCTCGATAGGACATCGCATCCTATGCCTACATATCTCGTCTGGAACGAGAATCAGAGCCACTGTAGTTCGGCTTACGCACGCCAAACAACACAAAACGCACAAACAGATGGCAAACATGGAGCCCGACAACCACTTGATGGAATTACGTCAGCATCCGAACCAAAACACACTCAAAAGGGCAAACGTGGAGCCCGACAGCCAATCACTGGGCTTACGTCAGCATCCGAACCCAAACATACACAAGAAGATAACAAGCAAACACACACAAAAAGAAAAAGGTGCCCGGAGAGGTCTCGCACGACCCCCTGCCTACATACCTCGTCTGGAACGAGGATCAGGGCGATGTAGTTCCCCCTCAAGGGAAAGAAAGAACATGCAAACTAGTAGGGAGTCGGGAACTCGAGCCTACAAGTCATCAAGCAAGCCAAAAGAGACGCTGAGACGTCAGAAGAAACTGCACACACAGACTAACAGGGAGTCGGGAACTCGAGCCTGATAGCTGCCAAACAGAACACACGCAAAAAAGAAAAGGGTGCCCGGAGAGACCTCGCACGGTCTCCTGCCTACATACCTCGTCTGGCACGAGGATCAGGGCGATGTAGTTCCCCCTCAAGGGAAAGAAAAACTAGCCAGAAACCGAGGGAAGACACACTACCAGGGAGCTGGACTCGAGCCTAGTGTTGTCATGCATCGTTACCCTACGTTGAGGTTTCTACCTACTTGCACAACTGCAAACTAATCCTATCCAGGAAGAAAGCAAGCATACAAGCATATAATCAATTCAAGCATTTCAAGCAAACATGTCAAGCTAATATTCACATAGCACACACTATAACCAGTCAAGTGGGCTCAAACAATGGGTTTGACTGCCGAAGCAAGTCATCTGTACATGGGTATTATTCGCTCTTAACCTTGCCATTACGAGGCTAAGGTGAAGCAGATGAAAAGGTGAAGTGAGGATGAGACCTCACAGCTCTTATCCCTGACCAGGGAGAGCTTTTAGACAAAGGAGCGTGGGTCCAGAATGGTGGGACCCTTCTACGCTCAAAGACTCTGACTCGATTGTGCAACAGCACGAGATCTTGGGTTTGTGTCCCAATGCATCAACACACAGCAGTGCGAGCAGAGGGACGACTCACAGAATAGTGGGGGATAGATTGCATATCCCTACCTTCCACCAATTGCCTTGATTAAGGACTTTACCTGCTTAGGCACAAAATTAAACAATCACAAACATCGCCTCTTAAGGAGGACTTCAGACAGTTTGCCCGGTCAAATAACAGACCGGGTCTCCAGACTACATGAAGAATAGAAGTCCTACCTCAAGTGGTTTACACAACCAAGCAGCAGCAAGCAAGTTCTTAAAAGAACTATGAGCAACTAAATGTACCTGAAAACAATCAAGTATCATCAGTACTCAGACAGACAAACATAAACAGCAAATGTTAATCAGTCAGACTATACAAACTAATGCACAACAAAGCAAGCTCAAAGCTCAAGCTCAAGCTTCATAACCTACAAAACCAAGTCATGTTAGTGCACAAACATCAACCAAACTCATTTGAATTAACTTGATTCAATCTCCATACACATTGCACCTTTTCATCCTGAAAAATCAATCAAATGTTAGAAACTAGACCACTAGGCCAAGCCTAGGGTCCAAAGGTGAAAAAAATGTCTAAACAGCAAGGGATCTCTAACCAAAGTCAAATTAATGTCAAACAAAAGCCAACACAATTAGTCCCATGCTCATACCATTCATTATATTCATTTCATGCACAAAATAATTCAATTTAGGTCAAATGGAACACCAAACATCCAAACAGAACTATTGCATTCAATTCCATGTCAAAACAATTCCAAAAATCCTCAAATAATTTACACCTAAACAGGACATATTCAGGGTATGGCATGTCAAATTTTAGCTCAACTGGACAAAGGGAACCATGTCAATGAAAATCAACAAAAACAGACACAATTATATGAGCCAAATCACAACCTCAACACATGCATTCACTTCAAAAATTCATAAGTCAATGAAAACAATAAAGAAATGAATGGGACCAAAAGCATCATGTCCTATCATGTGTCTATAACCAGCACACCAAATTTCATGTTCATTCAATACCATATGAGCATTTCACAAAAGATCTACCAACATATGTCACATAAGCTTACACATTTGACCAACAGAGATAAAAAATACCAATCAAATTGAAAATGCAATGTAAAAATCCAGAAAAATTCACATAGCATCTTAAAATGTTAATGAACATCCGTGCAAAATTTCATTCCATTCTAACAATCCTAAGTCATGAAAATAAATCCAGAAAGATGACCTAGCTAGGTGTGACACAAATTGTCACACCTAGATTCAAAAATTCATAACTCAAACACCAGGAATCCAAAATTCACAAAATTTACATGTAAATCACCATTAGCCAGTCCACAATCATCACAAAAATTTTCAAGCATTTCTTTTAGAGCATGAGGATTTCACAATGGAAATGGCAAAAGGTATCAAAAATACATACATGTCATATAACCCTAGGTCAAACCTAATTTTCACCAAGCACAACTTCCAAAAATAGGTCAATAAAATTCTACAGGGAATTAGGAAGTCAACAAAAAAATCCACATATTTTTCTGACTTTTTAACAATTTTATGAATTTTTTAAGATTTTTATGATTTTTTAATAATTATTTAGATTATATTAATTAATTAAATGAATTAATGTTACAGCAATGGCACGATGGTAAATACGCTCCACTCATTAATGCGTTGGCTGCACCTAATTGGTCCACAATGGCGCTAAACAGAATTCAAAATTGGCAAGGCACGCGCATGGATCAAACTCTCCAAATTTCCAGAAATCTGCTCGTGTTCTTCATCTTCTTTCCAGAAATTCAACAATATCAAGAACATTCAATCTCAACGAAAATCATCATGCATATAACCGTTGGAAAGGTCTAAGTGCGAGGATCTCGAATATGTAACCTAATCAACCTAAATCTAACTGTAGCTCACGGATCGAGCGAAAACGCAAACATGCATCAATCTTTAAATCGCGATTTCTCTCAACTCACTCAACCATTCCAAAATCTAAAGTCATCATGATTATCTACATCAAACACACTACAAAACACATATGAACATTCACCAATCCATGAGATTCGATTTCTAACCTTGATTCGAAGGCAGTGTTGAAATTGGAGCTTTCAAGGTGTTTTGATGCGAAACAGATGGAGAACAAGCTTCAAGAAGTTGACTGGAATGCTCAGGATCAATTGCAATGGCTTCTAGAAGAAGAAATCTTGATTCACCATTGATGCCTCATAAGTGAACAGTCGCGTGTGGTGCTTGTTTGATGATGAATTCCAAAAACAGTCCAAGAAGAAGTTGAATGAAGATTGGATCAACAAGAATTTTCGAATTCCATGGAGAATTGGAAGAGTTTGAAGGATTTTTGTGTTTTGTGTTCTTGAGAGAATGTGATGAATTTGGAGAATTTGGATCTGATTTTGGGAATTGTGATTTTCTGTTATGATTTGATGATGATTAACAATATATACTCAAGCTTAATCCATGTTTAATCACTCTCATTAGCCAAATGGAAATGATTAGTAAAAATGTCATTTTCACACCAAGGGCAAAAATGTAACTTCATATGCCAGCTCATTGCCAGCTCATGGACAGCTCACACACTCTCAAAATGACATGTGTGAGCTGTTGCAACTTGGCTTATGCTCATTGGATGTGTATTTTGGAAATTCCACATGTGAATGGCTATGTGTTCAATTATTCAAGTTCATTTCAAAAACCATTTTCCAAACCATGAAGCCTTAGCATGTTATGAATATTCCAACAAGTTTCAAATGCCATTTATGAAGTGTTGCAAAAATCCCCACTCAAAAATTCCAATTATTTCACAAGTTGGACAATTTTGCCCCTGGTCCATTTAACTGTCCAGTTGAAATTTGACCTTTTGCATTGACCATTTTTGAAGAAATCCAATTATGCACCATGAAAGTACATGTCAAATGGAGTTTGTGCATATAAAGAACATCCAATTTGGACACTCCATGTGGAAGTTATGCCCTCCTGATTATGGGTCATTTTTGAAATTCCCTGGACCATAACTTGCCAACCATACATGGGATTTTCAAGTTCTTGGACTTTTTGGAAAGGTGAGAACAAGATCTACAACTTTCATGTTGAACAAATCTTCATTTGAAGCTTCCTTGGACATGTAATTTTGAGGTCAAAAACTTTCCATTTTTGGAAACTTCTATTACAAGTCACTTTCTATTTTTGGCAGTTTTTGTTCTGACTTTATTTTCTCCATTCTTAAGCTTTGAGATGTCATATAACACTTGTTCAAACATGAATGAAGTGTATCCAACTCCTTTTCACCTCCAAATCCATTAAATCATGTACAGTTGACCACAGTTGACTTTTCAACTGATAGATGAATTTGGCAATGCATTGATCAAATTGAACCCCAATCTCCTGATGAAATAGCTCAAGGGTGAAACCCTAGCCTCAATTAGCTCCATATAATCATAAAATGATCCTCATATCCATCATAGACCCCATCTCCTGATCATGCCCTGATTGGCCCAATGCAACTGATTAGGGTTAACCAGTGGTCAAAACCCTAATCTCAAGAAATCTGCCTCCAATCACTTGATGAAATCAAACCATGATGATGATGATGTATCACTTCAATCAAGATGAAGACCACTATCCATTGAGAATCATGAAACCCTAATTCATAGCCCAATCCTCAGATGGCCCATGATCAGTCAATAAAACCCTAGCTTTGCTCTTTAACTTCCTCATCTTCTGAACAAGACTTGGGAGAATGACTTGCACAATGTAACCACACGATATGCAATATGCAATGCCTAATGACCTAAAAATGTTATGCAATATGTTATGCTAGTCCCAAGAGAGGAGGGCAAATTTTGAGGTGTTACAATCTCTCTAAAAAATCTTGTTCTAACATCATCATTTCAGCAATGTGCATCTTCTTCCTACACAATGCATTTGGCATTATATTAGCTTTTTCGATACAATACTTCAACTTGAATTCATAATATTTTAAATACTTCATACATCTCCGCTAACGCATATTCAATTCTTTCTGATCAAATAGATACTTCAAGCTCTTATGATCATTGGACATTTTAAAGTGTATTCCATATAAATAATGTCTCCACACCGTAAGTGCAAAGATAATAGCAACTAGTTTAAGATCATGTGTTTGCTAATTTTCCTCATGCGTCTTCAATTGCCGAGGTGCATACCCTATGACTTGATAATTATGCATTAGCACATATCCTAACCCTTTCTTTGAAGCATCACAAAATACCGCATAAGTTTGACTAGGATCGGGAATTACCAAAACAGGAGTGGTAGTTAACTTTTTGTTTAACTATTGAAAGCTCCGTTAACATTCTCAATTCCATCAGAAAGGAACTTCTTTATGAGTGAGTCTGGTCAGTGACAATGACAATTGAGAAAATCCCCTCATTAACCTTTGATAATATCTGGCTAACCCCAAGAAGCTTCTAACTTCGGACAAATTTTTAGGTATTTCCCAATTCGTCACTTTTGACATCTGGAACTCACATTTGTAGAGTTTTGCAAAAAGTTACTTATCTTGCAAAATCGGCAATACAATTCTCAGATGTTTCTCGTGCTATTACGGAGTACATGAGCAAATCAAAATATCTTATAAAATGATTACCACGAACTGATCCAAATATGGTTGGAAAAACCGGTTCATGTAATCCATAAAGACTGTATGAGCATTGGTCACTCCGAAAGGCATTACAAGGAATTCGTAATGACCATACAGAGTTCTAAATGCGGTCTTCGGTGTGTTGGATCTTTTCACTAAAATATGATGGTATCCTGACCATAAATAAATCTTTGAGAACACACATGCTCCTTTCAATTGATTTAAGATCTCAACAAATCGACATAGAGGATACTTATTCTCGATAATGACTTTGTTCGATTGACGGTAGTCGATGCACACACACATGCCACCTCTTTATTTTTCACTAACAAGACATGAGCACCCCAAGGAGATACACTTGGGTGAATGCAATGATTTTATAACTAATTATTTTAATTTTCTCTTCAAATTCCTTAGTTTAATCAGAGACATACGATATAGAGCAACATACACTAGAGATGTTCCGGTAACTAGATTGATGGAGAATTCTACTTCTCTTTTAAGATATAGAGAAGTGACATCCTATGGGAATACTTTAGGAAATTCACATACTACTAGAATCATTGAGGTGTCATTCCTTTCAATTGAATCCATGGTGAGAATAAAGGGAAGGGCTTTTTCTTGCTCAAACAACAATTGATCAAGTTAATTGTTCCTTCCAATAGGGTAGACATCACATCATATGAAGTAGCTTCATATGAAGAATGGAAATATATTTCTCCTTACAGCTGACATACATAGAATTGGTAGAGAGTCACTCGTCCCTAAAACTACATCAATCTTATTAAACGGAAAATATATCTAATAAATTAGGAAGACGCGACCATTTACGAGCACTTGTTAATTTTCACAAATCTATTGGGTTTCTACATTGCTTTTCGTTGTGGTGGTGACGACCATCGGAGACGGCAAAGGAATGGCTTCTAACCTAATTCGTTGCACACACTTGGCCATAATGAAGGAATGGGATGCTCCATAATCTAACATAATGCATAAAGATTGATTATTCAAGTAACATGTATCAGCTATAAGATCCCCATTACCCTTGGCTTTTATAGCATCCAAGGTATAAACTCGACCTTCTACTTTTCCTAAAGCTTCATGAACTTTCTGATTTATGAGGTCTCGTGCAATATGACATGTGTTATTACAACGACAACATCTTCACGATTCCCTCTTGCATTCTCCAAAGTGGAATTTCTTGCAGCTAAACATTGAGGGGGTTGTGTTGGTCTCGCACCCTGAGCTCGATTTCCTTTTGATGGAAAGCCTTTAGGTTTCAACTGATGACTAGCTATGCCATGCTCATTATGACATTGTCTTTCCTGATCTCTCTCTCTTCCTGAATCTTCTTTAGACTTTTCCCAGCAACATAAAATTGTTGCAATCGCTCGATATAAGTGTTGAACCACTGTTGTGCAACACTGTGTTACATCTCTCCTCTAAGTCCGAACATAAATTATTTTATCTTCCACCTAATGTCTGGAGCATAAATAGCTTGATTGGAGTATGTTATTATATCTTCAAAATTTTCTACATACTTAACTATAGACATTTCTCCCTGGAGAAGCTAATGGAATTCAAACTCTTTATGTTGAAATTTTGTTCCTTAGGGGAGAGATGTCAAACACGATGTCCTAGACAAATGGTTCGACAAGATAAACTAGAATCACCACAAATAACACAGGTTCAATTATACAAGATGATGAAGCAGAAAAGTAATAAAGAGTGCAATAATTGGTAACCCAGTTTGATGTAACAACACTTACGTCTGGAGGGTTGACTTCCAACCCAAGAAAGGAAATTCATTATTAGTAGCTTAATGCATTTAGTCTTACAAGAAACAACAAACCATATGTTGTTCAATGCCTCTTCCTTACACTACCCAATGAATTTATATTTAGGACTCCCCCTAAATATGAGAACGGTAACACTCTTCTAAACCCCACATATAATTATCGAATATTTTAATTAAAATCACAACCACAAGAGTGTCAAACATATCACAAACACATTTTTCTCTATAACACGAGTTACATCAATTCACATTAAACATGTCATCACATGCCCACTTCTATTTTAAAGCATCATCACAACGGGAATATCATCAACAATTATGAAAGGTAAGGTAAATAATGCCATTTGGGCTCAAACTTCAACTTTAATAACAAATAAGAGATTTATAATCAATCCTATCAACATACTTAGGAATGCATAATGACAACATTAGTCTTATGAATTCAACATAGACATGTCATAAAATTAAAGCAAGCGTTCCCAAGCTGATGTTACATAATCAGAGCAAGACGCTACTAAACAAAGTGCTAAACTAAGAAGCAACTCCATGAGCTGGCTTCCATTTACTTCAGCAATGCTACTCTTGAGTATCAGCATGATGCCCATGTAAAAGCAACATTAAAACATAAGGGGTGAGAAATACATCCAAATAATAAACGGTGCATACACAATCAGATTAGATTAAATACAATACAGTTAAAATATAATCCACTATGCATCTAACACATGTATTTTAGTTTCACCCACTTCATAACTAATACACAATCAATATGTAAATGTGACTCTCAACAACATCAACAGACTCATATGCATATGGTATCAATTCCAACAATGGTTCCAATTATGACCAAATCCTAATCAACTGCAAACCCATGGGCTTCACTCAACAAACCCTTATCCCCACACCAAGATCCAAGCCACAACATCAAGCTTAGGACAATTACCGGTCACCAACATCGAAACCTAAAGTCGCCTCTTTCAAAATGGTTTTAATTATGAACTGGGTTCGAATCAATTGTGAACCCATGAGCCCCACACCAAGCTCCAAGCCTCAACATCAAGCTTGGGACAATTACTAGTCACCAACATCGAAACCTATAACCGCCTCTTTCACAACAACAATAACTCATGATGCATGGATGAATGTATGCATCGTCACAATGACTCAATAACACAAACATTATCACATCAACCAGATAATTTCCTATACAACAACAAAAGGATAGTTTCACATCAAAACTACACATCTCAACTCAACAAGTTATCATTATAAGTATAATAATTCATCTCATAATCACATCATTCATCATGCAACAATCAATTCATGTTACAACGTCAATAACATCAACAAACAGTAGTAACTCATCATCACCTTAACAACATCATCATGACATCATCGATATAACAACATCATTATCACACAACGGTATTACAAAAATGCCCTGATTCATCAACCAAACATATAAACCAAAACATTTATCGACACAGTATGCACATGAAACAATATTCAAACATTTCACCAATCACTACCATGTTATAGATCTGAGTGTTAGCTTTCCAACACTTCAAATAACACGTCATTTGGATATATAAATTAAAAGTTATGGCCAAAATCATCGAACAATGCAAAATGAACATTCTAGCAGTTATGTGTCAACGCATAATGTAACGCCCCAAACTGCTTTCAGGATTATCGACTGACCCCACAAATCAACACGAGTCTTTTCGGAATGTTTTGTCCTCACTGACATGCTTTCCGGGAAACCTCCAAGAAGGTCACCCATCCAAACATTACTTCAAGTCAAGCACGCTTAACTATGGAGATCTTATTTGTTAAGCTACCGAAAAGATGATGCATCTTATTAGTATAGGTAGTACCAATTAATCCTTATAATCCTTCCTTCAACCATGTAGTCCCTATTGGTGTAAGACCTAGAGGCCAATACTTTTGGCACTTGTATCGAATTATTTATTAATAATAAAAGGCTTTTTCTTTATTATGTTTGTTTAATAAAGTCCCTAGAATAACAAGTCCGTTTAATGTATCAAGTGTGACTTAATCATGAGATCCCATTAAAGATAAGGACATTATTCTTAAAGTATTTGTAGTCAAGCTTTATTGTAAAGTGGGATAACATTAAAGCATTAAGACTATTATGTATATAGATTGATGATCATATCTCATGGATCATGGATAAGGAGTTATCAAGTCTTAAACATAGGTATGAATATTAAGAGTAATATTTATACTGGATTGACCCGCTATGAGAATACTATATAGAATGTTATGCAATGTGTCATAAGTTATTCTCATAGTGATATTGGTGTATACCACCCTTCGACCTGAAACCACTATGGACCCTAGATGTAGAGTCGAGCGCCTTATTGCTGATCAAACGTTATCCGTAACTGGATGACCATAAAGACAGTTGATGGGTACTCCACAAAGCATACTGAGGGACATGAGTGACCTAGATGGAATTTCCCCATCCTGCGTAACAGGATAAATGTCTAAGGGCCCAATATTGAACCGGACAAGGATGACACGGTCTATGCCTTGTGTTCAATATAGACATAAGGGAAAAAGGGTAATTGTACACATAAGTATTATCACAAAAGGATTTGTCAGATCACATGACATTTTCGTGTCTTGGATAACAGTGATGTGTTGCTAGATACCACTCACTATTTATTATGTTAAATACGTGATTTAATATAATTACCAATATCGCGAGAACCTACAGGGTCACACACAAAAGGACGGATTGATGAGAGATAGAGTAAATAAGGAACACCCTAAGGTACGGTGCACTTAAGTGAATTGTAGAACATCGTAAGGTACGACGCACTTAAGTAGAATACGGAATATGGTAAGATACCACGTGCTTAAGTGATTTTGGTATATCATAAGATATGAGCCACATACACTTAAGTGGGCTTTTAGCTTACAACCCACATAAGTGATTTTATAAATAGAACCCTTGTGTAGAAGCATTTGTGCATATGAAATTTCGTTTCTCTATCTCTCTCACTCAAAGCCTTCATTCGTAGCAGCTAGCACTGAGATTGAAGGAATTCGTTCGTGTGGACTGAGTAGAGGCGTTGTCACCATTCAACGTTCATGATCACTCCTTAGATCTGCATCAAAGGTTTCAATCGCCACAAGAGGTAACAATTCTATCATTGATCATGCCCATTCGTAAGGATCACTAAAGGAGAAATTTTTTAATTTCCGCTGTGTTTTGGATCGCTATTCTCCTTCAGTCCCATACCTGCACAACCTCGGGATCCCTCTCATTCTTATGTGAATTCGGTTTTTCCCTAGAAGCTGCTATGAGTGTCTCATTGTCATGCCTCGTGCACCTACAACCACTCCCTCACCCTCGAGTGTAACATGTAACCACTCTCTGTCCTCTCTGGCCTCAGGTGTTACATGCCCACCAGCTTCCGCTTGGTTCGTCCCCGAACCACATCGTACTGGGAGAGGTCTGGCTCTAATACCATTTGTAACACCTCAAACTGCTTTTAGGATTACCGACTTACCCCACAAACCAACACGAGTCTTTTCAGCATGTTTTGACCTCACTCACACGCTTTCCAGGAAACTTCCCAGAAGGTCACCCATCCCAATACTACTCTAAATCAAGCACACTTAACTATGGAGTTCTTATTGGTTAGGCTACCGAAAAGAAGAATCATATTGTTGGTATAGGCAGTACCAATTAATCCTTATAAGCGTTCCTTCAACCATGTAGTCTCATACCTGCACAGCCTTAAGATCCCTCTCATTTCGAAGTGAATTCGGGTTTCCCCTCGAAGCTACTAGGAGTGTCTCATTGTCATGCCTCATGCACTGAAAACCACTCCCTCACTTGTAGCAGATACTTTGAGTTGGAAATCTCTACACATTTCAGCTTTGATGGTCAGGGAGTAGTAATTGATCTAACAGTTTAGAGACTTGAGTTTAGTATGTGAAGTGACAACTGCTAGTGTGAGATTGGGTATGCTGAAGTTGATAAGTTGATTTCTTGATGAGATTAGAGAGGGTCAGACGAAGGATGTAACTTTAGTTGATCGATTGTCTTCAGATAACCAAATTGTGGATGTAGATTTCAAATGTGATGATAATGGTATCAGAGTCATACCTCCCCTAGTACGATGTGGTTGGGGGACGAACCAAGCGGAAGCTGGTGGGCATGTAACACCTGAGGTCGGAGAAGACAGAGAGTGGTTACATGTTACACTTGAGGGTGAGGGAGTGGTTGTCGATGCACGAGGCATGACAATGAGACACTCCTAGTAGCTTCGAGGGGGAAACCGAATTCACATCGGAATGAGAGGGATTCTGAGGCTGTGCAGGTATGGGACTGCATTGTTGAAGGAACGCTTATAAGGATTAATTGGTGCTACCTATACCAACAAGATGCATCTTCTTTTCTATAGCCTAACCAATAAGAACTCCATAGTTAAGTGTGCTTGACTTAGAGTAGTATTGAGATGGGTAACCTTCTGGGAAGTTTCCTAGAAAGCGTGTGAGTGATGTCAAAGCATGCTGAAAAGACATGTGTTGGTTTGTGGGGTCAGTCGGTAATCCTGAAAGCAGTTTGAGGTGTTACACATAACATGTACAGGTCGGCGCATAGCATATACATATCAATATATGTACCTCATGACCTTCATAGATCGACCATACTGCTATTTTTTGTAAAAAAACAAACAGTTTTTAACCATCTAAATACTACCTCATATGCCAAAACTTATGTTATGAAAATCCTTCAAACAAAACCCAATTTCTTATTGTTATATCTTTTTAACTCATCATCTACTCCATAGGTTCATGAATCAACATCATATTACAACAATCTCATCAAGCTCATCATCTCTAAATTACCATTAACACAGTTAAGGTCAAAACCTTCAAACAACAATCATTGACATAACATCATTAACATCAAAACAAAATATATGTATACATAGGGTACACAAATTTTACACCAATTGCATCATACAACAACAATTATAAAACAAAAATCTGAATTAAGATTTAGAACATCCAATCCTAAGGAGGTTAAGGGTTCCTCCATTATATCATTTCATTACACCCATTATTATTGAAATGATTTCTCACCCTTACCTGATTTCCAAGAAAAGCACTTTTGATCCCTAGAGTTCTTCCTCAACCTCAAGCCCTTGCTCTTCATCTCTGGCCATTTCCTCCAATTTCCCGTACTGACGATTCTCCCAAAAATCCTAGCTTATCTCCCAACTTTTAAAATATATAATAACATCCTTACTTTTGCTTAATTATTATTTTTTCCCAATTTAAGTCTAGCTTCCCTCCTTTTACCACAAACTCTCCTCAAATCTCTTAATTGGCCTAGACTCTTATTTTCTCCAATTTCTTATTTTATCAATAATAATAAATAAAATTCGAATTATTATAATTATTTTCTAATTTACTCTACCATCTCACCACACCCTACTATTTCTACCACACCCTAGCAACACATATTCAAATAATTTATTTTAAATCATACCAACATCCAATAATTAAATAAAATAAACCCAAATAATTCAATTAAATAATTTAATCGAATTTGGGGTGTTATAACTCTCCCTCACTTAGAAGGATTTTTGTCCTCGAAAATTACCTGAAGGAAACAGAGTCGAACACAACTCTCTCATCTGAGTCTCTAGCTCCAAAGTTATGTTTCCACTAATTGGTCTTCCCCACACTATCTTCACCAAGGAAATTTGATAGAAACCTCTCCTATTCTCTACAAGATTTGGTATGGACCAACATAATGTGGCAAGAGCTTTCGGGACTTCAAAGCTCGACCAATACCGGTTACTCTTGAAACTCAAGTGTTTTCCTCCTCTTATCATGGTAACTCTTCTAGAGACTATTCAAAGCTTTCATCCTCTCTTGGATCATCTTGATCTTCTCAGAAGTTTGTTGCACAATTTCAGGTCCAATCACCACACTCTATCCAGATTCGTACCAAATTAGAGGTGTCTTACACCTCATATCATACATGCCTCAAACGGGGCCATCCTAATACTTGAGTGGAAATTGTTATTGTAAGTGAATTTAATCAGCGGAAAGTAGCTACCCAAGCACTTCCTTGTTCTAGAACACAAGCCCTCAACAGATCCTCCAAGAATTGGATAGTCCTCTCTGTTTTCCCATCAGTCTACAGTGATAAGTGGAACTCAACTTCAGTTTAGTACCTAAGGCTTATGACAAGTTAAACAAACATAAACAAAATCATATACTTCCTCTTTCATTCATGACCACCAAAAAATACTTTCTTCAAGCCCTGATACATCTTAGTGACATCAGAATGAATACTCATCCCACTCCTGTGACCCTCCTCAAGAATACTCTTCTTAAGCTCGGGTACATTTGGTACACAAACCCTGCCTCTGAACCTCATCATGCAATTCTTATCAATTCTGAAGTTCGTCACCTTTATTCTGATTGATTAACACAAGCCGGTCAACCAATCCCATATCGGTCTGCTAACCCTCTCCGATCTCTTCAAGAATTCCACTCGTCAACTTTAACATACCCAACTTCACACTATTAGGGGTCTTATCACATACTAAACTCATGTCTCTGAATTTCTCGATCAACTCTAGCTCTCGAACCATCAACATTGACATATGCAAAGATTTCCTCCTCAATGCGCCAGCTACAACATTAGCCTTACCCGAATGCTAACTCAAGTCAAAATCATAATCTTTCAGAAACTCGAGCCACCTCCTCAGCCTCATATTCAATTCCTTCTTTTCAAATAAATATTCCAAACACTTGTGATCACTGAACACTTGAAATCTGAAGCCAAACAGGTAGTGCCTCCAAATCTTCAACACGAATACCACTGTTTCCAACTTAAGATCATGCGTAGGATAATTCCTTTCATGAACTCTCAACTTCCTCAAACCATAAGCCACAACCTGACCATTCTACATCAACACACCTCCCATAACCATCTTCAAAGCACCACAATGTACAACAAAAGGACTCACTTGGATTAGACAAAATCAAAATTGGAGCAGACATCAACTTCTTTTTGAGGTCTTGAAAACTCTACTCACAATGCACATCCCAAACATAGGCTTGACCCTTTCGAGTCAACTGAGTCAACAACAATGATAACTTCGAAAAACCTTCAATAAAATTCATATAGTAACCAGCTAATCCAAGAAAATTTCTAATCTTAGTGACAAACTTCAGAGTCTCCCATTGTAAAACATCATTTATCTTCGATGGATCCACAATTATACCACCACTAGAAATCACATGACCAAGGAAACTCACTTCTCTTTACCAGCACTCGCACTTGGAAAACTTTGCGTACAACTGGTCCTCTCTGCAATATAATTCTCAGATGTTCCACATGCTCGTCATCAGACTTAGAATATAACAATATATCATCGATAAACACAACCACAAACTGATCTAAATATGGATGGAATATTCTATTCATGTATTCCATGAACAATTCAAGAACATTAGACACACCAAATGACACACCGAATACTCGTAATGACCATACCATGTTCTGAAAGCCATCTTCGGAATATCTTTTGACTTCACGTGAATCTGATGATAACCCGAACGCAAATCTATATTGCTAAATACACAATCACCTACTAATTTATCCATCAAACCATCAATCCTCAAAAATGGATAATGTTCTTGATAGTCACCTTATTCAGATGTCGATAGTCTATACATAGCCTCATGCTACCATTCTTCTTCTTTACTAACAACACCAACGCACCCCTTGGGGAAACACTCAGACAGACAAACTTCTTCTCCAGCAGATCTTCCAGTTGCTTCTTCAATTCACCCAACTCTAAAGAAACCATCCTATAAGGAGCCATCGACATCGGACTAGTACCAGGTACTAAGTCTATAGAAAACTCCACCTCGTAATCTGGCGACAAATCACTAATATCATCTGGAAACACTTATGGAAAATCACTCACCACAAGTAACTCGTTCAACACAACTTTAGTCTCTGCCTTCATATAAGCTAATATCATAAACACTGAAGCATCGACCTTCACAAACTCATTCACTTGCTTAGCCAATACGAACATCAACTCTTCACCTCCATCGAACTAATATTCACGCTCTGGAGGCAAGTCGATGATATCTTCAAGAAAACATCAAGAATCACACACCACTTGCATATCACTATATGTCACATTTCTCCTCACTCTCCGAGAAGTAAATATCAACAATACGTGATAGTTCTCCCTTAAAGACATCCCAACTGAACCAGTAGACATGAATCTTGAATCCACATCCTCTTTAGATTCAAGAAACTGCATCGACTTATGAAAAGAATTAGTAAACACTTGGTTTAACTCCAATCAATTCATTCCAAGAATAACATAAACTTGTTCCAACAAAAGACAAACCATGTGCATCCTTAGGACAATGTCAGGATACTCAACACACCACTGGCTCATCTCTAGCTAAAAAATCACATTCCCCCTTACAAGGAAGTGAACTACGAGAACACCTGACTATCTTCCCTCAAGGATCACACTATTTTGCTAACTGATGACTTCTCGGCAAGTGTATTGACAGTGTCACAGTAATAAAAGATCAAATCCATAAGGATTGTGTTTGGACAAGCCAACAATTGTGCAATGTAAAGGAAAAACAATAAATGGGGAGGGGTTTTTAGGTTTTTAAAGAAACCGAAGTAATTAAGACGGTTAGGTTGTGTATTAGAATACCCTTATCCTCTCTTATTGATGTATGATTCCTCGTATGAATGGTCGTATCCTTATAATCTCACGTTGAATTAAGAAAATCGTTATAACCGATCCCTCACGAAATAACTCATTAACCACTACTCGAGAATTTCTATCCCTAGTCCGCCAACGTAAGCAGGGTTAGGCGATGTACAGAACGTTATATCCATATGTCACTACTCGGGGTCTCCTATCCTCATTCAACCAACATAAGTAGAAAAATTGCCCTAGGTCCAACACATATGCTAAGGGTCAGTAATCCCTATGTGTCCAAAATCAGATTAATAGAGTATCTCAAATAAAAAGCATTAAGATTAAGCAACAACTGAATAAAATTATAACTCAAAGGATTCATACAAAGTTAAACTAACATATAAATCCCGCAATATTGAACAAGGTTCATAATCATACAACATAACCTAGAGAAGCTTAGCTACTCATAGTTAAAATTACAATACCAATTAAATAATAAAGAAGAATAGAATATGAATTCCCTTGAAGGATTGGCCTCCAATGGCTTCCAATGCTCTCAAAATCACCCTTTGATGCTATAAAATGGTGCTCCCAGTGCCAAATTTCATAACCCTTGTGAAAGTGAATAATTTGCCCTTTTAAAGGTGTCAAAATGGACTAGAACGCGTCAAAAAAAGGCCTAGAACAGTGACCATCTCGCACGTGATACCCTGCATCGCACGCACGATAAAGCTTTTAATGCCCTATTGTGTGTGTGATGGTGGATGTGATTATTTCCGAAGCTTCACTCGTTTTTGCTCCTTTTTCACTAAAATTTTTGGTAATTCCACAATTTGCACACTTAGCTATTTTTCCTTCATTCTTTGGTTATTCCTTCTCATATTTGCTCGAGTTTCACTTGTTTTGCTCAGATTCTTTGACTAAATACATGCAATGACGGTCTGTCATCATAATACCAAGCTTGAATCGGATCTTGTCCTTAAGTAACTCGTCTGTAACTACACATTTAAACAAACAACAAGTCGCACAATAACAATCGAACATCACCAAATTAAAATTTTCTTTTACCTGACCAGGTTCTAGCTTCCAACTTCTATCCAACAAATTCGGAGAACGCCTCTAACATTGACGAATAATCAACTTGTCTCTCAACTCACTATAACTCACTCGCTGTATAGGGTGATCACTCAATCAACACACAAAATCAGTTAAGCTTAGCTTGATCATGTTCTAATAAAGTTCATCAAATAAATCATAACACACACATTAGGGGGCTTTCCAGGTTGTAACTTGGCTTATGTTAGGGTAGGATATATTCAGGAAAGTATGGTTAAGCCTTTGGAGTTAGGTTCCTAGTTCTCCTCCATTCATCATACCTTTTTGTTAGTACTAGAGATTTGTGATCCTTCTAACAATGTCATTCTTTTTCTTTTTTCATTCATTCTTATTTTTTGAAGAATCGTCTTTTTACACTTCTTTTTCACAATTTTTTTTTGAAATTATGGATCATATCCTCTAGTACCCCAACCCCAAACTTAAAACATTATTCTAAACTTAAATTTTTTCATGTACTTAGGAATGAACTTTCTACCTAACTCCAAAGAGAGGGTGGAAAGAAAAGATCTTTCAAGTAAATGGCTAAGAATTTAAGGCTACGTCACCGAAAGAAAGGCTTAGGCTCAAAGTGTTTAACAAAAGGATATTCCTATTACTACAAGGTGGTTTACAAAGGCTCAAAGTTATTAGCAAAAAGTTGCCTCAGTGTGTGTTGATCAAGCTTGATAAATTAATCAGAAATAAATCAAACCAGATAAAAGAATAATGCATGGATACACTCAAAAAGAAAGAAAAGTGCATAATGGAAATATTTGGCTCAAACCTTACCATATGAGGTATTTGTAGGTTGAGTACAAGTACGTTTATTCTTTTCTCATCCTTCACTTTCAAATTTCTAGTTGTTAATTTGAGGGTCAAGTATCTTTTGGATCATCTGCTCAATGCTAAAGTTAAACTTTTAAATCTGAAAAAAAAACATAAACAACTACCAACTTGTTCATTAAAGGAAAATAATTTGGATAATACAATGGGATAGAAATAGCGTTTGTGCTAGCTATTTCTCTTCTCTAGATTACAAAAAAAACATCAAAATAAAGTCTAAAGAAAAAAAATTAAAATAAACTACAAGTCTTTCACATGTTATTATTGCACAAAAGATCATGCATATCATGCATTGTATCGTTGAATTCATTATTTTTTCTTGTCCATTATGTTCTCATGTGGTCTCTTCTCCGTGCTTGCTCTCGATCTTGGCTGGTGAAGTAATTCCCCATGTCTTCAGCTGATGCAAACCGACTTCTTAAACTCTGAGTCGGCATATGGTCTTCTTGTTGTTCATAGAAGCCTCAGAATATTGGTGCAAATTTGAGAGGTTCAGCATACAACGTGGGTGAAACCTTTGTCATCTGCATGAGCTTCCATCCTCCTTTGAAATGATGAAGCTTGTTGACCTTGCATTGGCTGTGGTTGATGATGTTCTTGTGGTTTGACGAATTCTTCCTCATTGACTTGTTGATTTCCTTCTTGATCCTGTTGAGAACCTTCTTATTGATGCATTGCAACTTCTGGATGGCCGCAACATTGAGCGGTACTTTTGGAGTTAACCTCTTATCTTCTGGGTAAAATAGTACACCTGCTCTCATGAATAATTCATTCATAACAGAAAAATGAATAAGGAGAATAGTCTATGGGCTTACCTCGCACATAGGAGGTGTAGGAATCTGAATCACCAAACGCGACATTCGCGTAAAATTCTAAATCAATAGTATTATTAGTTTCATGAATCAAATAATTAAAACTTACCCATTTCCTTTGATGCAAATTTTCTCCAATCTCTTCAAAACCTCGCAAATCACTTAAATCAAATGCTTTCTCCTTAACAACGTGGTAATCCACAATCTTGAGAAATATTTCTGCATGCGCCTCAGATAAGAACTCAAAGTTTGGAAAAGTTGGAGCACTAGGTGTTAGGGAAGCCCTTGATGATGATCCTCTTGATACACGCCCTCTATTTGAAGCCATAATACATGCAACAGCAGTGAGAACACCATGCATAGAGAAAAAGGAGAAGAAAATTGCACAAAAATTGCTTAGAGTATAAAGTAGAAAGCAGAATGGTAAGAAGGAATTATTGTGAAAAAGAGAATGGGACCATTCACTATATATAGGCCAGCTAGCTGTTGGCCATCATGCGCATCATCCCTATATCGTGTATGCGATGCCAACAAATATGTCCAACGTCTCTCACCAACGATCACATCACACACATGATAGATACATCACGTGTAGGATGGTAGCGGTCACAGGAATCTTCCCAACGTCTTTATTGCGTACACGATACCTATATCGTGTGCACGATAGAGTCCCATTACACGCGTAATGGGTTGTGTGATTATTACAGGGGCTGCCTTCCTTTTGGCTTCCTTTCTCCTTTCTTTATCTCTTTTCTTCCTCTTTATTTCTTTCTTTCCCTTTTTACGTATTTTCTTTTCCACAACATAACACAAAAACCATAATGTTAGAAAATTAAAATTTACTATAGTGAAAAAAGAAGTTCTTACCAATGGGTTGGCTCCCATCCACCGCTTGTTTTACGTCATTAGCTTAACGATCCATTCTAAGTTACGTCAGCCACAAGATATACCCTCATGCCGGTCAATTCACTTATTCTTTTTCATGTGTCCACCTTACTACCTCTTGCCTCTAGATGATAGCAAGTATCCAATTTCTCTTCACCCGGTGCCCAATCATACACCTTAAAAACTACTTTTTTATTGACCTTTAATATAAGTTCACCCGTTTTACATCAATCTTGGCTTTCCCGGTTGCCAAGAATGGTCGTATAAGAATAACAAATCCTCATGAAGTCCCATTTCTATCCAACACTATAAAATCTGCAGAAAATACGAGTTCGTCGAATTGTCTAACATGTTACGCAAAATACCAACTGGTTGAGTAACAGATGAGTCATCTAGAGTGAGAGTCACATTACTCTGTGTGATCTCACCCATATTCAACTCTTTTACCATTTTCAATGCCATGACATTTATGCTAGATCCAAGATCACACAGAGCTTGCAGAATATTCACCTCACCAATATTGCAAGGAATAGTAAACTTACCTGGATCTTTTAATTTGGTGGCAACACTTTTGGTTTTACCACTTCCTCCTTTTCAATCATGTTTACGTGTTCCTTGCCTAATTTCCTTTTTGTCCCCTTTAATAATACCTTAAATTTAACAAATTTCAGCATCGGTTCTAAAATTTTATGGAATGAAATACATACCTGGAGATTAGCTAGCATTTCCTTGAAATTTACAAACATCGATGTTTCATCCTCTTGAAATTTACCTGGATATTATCTGGCATACTCTTGGGTTCATGTTTTCACCCCTTCTTGGAGTTTAAAACACTATCCTCTGGTTCATACCATAACTGCTATCACACTTCTTTTCATCTCTCGCCACTAGTTCTTTGAACTAAAGAGCTATGAATTCCTCACTGCATTATGAGGATACATAGGCATGAGGGCCCCAATCCTCACTGAGCACTTTATCTATTTTCCTTTCTTTTCCCCTATTCTTTTGTGAGTACCTTTAGTTATCACACCTATTTGAGCAAGAATAATCAAAACGGTTCCCATGGAGTACCATGGATGTTTGGGGTGATAATACATTCCCCTTGCATATCCGACTTCCTTACCCAGCATATCTCTTTCCCCTGGGTTTTATCGATGTTTTCCTTTTCCTTTGGGAGTAAATAAAGTTTGATGGTGACTTTGTTGTATGTTTGAGCATGTGATACGTTCAGGTATATTTCCGCTAGCTTCACTAATGAACACCTTCTTTTTTCATGTTCTCCTCCATAAAAGTCACATCTTAAGTGATTGTTGAAGCTACGCGAAAAATACCCGAGTGCATCGTGCGCTCGAAGATATAATAGAGTCACCATCGAACTTTATTTATTCCCGAAGGAAAGGTAAAACATCGAAAAAAACTGGGGGAAGAGAAAGAGGGTAAGGAAGTCGGTTATAAAAGGGGAAGGTATTAGCATCCCTCATATTTGTTGTACTCAACAGGAACAATATTGATTGTTCTTTGCTTGAATGGATGTTACATCTAAAGATTACTTGCAAGTGATCCGAATAAGAGGGGGAAAGGAAATAATAATTAGTGTGCTCGCTGAGGATTAGGGCCCTCATGCCTACGTATCCTTATGGTGATTTCTTCAGTTCCAAGTCACCATGTTTAACTCAATGGGGCATCTTGCTCAGGAGGCTTTTTGATCCCATTCTTCTTGAAATTTGTTAACATCATATCAAAGATCACAATGTTCCAAGAAATGTCGCATTTGGATGCTTGAGCACAAAGTTATGGCATGTTGACGTTGGAACGAAAATCTGGTAATGTAACTTAGAAAATTCTAAGTCCCAAATGGCTTAAAATGATTTGTAATGTTTCAAAGAATTTCATGGCCTTTCAAGCATAATTTGACTTTGATCCTTGAAGAAAACTTGTAGAGGGAATCATAAATGATATTATGAAAAAAATGAATCAACCTCAAATGTTGAAAATTGAATAAGTTATGAATCTTGAAAGTTGAGAAAAAGTCACTTAAAAATACAAATTTCACTAAATCCACAAATAACCTATAATATCTTCAAACCTTTGATGATCCTCCAAGCATAATTGGCTCTTGTCATGTAAAGAGAAGTTGTAGAGGATGTTGAAAAGAGTCGTATGCAAAAACAAGCATTCAAAAATGTTGAGGATTGGAGGAATTGTGATCCTTTGAACTTTGACTTCAAATGTTGACTTTTTGGTCAAACCTCTTGGAATAAACTTGTGTACTTGGACTTTCTTGTATTTCAAGGTACATTAATGATCACGTGACCTTAAAATAAGATGTCCTTGAATGTCTTTTAATTAGGTTGCTCAAAGTTTGAGATAACTTGTTGAAGAAGACATGGAAATAAACACATGAACCTTTGACTTTTCTTGAGGAATAAGCAACAAAACTTTGAGATACTCTTGATAAAAATGAGATTGAAAGGTACTTGATAAACTTAGAGATCATGTCTTGAGAGATAAGACCCTTGAGAATCAATGGTTAAGCATACTATGACTTGAGGAATCAACAAAACACTAGCTGAGGAGCCATGCTTGATACTCTTGATAATCTTAGAGAAAGCAAGACATATTTTTGTTATTTTTATTAGTGGTTAGATAAGCAAAGAACACATAAACAACAAAGAGGTGCTTGATGATCTCTGCAAAAAGGCAAACCCCAAAGATGAGAAGGAGAGGACAAAGATGTGATCTTTTTTGTATGCAAGGATGCAAATGCCATGTGGGATCTTAAGGTTAAAAATTAGGGTATGATAGATGCCCATATTTAAGTTTCTTCAATTAAGAGATATGAAGATTGGAATCTTCGTCTCGACGAGATTGAAGATATTTACATATAGAAGACCCAATTGTTGGCTCTAAGATACCGTAAAATGCTTATGATATAATATGAATGCATACAAGGATCTCTGTGGGGAATATAGCGCCACGAAAGACAAAGAACTGCTGGAGAAATGAGGAGACTGAAATTCTGCATAAGAATAATAAATTCCAAAGGGGAGACCCAATTGGGGACAAACAAAGTTCCGTTGAGGGGAAAGGAAAGACCCGTAGCCAAAACTACGATATGAAACTGCTGGAGACAAAGAGATTCCCTCCAGGAAAATAAGGAACCGAGAAACGACTCGATTCAGGGATAAATATTGTATTAGAAAGAAGCCAATGTATAATTAAAAAAAACAAACGAACTAAAGACCCAACGGGGGAAGACTTATCAAAGCAAGATTCCGTTGGGGAAAAGATCATTCAAAGGGGATGCCTAACTCCACTAGGGGGAGAAATTACCTAACTATCAGTCAAGTGATAGATTAACAAAGGTAATAAGGCTCGAAAGGAATGATTATCAACTACCAGCCACGTGATAACTTAACAAGGTAACTAAGCAAATGTAAAAGAAATTATTACCTAACTATTAGCCAAGTGATAACTTAACGAAGATAATAAGCTTAAAAGCAAATATTACAAACTACCAGCCAAGTGACAGCTTAACAAAGGTAACCAACCAAAGGTAAGAGGAATATTACCTAACTATCAACTAAGTGATAACTTAACAAAGGTAATAAGCTCAAAAAGGAATGATTACCAACTACCAACCAGATGATAACATAACAAAGGTAACAAGCCAAAGGTAAGAGGAATATTCCTAACTATTAGCCAAGTGATAGCTTAACAAAGGTAATAAGCTCAAAAAGGAAAGATTACCAACTACCAGTCAGGTGATAGCTTAACAAAGTAACCAACCAAAGGTAAGAAGAAATATTATCTAACTATCACCCAAGTGATAGCTTAACAAAGGTAATAAACCCAGAAGGAATGATTACCATCTACTAGCTAAGTGATAGCTTAACAAAGGTAACCAACCAAAGGTAAGAAGAAATATTACCTAACTATTAGTCAAGTGATAGCTTAACAAAGGTAATAAACCCAAAAGGAAATATTACCAACTATCGGCCAAGTGATAGACTAACAAAGGTAACCAACCAAAGGTAAGAAGAAATATTACCTAACTATCAACCAAGTCATAACTTAAAAAAGGTAATAAATCCAAAAGGAAAGATTACCAACTACCAACCAAGTGATGGCTTAACAAAGGTAACCAACCAAAGGTAACAAGAATATTACCTAACTATCATCCAAGTGATAGCTTAACAAATGTAATAAACTCCAGGGGACAAGAGTTCAACCTAGAAATAAATTGGAGAGAAAAGGGTCAAAGAAGACTTAATCCAATGAAGAAATAAACTCAATTGGGGATTAATTCCACCCAAATGATGAATTGGAAAGGAAAACTGAAACAAAACCTTCCACAAGGATCAAAATCCATGGGGAATTAGAAAGGATAAGCGCTTCCTACTTAAGGTAGGCACTCTATTAGAGAGAGGACACACGCACTCTGTAGGGAGAAAAACACCAGAGAGCGGGGAATGCACCAAGAAATGCAAGATGCACAAATAAACACCATGATGATATGCATATACATATGAATATATGTATGAATATGCCGACAAAACAAGCATAAAAAGGGTTAGACTAATAACACAATAAAATCGGATACTCGACTAATCTTAACATGGCGGAGATGTTACTGGAGATCTTGCTAGAGATTCATCTAAAGAAAACCCTACAATGAATGATCATAAGCCATCAAAGGAACTAAATCTTAACATAAGGCTTAAATCCTTTTGGAGAGAGAGAAAGGATATTGCTTGGAAACCCAAAGCTTAATCTTCTAGAAACACGAACTCCGTTCCAAGGGAGGGAAAGGTTTGTCGGGGATAAGAAACATCCGAACAAACTCTGTTACGAGGACCTGTTGGCGACCTCCCTGGGGGTTCTACCATTCCTATAATCTCATGTTGGGGAAACTGATGATCCTGGATACATTCATAAGGAAAAATCCTATCTTAAGAGTACACTGAGATCTGCTCTTCCAGATCTTACCATCCTTGAGATCAGTATTGACATTCCTCTTTTATATTCACAAATTGAGGAAAATATTTTTTTGTAAATTTAAAAAACATGATTGTTTATATATCTTTTGTTTCAAAAATTATTTTAAAAAATAAAGGAAAATTCATAAACTTAAAAAAGATAAGAACAGAAAATGGCCCAGTCTTCCCCTATTCCACCATATTTTTCTCCCACGACTTCCACACGTTTTGATCTCACATTCTGCACTTGTAACACTATAAGTAGGTAGTTTTATTAGATTTTTAGCATCTAATTCTTGTGCAAGTTTGGAGTTTTAGTTTTAAGCACAAATTCACCATTATAAAGTAGTAGCTTTCTCACATCGAGGAACTATTACACCCTAGTGTTTTTAGCCTTTTGTTGTGTGCTTGGATCAAATAATCTTATCATCCTTTGAAGTTTAATTCAATTTATTTCTAGCTTTATGTTTCAGGTTCCTTTAATTTACAATTTCTTTACTTTTCAGATTTTACTTTAACTCTTTTACAATTCCTGTCTTATCATTTTATTTCCATTATTATTTTTCTGAGTTCTTGTTTTACTCATTTATTTCATCTGCAACACTTGCTAGCATTTGTTTTGAAGTATTTATCAAGTCTCTGTTTGAGTTGAACATCTATAATTGTCTGTTTATTAATGTAATGATGTACGGCTAAATTTATAGAGTCCGAATGTAAGGACCGTTGATCCGACGAGACTCGGTAAATTAGTTTAGTGTCTGCCACTGGGTCCATTGTGTCTGCCATGCAGTGCCATCCAGCCACGATCTAGGAATTACACTTGTGGTGACCGTCATAGTGCATGGCACCCGCCATCCACTTCGTTTCCTGAAAAACAACTATAGAAAATGTCCCAGTCTCCCCCCATTCCACCATATTTTTCTCTCACGAATTCCACATGTTTTAACCTTAGATTCTGCACTTGTAACACTATTAAAAGGTAGTTTTATTAGATTTTTAGCATCCAAGTCTTGTGCAAGTTTAGAGTTTTAGTTTTAAGCAGAGATTCACCATTGTAAAGTAGTAGCTTTCTCACATCGAGGAACTACTAAACCTTAGTGTTTTTAGGCTTTTGCTGTGTGTTTGGATCAAACAATATTGTCGTCATTTGAAGTTTAATTAAATTTATTTCCAACTTTACGTTTCAAGTTCTTTTAATTTATAATTGCTTTACTTTTCAGCTTTTAATTTAAGTCTTTTATAATCCATGCCTTATCATTTTATTTACATTGTTATTGCTCTAAGTTCTTATCTTACTCCTTTAATTCATATACAACCCTTGTTATAATTTATTTTAAATTATTTATCATGTCTATGTTTGATTTGAACATTTATAATTGCATGTTTATTTCCGTAACCATTTTTGGCTAATGTAAGACCCTAATTTTGACCCTAAGATCCCTCATGGCATCATATCATTGCTCTTTGCATTTTGCCTCAAGGATCATAGCATCTTGGCTCCTTAACCCTAGGGTTGGGACTTGTGTGAGTTAGTTCGAGACCACCAAGCATGCTTGAATTGTACATTATAGCTATTTATATTTTGTTTACTAACGAAAAGCACAAAAACATGTCACTAACATCTTTTGTTTTGAAGCTTAAGCAATCATATGATCCAAGGCTCCTAGGAGGCCCCTATGCTTATTGATATGGCCAGATGAAGATGAAAGCAAGCATGTCAATGATTCACAAAGCTCTAAATAATCATATATGCCTCCCAAGTGTCTCAATTTGTCAATTTTATCAAGATAACCCAAAGGGCTTGAGGATTGCTTCCCAAGGAAACCCTAATTCATTTGTGCATCAACTGTGCCTTGCCCATGAAGCAACCTCAACCTATGATCACATAAAATCAAGGGAAGTTATTTAATTTATCATTTTATGCATATATGAGCCTATTTGAGTGTCCTCAATCATTCATTCATCAAGATTTGAAGTTTGGACTTGAGAAGTTAATCAGTCAATTCATCTTACTATTTTGAAATCCACTGAGACATAACTTTTGATGTGTTTGTCAAATGAAGATGATCCCAAGAGAAAAAATGTTATTAAGAACCATATGAACAACTTTCATGTTCATAAAAAAATCCATTTGAAACTTGGAAGGTCATCATTCATTTCAAAACATTATAGGTCATTTTGACTTAAACCCTAATTTTGGGTCAACTTCCCAAGGACATAACTCCTTCATTTTTTATGATTTTGGGGTGAGACCAAGTGCATTGGAAATTTTAAGATGTCTAATTCAATTGTTATGTTGGACAAAATTTCATAATCCTAAAATAAACACATGTGATAATACAAAAGATTATAGGTCACTTTGGACCAAAGCCATTGAAATGTGAAAAGTCCAACTTCAAGTACCCATAACATTCTCATCAAAAATCCAAATGATGTAAAATTTAAGTCCAAATTGATTGTCTTGAAAAAACATATACAACTTTGATGTTGAAGGTTTTGTCATTCGAGGCTTGCATCATCGAAACAGAAGGGCTTGAAGTTGGTCCATTTTGGCAAAATTTTCAAATACATGTTTTGCACCTTGAGCTTCATGGCCAGTTTTCAATAATTTCCAAACTCCAAATGGATTTTTGTTCAACATAACATTTTTTCCTTATGTCAAGACCTTTCCAACCATTAATCACATGCCTATGTTTCAATTTTCCAATTGGCATTTTCGAAGAGGTGAAGTTTGGTGATCAATTATGCATAACATGTAAAATCTTGCTACACAATTCATTACATTGCAATCTGCACGTCCATTCCACTTTGGTTGATGTTCAGCACTCAATTGCAATTGCTTTTGGGCCTCACATGCGCCTGTACAGACCCATGCATAGAGGACCCAAGTTGTTTTTAATTCATTTAAAATACCATTTGATATTCAAAAATGCCAAAAATATTTTCTTAACATCCTTGGATGATGATGAATCTATGAAAAATATTCTCATTAATTTCTTAATTGATTTGAGATTTTAGTCCAATTATGTTATTTTTCTTCATTTTTTAATTGTTTAAAAATAGTTTCTGTTTTCAAAAAATGTTGAGAAATTTTGTCAAACCTTGTTTGACCATGTTAGACTTATGATGATCCAATTGAACTTATCCAAGTTGATTTGAATTGGATTTGAAGTTTGAACTTTATTTGTTCATTTTATTTTATGTATTATTTTAACTTCTCATCTTCATTTCACTTCTCTTTACCATTGATTGATGTTGATTCCATTCATGTTCGATCAATGTGTTTTGGTTATGTCTTTTGATTTCTCATTTTTGGTTCATTCCATTTCCATCTTCATCTTCTTCTTTTTCTTTTGACCAATGAGTTAATGATTGGTGGTTAGCCTTGACATATGAGAGGCTTAACCTTCTTTGATCCAAATCAAATTCATCTTGATCAAAGATCAAGTGAATTGCTTTGTGTCCAAGATAGGTTGCTTCTTGGTCAGGCAAAAAACCTAAATCCATACAAGGTCATTCTTCTTTTATTTTGGCATGGCAAGTTGTAGGAGCTTGGCTTACTATTCATGGTCTCTAAATTGTGTTTATTTTCCTATAGTTTTATTGACCGGCCTCAAATAGGTGTGACTACTACATTAGTCCACTTACGATTGCTTAACATAGCACTAAATTGCCTTATGGCACACTAACACTAACTACTAATGACTAACTTTTAATTCAAGCATTTAATTCTTGCAATTTACTTTAATGCAATTTAATTTCTTGCTCATTAATTCATATTGTCTTTTTCCTTTGCTCATTTGAGCTCATGTTTATGTTTATGCCATTTGCCTTTTGCTCACTTGAGCACATTATTGTGTATATACTATTGCCTTGTGTTTGTTTTGATTTATTTGTGTGAACCCAATGCAAAAGGAGAAAGGACTTAGAATTAGGACCTTACCTATGCTAAATGGAGTTTCAAAAGCAACTAGGCCTCATGCCTTTAGAATGCTAAATATGTTGAAGAGCAACTAGGCCTCGTGCCTTTAGAATGCTTAATCTTGAAGATAAATTGAAAGGACCTCTATTCTAAACTCACTCTTGTCCATTATTTCTATTGCATTGTGGAACTTTTTGATTTGTGTGTTCTTGTGTGGTAGGGATCCCAAACTTGAGCTAATTAGAAGGACCATTGTCATGGACATCCAAGATAAGAAAGACAAAGCCAATTGGAAGATTACTAGGAACTTGATTGAATATTTGTTTGATTGCTTGAGTTATTTGCTTATTGCTTGCTAAGTCCAAAGGAAATGAGCAACTTGGATCATCTTTATGATCTCAAGAAAGGGACTCCAAGGGTTTTATTTATTTTCCCTCATCTTTGCATGTTTAGGACCTAGCCCTTCTCTTCTTCTCTCCACTCTAACCCAAGCCAAACTTATTTTGTGCAAACATTAACATTGTTTTCAAAATTAGAAACCCAGGCACTATGCCTTTGATTTTTCAAACTCTTTTCATAAAACTTATTTTGAATTGAACTTTAAGTCCATTTTGACTTTATTTTGTGAATACTTTTCATTTGTAAATACAACTCATGCAAATTGTTTTTATGGTTCCAATGACCATTTGTGTTAAAGCTTTTAATAAACATTAGCTATTAGGTTTGAGTTATCATAGTGGTTGATATAAACCTCATCTGTATCCTTAGTGATTGGACTATAAGCCTTCCATACTTATTATAGGGTGGATCCCTCACTAGTATGTTGAAGCTCTTCTCACATGTTGGATTTGTGGTTTTTAGGTTGAGTTTTCTCCCTTTGATAACAAAAGACCTTAAGGCTTTTGACCAATCAATTCACCAACTTATTTTGAGATTTTTACCCCGAACTACGAGGTTTTGATCCTACCCTTTGTGATGGTACGTAGGCAATGGGTTTATCCATTCAAACACAAAATTGTAAATAATTTGTATATTCTTTTCTCATCTCCCCAATCATGTTTGCACAAATATTTTCACAAAGACCAACCTACCATACAACACTTGCAAAAAGGGCTCCCTTAGAGTACTAAGGATGTTTTGGGTGCTTAAAACCTTCCCATTGCATAACCAACCCCCTTACCCAGATCTCTGACATTTTTATTAGTTTTTGATTTGATAAAACTTCTCGGTTTTTGTTCGCTTTATAACATTTCCTTTGGATAAATAGAAGTGTGGTGGCGACTCGAATTGTATGATTTACTTTTGATTTAGTCAATAAATCTAAATGTAACGAATACCCCGCTACAGAAAAGTGGCGACTCTGCTGGGGACGAACTATCTTTCCTAGTGGGTTTTGCCTACTTTTTATCTTTGTTGTATTGTATGTTTATATTATTTGTGACATATTTTGGTGCAAATTTGGGATGACTGTATTGTTTGTAATGTATGAATTGCTTGATATATATTAATTGCTTGTGTGCTTGGTGGTCTTTTGTGAGATGAGTTCTATACCCGAACTCGAGTGCACTTATGATAGGAGAATGGCATAGTCTTGTTGGCTTGTGTGGAGTTATTCCTTAGAAAGTTGACTTACAAGCCCATTCACTTGGTGGAGGTTATGTTGGGATCAATAATGTCACACGAGTAGTCGTGGTTAGGCATTACTCTTTCCAATATAAACCTTAGAAGCCAAGGACCTTAGATTACCTAGCCCATCTTGGCCTGTTTTAGGACGTAGTGCGAAGGTCGTTCAAGTGTAAGATTTGATATGATTGTTACGCGATACTACACTCATAAGAGTCTCTCTTGAGAATATTTTTGGAATACGAGTAGTCGTTTATCCGATAATATCCGAAAGATGGGATGATGACTATGGGAACCTCTTGTAGAACATGATTGTCAGGTTTAACCATAGTACACTCCCTTTGGGCAGTTCTTAACCAAGACTCCATGCTCGTGACTCACAACAAACCCTTGATTCGCGGTTGATCCGTTCTTGTACATCCTTAATATCAATGGAACTTGGGTGTTGATAAGGTGAAAACCATAATCCACCGAAATGGATGATTGATATTAAGGATGACTTGATCCATCCCGTGACCTTTGTATGGTGTGACTTGCTTGATCCTTGAGTGTGATTGTTGCATCCATGCATTCATACACATCCATATCATCAACAATGAGAAAATTTCCAAGGAACTTAAGAGGTCTATTTGCAAATTTTCAGACATGGATAAGCAAAGAAGGAATACGAAGAAGTACAGTCTCAGACAACCCGACTTGAAAGAGTTAAGGAATTTGACATCCTATGTATTAGATCCGTTGGAGTTCAAGGCTCATCATGGGAAGCTTCTGTCTATTCTTGCTACTCAGGTGGATGAAGGTCTGATGAGTATGTTGGTGCAGTTCTATGATCCCTTGTACCGTTGCTTCACTTTTCTGGATTTCCAGCTTTTGCCTACGCTTGAGGAGTATGCCTATCTTGTGGGTATACCTATTCTAGATCAGTTGTCATCCAGTGGCTTGGAGAGAATCCCTTCTTCCCAAGAGATTGTTGATCTGTTGCATATAGATGAATCTATTATTGGTGCTCATATGACTACCAAAGGTGAAATTCAAGGCCTCCCATCTGATTTCCTCATTGCTCAAGCTACTTATTTTGGGAAGGCCATGAGTGAGGACGCCTTTGAGGCCATATTTGTACTTCTTATCTATGGGCTAGTGTTATTTCCCAACATCGAAAACTTTGTGGATGTGAACGATATTAGGATTTTCTCTGCTCTTAATCCCATTTCGACTCTGTTGGGTGACACTTATTTCTCTTTGCATATGAGGAATGCAAAGGGTGGTGGTACCATTGTGTGTTGTTTGCCTCTGTTGTACAAGTGGTTTATTTTGAACTTGCCATAGACGCTCGCCTTCAAGGAGAACAAAGGATGTCTACGGTGGTCCACGAGACTTATGTCTCTCATTAATGATGATATCTTTTGGTATAACCGTGTATATGATGGTGTCCAAATTATTGACTCTTGTGGTGAATTATTCAATGTGCCTCTTTTTGGTACATGTGGTGGGATTAACTACAATCCTGTTTTGGCACGGCGTCAGCTTGGGTTCCCCTTAAAGGATAAACCTAATAACATTTTGTTAGAAGGTGTGTTCTTTCAAGAGGGTAAAGATCCCCAAAACTTGAAGGGAAGAATGGTCCGCGCTTGGCGCAAGATTCATAGGAAGGGAAGGAAAGAGCTTGGTCCGAAGAATTATATCGCTTTGGAACCCTACACCTCGTGGGTGAGGAGGAGAGCTTATGAGTACCGCATGCCCTATGATTACCCGAGACCTACACCTATGGTTATGGTTGGGCCTTCAACCCTCCCTAACCAAGGAGTAGAGGAGTTGAGAGATGAAGACCGTTCACATGCTTGGGTCCGTGAGCGAGAGGAGCTACTTCAGCAACTTAGAGATAAGGACACTTTGATAGAGTTTCTGGAGCATCAGGTTATCAACGATCTTGATGATGTGGTTACTTCTCTTCTTCCTCAGCCATCCAGGTTTTGGAAGAGGAAGTACGATCGACTCGCCAAGAAGAAGGCAATATGGAGGCAGCCTATGAGAGAGAGGTGAAGAGGCTTTGTGCAGCTTATCTTCCGGTCTCGAGAGCTTTGGACGATTGTTTCTAGGGTTCCATGGAATGTTCATTTTCCTTCTTTCTTGTATTGTATTTTGGTTACCAAGACTGTACTTTGGTGTAAAATTTTTCCAGATATCATTGATATGAATATTCCATTATATGACTAAATGATTAATATTTTCAAATATTTGCAAATAGATCTCTAAAGAGTTCCTCTGAATAATAATAAAATCATGTGCACAAGCATTGCATGCATCATGTGCATAAGCAGGTTTTGTTCAGGGCTTCTTGATCAGTGGTCTAACTCAGTGTTCTTCATTTATTTTAAAGACAAGCTGACGCACCGATATTACACCAGAGCCAACTCTTCAAAGCTAATGGATCACCTCGAGCAAGAAAATAGGGAACTTAAGGAGGAAGTGGCAATATTGACTGCCCTGATGAAGTCATTCTTGGCCTTCCAAAGCCAGTCTTCTCCAACACCTTCAACTCCTCCCCAGAGGACGGTCATCTCAGAGGTTGCTTCCTCTACCGTGCCTGCTGCCAGCGCTCATTTTGCTATGTCTGCTATGCCAGCCGGGTTTCCCTGGGGGATGCCCGCTAATTTTGTTCCAGAGGGTCTCGCCCCTACATTTGCTTCTCTGTCGACATCTAGCCCGGTCCTTGCTGTGCCACCTCCAGTTGTGCACACTTTACCGAGAGTTGATGACACCATTTATCACTCTGAGCCATCTGAGGGTCCAGATGTCTACGAGAAAATGAATGCTATGAATGATCAATTCCTTGAGCTGCGCAAGGAACTTAAAACTCTAAGAGGGAAGGACCTCTTTGGTAAATCTGTTGTTGAGTTGTGTCTCGTACCAAACGTCAAGATTCCTATCAAATTCAAAGTGCCTGACTTTGAAAAGTACAAACGAAACACTTGCCCGCTCAGCCATCTTGTAATTTACGCATGCAAGATGTCAACTCAGACTAACAATGATCAACTCCTAATCCACTATTTCCAGGACAGCCTGTCTGGTGCCGCATTGAGATGGTATATGGGCTTGGATAGTGTGCACATTCGCTCCTTCAACGACCTCGGCGAAGCTTTCGTCAAGAAGTACAAGTACAACGTTGATATGGCTCCCGATAGGGACCAACTGAGGGCTATGTCCCAGAAGGAGAAGGAAACATTTAAGGAGTACGCCCAGAGGTAGCGTGAATTAGCTGCAAAGATTGTGCCTCCGCTTGAAGAGAAAGAAATGACCAAGATCTTTCTGAAGACCTTGAGTTCATTTTACTACGAGAGGATGATCACTAGTGCTCCCTCTGACTTCACCGAGATGGTGAACATGGGGATGCGACTAGAGGAAGGAGTCAGGGAAGGACGCCTGACCAGAGAAGAAGGCTCTTTTGCCAAACATTATGGCGTGTTTGCTAAGACGAAAGATGGAGAAGCACATGTCGTGTCTTCCCATATTAAACAAAGAAGACCCTCTGTGAAGAGGAAGACTGTGCGCGCTGCCAGTAACCAGCACCAGGTGGCTCATATAGCACCTGCCTTCAGGGAAAATCAACATTATCAGAACCAACAACAACAACATCAACAATATCAACAACATCAGCATCGTCCGCAACAGCAGGCCTACCAGCCTCGAAACAACAATATCAGCACCAACTATGATAGGAAGAGGGTCACTTTTGATCCAATTCCGATGACCTATGCCGAACTATATCCTTCATTAATTGAAAGGAAGTTGATCATTCCACGTGACCCACCTGCTGTACCAACCAACCCTCAATGGTGGTACAAGCCCGAGCTTCACTGTGTTTATCATTCCGGTGCTCCCGGACATGATGTGGAAAATTGTTACCCTCTCAAGACCAAGGTTCAAGACCTTGTTAGAAGCGGTATTTTGTTTTTTGAGAACGTAGGTCCTAATGTTAAGAAGAACCCATTGCCCGAGCATGGGAAGGCTGCAGTTAACATGGTTCAGGGTTTCCTTGGCAAGTACAAGGTCCGATATGTCAGCCATATCAGACAATCATTGGTCGAGATGCACAGACTGTTATGTGGATACAGTCACTATAAGCATGACCATGACAGATGCCGTGTGTGCACTGTCAACGAGAGAGGATGTCGCCAAGTCAGGAAAGACATCCAAGAGATGTTGGATCAGGGTGTGATCGAGATAATTCAGAATCGTGATGAGGACGAAGTTAATGTTATATCCCCTGTGTTCAGAATACCCAAACCTGTTGTTGTCAGATATGATGGCAGCAAGAAGAAGGTTCCCCCTACTCTCGTTATCAAGCCAACTGGCCCTGTTCCATACTCTTCAGACAAGGTTGTTCCCTATCGATATAATGCGGTTGCATTAGAAGATGGGAAGGAGGTGCCGTTTCCCTCCACTTCTGTTACAAGCATATCTGACGTCAATGGTGTGACCCGCAGTGGTCGTGTTTTTTCGGCGACGCCGAAACCCCATGAAGACGTGTTGAGGAGAAGAACTGACGCCGTTGATAATTTTGCCACCGCTGTGGGGACCTCTTTTACTTCTATGAATCCGGCACTTGTTATTGATAGACTTGCCGTTGCTGCTAAAGCTCATGTCCCTGCTGGCCAGAATGGCATATTGAGATAGGACTGTGATGAGATGTTGAGGCTCATCAAGAGGAGCGAGTATAATGTTGTCGATCAACTGCTTCAAACTCCGTCAAAGATATCTGTCATATCTTTGCTGATGAACTCCGAGCCACATAGTGAAGCTTTGTAGAGGGTGTTGGACGTGGCATACGTGGATCACGATGTCACAATAAAACAGTTTGATAGCATTGTTGCAAACATCACTAAATGTGTTGCCAAAATCCACTATGGCAAAACTTCATACCAGGGGCCTCCCATGAGGCAGAGTGGAGTGGTAGTCAAAGCTTTTGATGGATCCAGAAAAACTGTGATTGGCGAGGTTGAGCTCCCAATCAAGATCGGACCTAGTGATTTCCATATCACTTTCCAGGTCATGGATATCCACCCATCATATAGCTGCTTTCTTGGAAGACCATGGATTCACGAGGCAGGCGCCGTGACATCCATCCTACACCAAAAGTTAAAGTTCGTGAAGAACAAGAAGTTGGTGGTGGTAGGGGGAGAGAAGGCTCTATTGATAAGCTATTTGTCTTCCTTTTCTTATATAGATGCTGAGGATGAGGTTGGGACGCCGTTCCAAGCCTTATCTATTGCTGAGCCGTTAAAGAAAGAAACTTCTTCATTTGCGTCCTACAATGATGCGAAGTTGGCCATTGAGCATGGTGCAACTACTGGTTTAGGACAAATGATTAAGCTGAAAGACAATAAATCCCGGGCTGGCATATGGTACTCTTCAGGCACTTTCAATGAGCATGGGCTGTTTCAGAGTGGAGGTTTCACCCACACGGTCGAAGACCAAGAGGCTGCTGCTGTAGTGGAAGATGATGCAGAGGAAGATTCTGGCAACTTTGTCATCCCTAGAGGAGTCTGCAATAATTGGGTCGTTGTTGATGTTCCAACAGTCGTCCATAAGTCCACGTAATATGTTCACTTTTGTTTGAAAACCTTTCTCCCATGCCAAAAGGAGAAGTGATGACATTGTTGGCACATTAATACAATGATATTCATTCAATAATTACATGTTAAATGTTTGTTTTTCCAAATTATTTTCACTTTTTGCTTTTTGCATGAAATTGGTGATCACATAAAACCCTAAAAAGAGAATAAAATCAATCTTTTCATCTGCATAATGATTTGCCTTGTTTGAATTCTAAAATCTCTTTTATATCCAAAATCATTATGCAGGTTGATCAAACCCATTGAACATAATGATCCAACACCATCTCCCAACTTTGAGTTCCCTGTATTTGAGGTAGAAGAAGATGATGTTGAAGAGATTCCTGATGAGATCACCCGTCTTCTTGAGCACGAAGAGAAGATCATTCAGCCGCATCTCGAGAATCTGGAAACAGTCAACTTGGGGTCTAAGGATTGTGTTTGCGAGGTGAAGATTGGGGCACTCTTGGAAGAGCCTGTGAAGAAGGGGTTGATTGAGTTGCTACGAGAATACGTCGATGTCTTTGCCTGGTCATATGAAGATATGCCTGGTCTGGATACTGATATCGTGCAACATTTCCTGCCTTTAAAGCCTGAGTGTGTGCTTGTGAAGCAGAAGCTCAGAAGAACTCATCCTGATATGGCGGTGAAGATCAAAGAAGAAGTTCAAAAGCAAATTGATGCGGGGTTTATGGTGACTTCTACATATCCTCAATGGGTGGCCAATATTGTGCCCGTGCCTAAGAAATATGGAAAAGTCCGAATGTGTGTGGACTATAGAGACTTGAATAAAGCTAGTCTGAAAGACGATTTTCCTTTACCACATATTGATATGTTGGTAGATAATACAGCTAAATTCAATGTCTTCTTATTTATGGACGGATTTTCCGGTTATAATCAGATCAAAATGGCACCCGAGGATATGGAGAAGACAACATTCATCACACCTTAGGGAACATTCTGTTATCGAGTGATGCCCTTCAGTTTGAAGAACGCCAGAGCCACGTATCAACGAGCTATGACTACCTTGTTTCATGATATGATGCACAAGGAGATCGAGGTATATGTTGATGATATGATTGCAAAGTCAAGAACGAAAGTTGAACATGTAGAGCACTTGTTGAAGCTTTTTCAGCGTCTGAGGAAGTACAAACTCTGTCTGAATCCGAACAAGTGTACATTTGGAGTCCGTTCCGGCAAGTTATTGGGCTTTATTGTCAGCGAGAGAGGTATTGAAGTTGACCCTGCCAAGGTTAAAGCAATACAGGAGATGCCTGTGCCCAAAACTGAGAAGCAAGTCTGAGGTTTTCTTGGCCGCTTGAATTATATTTCCAGATTTATATCCCACATGACTGCCACATGTGCACCTATATTCAAGCTCCTCCGGAAAGATCAGCGTCATGATTGGACCGAGGATTGCCAAAAGGCCTTTGACAGTATCAAAGAGTATCTGTCCGAGCCTCCGATTATGTCTCCGCCCGTGGAAGGGAGACCCTTGATTATGTACTTGACTGTTCTTGAAGACTCTATGGATTGTGTACTGGGTCAGCAAGATGAATCAGGGAAGAAAGAGTATGCTATATACTATCTGAGTAAGAAGTTCACTGATTGTGAGTCTCGATACTCAATGCTTGAGAAAACATGTTATGCTTTGGCTTGGGCCGCTAAGCGTTTACGCCAGTATATGTTAAATCATACGACCTGGTTGATATCCAAAATGGATCCAATCAAGTATATCTTTGAAAAGCCTTCTTTAACTGGGAGGATTGCCCGTTGGCAGATGCTGTTGTTTGAGTATGATATTGAGTATCGAGCCCAGAAAGCTATTAAAGGTAGTATCTTGGCTGACCACTTGGCACATCAACCAATTGAGGATTATCAGTCTGTTCAGTACGACTTCCCGGATGAGGAGATTATGTATTTAAAAATGAAAGATTGTGATGAGCCTACGCTCAATGAAGGGCCAGAGCCTGGTTCCCGATGGAGCATGGTGTTTGATGGCGTTGTAAATCAATATGGAAATTGTATTGGGACAATGATTATTACTCCTCAGGGCACACATTTTCCTTTTACAGCAAGGCTAACTTTCAAATGCACGAATAATATGGCGGAGTATGAGGCATGTATTATGGGTTTGGAAGAGTGTATTGATCTTAGGATCAAACATCTTGATCTTTATGGTGATTCAGCCCTTGTTGTCAATTAGATTAAGGGTGAATGGGAGACGAATCAGCCTGGCCTCATCCCATACAGAGATTATGCGAGGAGGATTTCAACGTTCTTTACTGAGGTTGACTTCTATCATATTCCTCGAGATGAGAATCAGATGGCAGATGCTCTTGCTACGCTTGCTTCAATGATTGTGGTAAAATTCTGGAATGAAGTTCCCAATATTATTGTGATGCGCTTGGACAGACTAGCTCACGTATTTGCAGTTGAAGAAGTAAAAGATGATAAGCCATGGTATTATGACATCAAGTGTTTTCTTCAGAGTCAGATTTACCTGCTTGGGGCATCTGTTAAAGATAAGAAGACTCTGAGGAGACTATCTGGTAGTTTCTACCTCAATGGTGATGTGCTTTATAAGAGGAATTTTGGCATGGTTTTGCTCAGATGCGGGGATAGACACGAAGCAAACCTATTAATGACTGAAGTCCATGAGGGTTCATTTGGTACTCATTCCAATGGACATGCCATGGCAAAGAAGATGTTGAGAGCAGGCTACTACTGGCTGACAATGGAGTCTGACTGCTGCAAATATGTGAAGAAATGCCACAAGTGTCAGATTTATGCGGATAAGATTCATATTCCCCCGACACTTCTGAATGTTATTTCATCACCATGGCCTTTCTCTATGTGGGGAATTGACATGATTGGCATGATAGAGCCAAAGGCGTCAAACGGTCACCGTTTTATTCTCGTAGCAATTGATTACTTCACCAAATGGGTTAAAGCGGCATCGTATGCGAACGTGACCAGGCAGGCGGTTGTGAAGTTTATCAAGAATCAACTCATATGCCGTTATGGTGTGCCAGATAATATCATTACTGATAATGGATCTAACTTGAACAACAAAATGATGAAGGAGCTGTGTAGCGACTTCAAGATTGCACATCATAATTCTTCTCCTTATAGACCCAAGATGAATGGGGTTGTTGAAGCTGCTAACAAGAACATCAAGAAGATTATTCAGAAGATGGTTGTTACGTACAAGGATTGGCATGAGATGCTGCCATTTGGTTTGCATGGTTATCGTACATCTGTCCGCACTTCAACAGGGGCAACCCCTTTCTCCCTTGTATATGGCATGGAGGTTGTGCTCCCCGTGGAGGTTGAGATCCCATCAATGAGAGTCTTGATGGAAGCCAAGTTGACTGAGGCTGAATGGATTCAGAGTCGTTATGACCAACTGAATTTGACTGAAGAGAAGAGGTTAACTGCCATGTGCCATGGTCAGTTATATCAACAAAGGATGAAGAAAGCCTTTAATAAGAAGGTCAAGCCTCGTGTGTTCCGAGAAGGTGACCTCGTGCTCAAGAAAGTTTTGTCTTTCGCGCCCGATTCTAGGGGCAAGTGGACTCCAAACTATGAAGGTCCATATGTTGTTAAGAGAGCCTTTTCCGGCGGTGCTTTGATACTTACAACTATGGATGGGGAGGATTTCACTCGTCCTGTGAATTCAGATGCAGTCAAGAAATACTTTGCCTAAAATAAAAATAGAATAGCTCGATAAGTTGAAAACCCGAAAGGGGAACTTAGGAAAAAATGAGCGTCTCGGTGGATTGAAAACCCGAAAGGGCGGTCCAGGCAAAAGTTAGAGACATGAAAAATGAATATATATATCCCGCTAGATTGAGTACCTCACCCTGGGGCAATCTAGGCAAAAACTAGGGATTTGGACAAGTAACTGCATCCTGACAAGACTTTGTTCTACGGCTGTCATCTGTCAAGGATTCTCGCTTAGTCATCGTCAACTGAAACTTCAGATACATTGGATTCAGAGTTGGTGGAGAAATGGTCATTATGTTCAATGTAGCCCATTCTCCAATATATATCACCAATTCCAAATTTGTAAAGATCCGTGGAGTCTTGCCATTTGCAGACTACCATTCTATCAAATAAATTTGAGCCTTTGTCCAATTCTTTGCACTCTTATTTGTTTCTGTTTAACAAATGTTTGCATGTTTTAATTGATAAATATCATTGTTTTAAACAAATCCAGTTTTTATAAACTATTTTTAAACAAAGTGAACATTCACAATGACTGAAAAAGATATATTGGAACATCTTCAGTGCTCTCCCAAGGATAGCATGATCTCCAAAAGGGTAAGACATTTGTTCATTTTCCTGGCATGTTTATATCCTCTTTCATCATCTTTCAGGTTGTCTCCTCAGTGAGCGCAGGGAAAGATAATGCACCACCAAATTCCCCAGAGAGTCTGGAGTTTTGGTCTCGGTCTTCTAACTCCCCAGTGAGTCTGGGTCTAGCATATGTGTTTTATCAATTATATGGTTGTTGTCCCTTGTTTGGATTGACCTAAAATCCCATATAGATTGATAAAATTTGATATTCTATTTTCTTCGAGGAAGTTGGTCTTCCCTCAGCATGAGTGGAAATCTCCAGCAGGCTGAGCAGGAATTCCCAGCATGAGTTGAAATCTCCCGCAGGCTGAGCAGGAATTCCCAGCATGAGTGGAAATTTTCAGCAGGTTGGTTTGTAGCTTATCCTCAGCGGATTCGCATACAATTCCACCCCCCATCCAGTATGCTTACCACTCATCCTCAGTAGGGTTGCTCACGGTAGACTTCCCCAGTTGGTTCGCCAGCAAATTATCTCCAACATGATCGCCTACAGATTTCTCCCAGTTCAGTTGTCAGCATTCTTTCCCCAGTGGAGTCGTCTGATCAGAGCATGATATATCTGTTCTTCCCTCCTTATTGGATAGTTCCCTTCACCAGCGGAGCATTGGTTCTCTCTCCTTGTTAGAGATGTTTCTCCAACAGATATGAGGAAATTTGTGGTTTTTTTTTGAACTTCTATTTGGTGGTTGTTATCCACAAAGTTTCATATCTTTCCCTGATAAGTTCCCTAGTAGAGTTTCTTCTATGATGGATCTTATCCTTGTTGAGCTTCCCGATAGAGTTTCCTCTACATCGGATATTTTTGTCTGTTCAACAGCAAATCCCTGGCGTTGACTCTATAGCTTCCCCAACTGAGACTTTACATGATCCTAGTTTGGCGTTGGAACTTTGAGGAGGATGTGTTGTTAGCTTCCCAACAGAGTGTTTATTTCCTTCTCCGCAGCAGAGAGGTTCCTTCGGTAGTTAGAAGTGAATGTTTGTTTGATGTGCTTCTGTTTGGGGGTTGTTCCCCACATAATTTCATATTTTTGCCTGATAAGATCCCCAGTAGAGTTTTTCTTTGACTGATCTTATCCTCCCGATAAGATCCCTAGGAGATTTCATCCATGATGGATTTTATTGTTATCTCTGTGAGTTCTCGGGAAATGTTGGAAGATCCCCAGCTTTAGAAGTTGTGATTTTTTTGCTGATCCCCAACAGCGGTCTCTGATCTCCAGTGATCCTACTTGTTCCCCTAGCAGTAGTCCTGATCCCCGGCAGCGACCCTGTTTGGTCCCCAACTGTGATGGGTGTTTCCTGGTATTTGTTGCCCCCGCCAGATTGGATTTATCCCGTGGGCCTGGCTTTCTCTTTTGAGATGTTGTACCAGATGTTTGTCCACTGATTCTTGGACCTGTTTGTGTTAGTTATATCTGTTTGTCAACATTAATCATACATAAACCATGCATATACATGCATAATCATAGCATTCAGATATTCATGTTGCATTTTTTGCCATATATCTTTGATTGTTATCTCCTGCTAGTGGTGAAATGTTCTTCCCCAAGAAAATGATTGTGTCTGATCTCTCCATATAGAGTCAGCCCTGTAGGCAGAAAGTGTCTATCTTTCCTTCATATCCCCACTGAGTTATGTCCTCGTGGATGATTATTGTTTCCGTTTCCTCCCAAAATATGTATTGGGATGAAATTACTCCCTTGAGTTATATCCTCATTTGGTTGAGTTTTGTTTCACTGTGTCTCTCTAGTTTGTTCCTAGATTGACTCCTTTCCTGTGATTTCCCCTGCAGTTCCCTGTGGTTCAGGTGACCAATTGCTCAGTAGACAGTAATTGTTCATTTTCTCCCCATAGGATGTTGTGGCCTTCTGCCCATTAACCAGTAGTCGTAAGTCCTATTTCTGTGGTTTTCTACCCAATAACTGGTAGTTGTAAACCCCACTTTATCCCCTTGCAGAGTGAACCCTTGGTTTTGTTCATCCTAACCGATGGCGGATACTCTTTTCTGTGGTTTTCTACCCAGTAACCGGTAGATGTAATCCCCTTTTTGTTCGTTATCTTTATTCAATATTCGATATTGATATTCCTGGAGTTTTGAGTATATCTCCCAGTAACCAGTGATATATCTCTTGGATAATTGCTCTGATCAAGCAATCTATCCCCGACGAGTCATCTTTCATTTACCCTTGTTTGGTAATGATAGTTTCTCCCCTTGATTGGTCATCATTTTATACCTAGTAACCGGTATCCCGATGTCCTTTCTTTTCGGTCGATTTATCCTTTATTAACCCAGTAACCGGTTGTGGATAATCTTCCATGCGATTATGTTATCTACGTTCTAACGGTAATATATAATATATCTCATGCGCTCTTCAGTCGAAGACTTTTTCTTCCCTAGTCGAGTAAGATTCGTATTTCCGCATGGAATCGAATGTCCATCCTGTGATTGAGTTTGCTTTTTCAGCTCTCCTTTCGGATGATGAGTGTCTTGGAAATATTCCCCAATTCACGTCTGGTTGGTCACCTATTATATGCCCAGTAACCGGTATCTCTGGTGTTCCTTCCTTCTGCTCCCTATTATGACATTTGGTCCCCTGTGGAGTCAGATTTTCCTGAGTTGAAACATACCTTTTAGGTCTTCCTCAGATGTTTTGGATGATTGATACCTCTCACCCTTATACCGGTCTTAGATATTCATTCTTCCCGAGCGTGTTGTTCTTTCACCCTTATACTGGTGTTTTGGATCACATGTCTCTTTGAGTTTATTACCCAGTAGCCGGTAATACCTCATTTGTTGTTTCCTCAGCCGAGTCCTTAATAGACTTCCCCGCTTGAGTCCGGATTTTTATCCGAAGTATCCTTTGTGGATAGTTTTACGGTATTGGCATATTCCCTAATACATGCATCTTTGCATCAGCTCGAGTCTTTCCGTTGATTTATTTTCACGGAATCCCTTCGTGTCTCCCAGCAAGTCTTAAGTCGTGACCTGCTCACGCATTTCTACCCTATTTCCTCTAGAGTCTCTGTCTCCCTGATGAGTATGTTACTCTTATGGATTTTCAGTTTCTCTTGATTTCTTTTTCCTTTGTGGACATATATCCCCCACAGAGTATTTACTTTTGCATACATACATCTACATCGTGAGGTCTCTTAGGGACCAAAATTCGTCTCTTTGTTATTATTTAAGCCCATTCTACCTCGTCGAGGCGAAGATTTTAACCTTCATATCTCCGGCTAGAATGACCTTAAATAGGGGCATCTGTAAGACCCTAATTTTGATCCTAAGATCCCTCATGGCATCATATCATTGCTCTTTGCATTTTGCCTCAAGGATCATAGCATCTTGGCTCCTTAACCCTAGGGTTGGGACTTGTGTGAGTTGGTTTGAGACCACCAAGCAGGCTTGAATTGTACATTATAGCCATTTATATTTTGTTTACTAACCAAAAGCAAAAAAATATGTCACTAACATCTTTTGTTTTGAAGCTTAAGCAATCATATGATCCAAGGCTCCTAGGAGGCCCCTATGCTTATTGATATGGCCATATGAAGATGGAAGAAAGCATGTCAATGGTTCACAAAGCTCCCAATCATCATATATTCCTCCCAAGTGTCTCAATTTGTCAATTTTATCAAGATAACCCAAAGGGCTTGAGGATTGCTTCCCAAGGAAACCCTAATTCATCTGTGCATTGATTGTGCCTTGCCCATGAAGCAACCTTAACCTATGATCAAATAAAATCAAGGTAAGTTATTTAATTTATCATTTTATGCATATATGAGCCTATGTGAGTTTCCTCAATCATTCATTCATCAAGATTTGAAGTTTGGACTTGAGAAGTTGATCAGTCAATTCATCTAACTATTTTGAAATCCACTGAGACCTAACTTTTGATGTCTTTGTCAAATGAAGATGATCCCAAGAGAACAAATGTTATTAAGAACCATAAGAACAACTTTCATGTTCATCAAAAATCCATTTGAAACTTGGAAGGTCATCATTCATTTCAAAACATTATAGGTCATTTTGACTGAAACCCTAATTTTGGGTCAACTTCCCAAGGACATAACTCCTTCATTTTTTATGATTTTGAGGTGAGACTAAGTTCATTGGAAATTTTAAGATGTCTAATTCAATTGTTATGTTGGACAAAATTTCATAATCCTAAAATAAACACATGTGATAATACAAAACATTATAGGTCACTTTGGACCAAAGCCATTGAAATGTGAAAAAGTCCAACTTCAAGTGCCCATAACGTTCTCATCAAAAATCCAAATGATGCAAAATTTAAGTCCAAATTGATTGTCTTGAAAATATATACAACTTTTATGTTGAAGGTTTTTCCATTCGAGGCTTGCATCATTGAAACAGAAGGGCTTGAAATTGGTCCATTTTGGCAAAAGTTTCAAATAGATGTTTTGCACCTTGAACTTCATGGCCAGTTTTCAATAATTTCCAAACTCCAAATGGATTTTTGTTCAACATAACATTTGTTCCTTATGTCAAGACCTTTCCAACCATTACTCACATGCCTATGTTTCAATTTTCCAATTGGCATTTTCGAAGAGGTGAAGTTTTATGATCAATTATGCATAACATGTTAAATCTTACTACACAATTCATTACATTGCAATCTGCACGTCCATTTCACTTTGGTTGATGTTCAGCACTCAATTGCAATTTCTTTTGGGCCTCACATGCGCTTGTACAGACCCATGCATAGAGGACCCAAGTTCATGCACACACGAGTTTGATCATGCTTTGCATCAGCTGTGGCTATAAATAGAATGCCTTGCCTTGCTCATATCTCAACCTGAAGGCGCCTGAACCTCTGCTGAATTGCTTCCCTAACCTCTCACTCAAAGGAATTCTGAAATTTCACTTCATTTTTCAAGCTTTAATTCCAACTTCCCTGGTTGATCTTTAGCTTCTAATTCCTTAGCCGTGCTTCATTGTTACTTCAAGATCAAGCTGCACTCAAGGATTGGATTGGATCAAGCTCACACAAGATGCACTTCAAAGGTTTTCACCATAACTGTTTTGATTTGAATCTCTCTTATTATTGTGCATTGCTTGGTTTGATTGGCATTTCTGAAGTCCTCATGTGAGAGACAATTGATTTGTGGTTTTAATTTTGAGAATTAGTTAACTTTAGATTGAACACCTCATATTTCAACCTCAGATTTCTTCCTCCATAAGAATCTTGAGAAGAAACTAAGGTCACAGGGGTGATGTACATCACCCTAACTTTCGAATGGTATATGGACCGCGTGCTATGGTTAAGGTTTGAAAACCTGTAATTGGTGGCCGAATTATGGCTTCTCACCGGAGAAGACGGTGGTTTCCACAACCGTCCTCACGCGTCCAAACCTTGGCCCTTGGATCCACTCTTCCAGATCTAATCTTGGTTGTTGATTGTTTTGACTTTATTTAATGCAACGTGTTTCGCTGATGACTCGTCCACACAATGAGCGTGCGCTTCATAGCCATCTGATCAGCCATGTCAATTAATGAGCATTGATCAGACGCTTGTGGATTTTTGCTTTTTTTTAATTTCTGTTTTAATTTCTTTTATTCCATTTTATTTTAAAAATTCATAACTTCTTTATTTGGAATCACAAAAATATGGGACCAATTGCAAAAAATTTCTCTTAAATTCTAGTTTCATAAAATGATTTTTAATTATTTTTGTGATTCCATTTAATATTTTTTGTGAATTATTTCTTTTCTAGTTGTTTTTAATTCATTTAAAATACCATTTGATATTCAAAAATGCCAAAAATATTTTCTTAACATCCTTGGATGATGATGAATCTATGAAAAATATTCTCATCAATTTCTTAATTGATTTGAGATTTATTTGAGATTTTAGTCCAATTATGTTATTTTTCTTCATTTTTTAATTGTTTAAAAATAGTTTCTGTTTTCAAAAAATGTTGACAAATTTTGTCAAACCTTGTTTGACCATGTTAGACTTATGATGATCCAATTGAACTTATCCAAGTTGATTTGAATTGGATTTGAAGTTTGACCTTTATTTGTTCATTTTATTTTATGTATTATTTTAATTCCAAAAAATACCAAAAATATGCTTGACCTCTCTTAACTTCTCATCTTCATTTCACTTCTCTTTACCATTGATTGATGTTGATTCCATTCATGTTCGATCAATGTGTTTTGGTTATGTCTTTTGATTTCTCATTTTTGGTTCATTCCATTTCCATCTTCATCTTCTTCTTTTTCTTTTGACCAATGAGTTAATGATTGGTGGTTAGCCTTGACATATGAGAGGCTTAACCTTCTTTGATCCAAATCAAATTCATCTTGATCAAAGATCAAGTGAATTGCTTTGTGTCCAAGATAGGTTGCTTCTTGGTCAGGCAAAAAACCTAAATTCATACAAGGTCATTCTTCTTTTCTTTTGGCATGGCAAGTTGTAGGAGCTTGGCTTACTATTCCTGGTCTCTAACTTGTGTTTATTTGCCTATAGTTTTATTGACCGGCCTCAGATAGGTGTGACTACTACATTAGTCCACTTACGATTGCTTAACATAGCGCTAAATTGCCTTATGGCACACTAACACTAACTACTAATGACTAACTTTTAATTCAAGCATTTAATTCTTGCAATTTACTTTAATGCAATTTAATTTCTTGCTCATTAATTCATATTGTCTTTTTCCTTTGCTCATTTGAGCTCATGTTTATGTTTATGCCATTTGCCTTTTGCTCACTTGAGCACATTATTGTGTATATATTATTGCCTTGTGTTTATTTTGATTTATTTGTGTGAACCCAATGCAAAAGGAGAAAGGACTTAGAATTAGGACATTACCTATGCTAAATGGAGTTTCAAGAGCAACTAGGCCTCATGCCTTTAGAATGCTAAATATGTTGAAGAGCAACTAGGCCTCATGCCTTTAGAATGCTTAATCTTGAAGATAAATTGAAAGGACCTCTATTCTAAACTCACTCTTGTCCATTCTTTCTATTGCATTGTGGAACTTTTTGATTTGTGTGTTCTTGTGTGGTAGGGATCCCAAACTTGAGCTAATTAGAAGGACCATTGTCATGGACATCCAAGATAAGAAAGACAAAGCCAATTGGAAGATTCCTAGGAGCTTGATTGAATATTTGTTTGATTGCTTGAGTTATTTGCTTATTGCTTGCTAAGTCCAAAGGAAATGAGCAACTTGGATCATCTTTATGATCTCAAGAAAGGGACTCCAAGGGTTTTATTTATTTTCCCTCATCTTTGCATGTTTAGGACCTAGCCCTTATCTTCTTCTCTCCACTCTAACCCAAGCCAAACTTATTTTGTGCAAACATTAACATTGTTTTCAAAATTAGAAACTTAGGCACTATGCCTTTGATTTTTCAAACTCTTTTCATAATACTTATTTTGAATTGAACTTCAAGTCCATTTTGACTTTATTTTGTGAATACTTTTCATTTGTAAATACAAGTCACGCAAATTACTTTTATGGTTCTAATGACCATTTGTGTTAAAGCTTTTCATAAACATTAGCTATTAGGTTTGAGTTATCATAGTGGTTGATATAAACGTCACATGTATCCTTAGTGATTGGACTATAAGCCTTCCATACTTATTATAGGGTGGATCCCTCACTAGTACGTTGAAGCTCTCCTCACATGTTGGATTTGTGGTTTTTAGGTTGAGTTTTCTCCCTTTGATAACAAAAGACCTTAAAGCTTTTGACCAATCAATTCACCAACTTATTTTGAGATTTTTACCCCGAACTACGAGGTTTTGATCCTACCCTTTGTGATGGTACGTACGCAATGGGTTTATCCATTCAAACACAAAATTGTAAATAATTTGTATATTCTTTTCTCATCTCCCCAATCATGTTTGCACAAATATTTTCACAAAGACCAACCTACCATACAACACTTGTAAAAAGGGCTCCCTTAGAGTACTAAGGATGTTTTGGGTGCTTAAAACCTTCCCATTGCATAACCAACCCCCTTACCCAGATCTCTGACATTTTTATTAGTTTTTGATTTGATAAAACTTCTCGGTTTTTGTTCGCTTTCTAACCTTTCCTTTAGATAAATAGAAGTGAGGTGGCGACTCGAATTGTATGATTTACTTTTGATTTAGTCAATAAATCTAAAGGTAACGAATACCCCGCTACAGCTAAATTTATAGAGTCCATATATGAGGACCATCGTTCTGACGTAACTCGGTAAATTAGTTTGGTGTCTGCCACAAGGGCCGTGGCAACGGCCACACAAGGCCAGCCAACCATGATATTGAAAGTACACTTGTGGCGACCACCAAAGTGCCTGGCGCCTGCCAGCACTTCGTTTCCTGAAAAACAACACCAGAAAATGGCCCAGTCTTCCCCCATTCCACCATATTTTTCTCCCACGACTTCCACACATTTTGACCTCACATTCTGCACTTGTAACACTATAAATAAGTAGTTTTATTAGATTTTTAGCATCTAAGTCTTGTGAAAAGTTGGAGTTTTAGTTTTAAGCATAGATTCACTATTATAAAGTAGTAGCTTTCTCACATCGAGGAACTATTAAACCCTAGTGTTTTTAGTCTTTTGTTGTGTGCTTGGATCAAACAATCTTGTCGTCATTTGAAGTTTAATTCAATTTATTTCCAGCTTTATGTTAGAGGTTCCTTTAATTTACAATTGCTTTACTTTTCAGCTTTTACTTTAAGTCTTTTACAATTCATGCCTTATCATTTTATTTCCATTGTTATTTTTCTGAGTTCTTGTTTTACTCATTTATTTCATCTGCAACACTTGCTAGCATTTGTTTTAAATTATTTATCTTGTCTCTGTTTGAGTTGAACATCTATAATTGCCAGTTTATTAATATGATCATGTACAACTAAATTTATAGAGTCCGGATGTGAAGACCGTTGATCCGACGAGACTCGGTAAATTAGTTTGGTGTCCGCCATAGGGGCCATGGTGTCTGTCATGCAATGCCATCCAGCCACGATTTTGAAATTACACTTGTGGTGACCGTTGTCATACCCCAATTTTGTCCGGGCATATTTAAATTTTTGTAAAATCGATTTCATTTTTAATTTGCATCATATGCACAGCATGACATGCATTCCATCATGAATAATAACTAAAATATCAGTTAGAATAAATTTATTGAAAATACAGACAAATCGGTTGAATCATTTCCTCAAGTACGGGCAAAATCAGCGGATAAAAAGTTTCGAAATTAAAATCGCAGACGCCAGTATTATTAATCTACGGTTCATGTAGTTTAACCTGATGTGCTCTTTTTATTTTTCAGCGGTTGTTTCAGTTGCATTTTGACCCGCCTGAGCCTTTTAACCGGTGAAAATTTATTTCAAAATTTAAAGAAACGCTGTATTTTTTCAATAAGTATATTTAGCACTGATCATTTTCATACATCCGATTTAATTTTTCGAGCAAATTTTTTCCCGACTTTTATTCATTTTTAGTCGTTTTAATTTTGTTGTTTCGTCAAAATAGTTGGATTAAATAAATAGAATTTTCCATGTTGTTATTTTAATTATATCATGATTATGTAAAAGGTTGTGAATTTTATTTGATTCAATTGATTTAAATTGTTTTAAATCGATTAAATCATCTAAAAAAAGGGCATTATATGCATTTTGATTTATTTAAATAGTGTGTGTTTCTTGGTGTGTTTCTTTGATTCAATCCAAGCCATCGGTTCAAATTAATCAATGGTCCATGTTAAGCAATCCACACTTATCCTAGTTTATCCAATCAAAATTAGGATTTAATTAATATTATTATTTAAAAAAATCTGAAAATAAATAAAGTTAAAAAACTCTCTCTCTCCACACACTCCAACGGTAATAAAATGGGAAAGAGAAGTTAGATGCGAGCTAGCTCTATTTACTCTCTCTTGGCCAACGGTAACAAAAAAAAAAGAGAAATAAAGTCTACACATTTCCTCTCTCTTAAAAGACAATTGGCTCAAACCCTCATCCCTCACCCTCACCAATTCCGTCTCTCGCACAGTAAAACAAACAGAGAAAACGAAAAAAGATAAATAAAAAAACAAAAGAACAGGGCCCTCACACGTTATTTCCTCTCATTCTCACTGCAAAAAGTTTATCCTTTCCTCTCCATTTACTCCATCACCTTCGCTTCAAAATCCCCACTACCTCCGCCGACGACACCGTCATCTTCACCCTCTCACCAAAACAACCTTGCTTCCATCACCGGATTACCTCCCATTTTCGTCTTCCGGCCAACCACCACAACAAATCCATAGCCATCGCCTTCCTTCCAACCTTCAAGTTTCATCATATTCAACACCATATCTCAGACCCACAACCTACGTTAGCGCCGCTAACAACAACACGAATGTTTCTCTCTGCAACAACCGTATAAGAGTGACCCACTCTCACTGTCGGTTGAGCAACAACTCCAAACCACCAATAACCACTTACTAACCTCCGTAATCGTGTGAACACCGCACATCAAGTTTTTCGCGTACATCATCTTCTACAGTTTGTGACAAATTATTGAACTGATAAGATGGTTTTAGTGTCGCATTCTTGATGCAAGAGGGGAATGAAGAATGCCAAGTGTTCGTAAAAATGTCAACCATAACACTTGATTTGAATCTCTGTTTCATGGACGCGTCGTGCAAGATCCGACCTAAAAACCGCCCCACCACAAAGTTCAAATCATCGTCGGGTCTGCTCCAATAGCACCGGAGATTCGTCGACTTAGTACTTCGTTTCGAAAGACGGCATACTCAATGCTCTTGGCTGCATTCATATTGAAGGAGAAATGGTTTTCTATCCTGAATCAAAAAGCATGAAGATCCGCTACTTGGGACGGTCTTTTAGGATCTAGAGGTTGGTCAATATCACATATTCGCTTCAGGTCACGCTATTGATACAAAGATTGGTCGGTCCACCTCTGATTCCACAGGTAAATATTATTCGATAACAACAAGGCCATAACATTTACAGTTCTGCATTCGACAACATTTCAAACTGATATGAATTTGTTTAAAGTTCTGATTCGTGTTATGTTTTCTGTCCCGATATTGTTATTTTTCTGGTTCCAAGTCGATCGTTTTGGGTGTTAGCTACATTGTGCGTTTCGATTATGTCCGCTTGCATGTCGAAGTTTTGTTTTGGGTTGTATGTTGGAATTTTAGTAATCCTGTAAATAATCATAACTTGTTCTATTTTTGCTTTGCACTATATAATATCTATTTCGGTTTCAATTTAATTACTTTGCGTATCGGCTACGTTATGCGTTTCGATCACGAGTGCTTATATGTCGAATTTTTGTTTTGAGTTATATGCTGGATTTTTAATGGCATGGTAATGATCCTGTAATTATGATAATTACACGTTCTATTTCGCACTGTATTGTGAGTTGTGATTACATATATGTTTCGATTGCGTATCCATTTCGGTTATAGCTTTGTAAATTACTGATAATTCTCTTTGGTTGATTATGTTAACTCTATTTTTTACAAGTTGATTGATTGTTGTTGCCATTTGTTTAACTTATATGCTGAACTAAGTGTATAATTTACAAAATATTCTTTTATGCTTGTAATGTTATCCATAATTTTGACAATGTTGAAATTTGACAGCACACTTGGTTTGAAACTTAAGTTCATTTCATTAAAATTCTACACCCTTGTTTTTGCTTTGAAACTTAAGTTTTCTTTCATTAAAATTCTACACTTTTGTTTTGTTGCATATGTTAATGGTACGGCTGCTATAGGATTTTATTAAGGTATGACTGTTGGATTATTATCGTCATTTACGGTAATTATTCAATGCATGATGTAAACCGTGGTAGCTTGGATTGGCCTTTAAAATGGTAGCATGCATGATGTAAACCGTGGTAGCTTGGATTGGCCTTTAAAATGGTAGCATGCATGATGTAAACCGTGGTAGCTTAGATTTGCTTTTAACATGGTAGCATGATGTACATATTGCAAATAATTGGATTTTTTTTAGTTTTAAATATCATGTAGACAGTACATTGAGTGGTGTTGGTGTAAGCTCATTGCATGTTTTTATTACTTACTTGCATTAATTAAATTATTAGTTAATTAGATTAATAAATTGTTGTTAAATATTTTTTTTTTATTACTCTGATTTTATAGAACTTAGTAGATCAATGTCTACCCATGTCCATGCATGCAAGTAATCGTTTCTATTTTCACCATCAACTTTTTTAAACAACTTTAAACCAAATCAAATTATTTTTCACTAATGTGACGAATACGAATTCAAACCTCGATCCAACATCGAGTATTTTTATTAAAAATAAATTGAAATGCCTAATCATAGTTAAATACCATTTCATAATTTGGAAATAAAAAAAAAGGGGATGGCTTTGAGTTTTCAATTCCTCTCCTCGATTATTTAAACACGAACTCTTTTACTCGATTAATCGAATAATCATCATGTCTAATCCACTTAAGCAAATCAAAACATTCTTACAATAATAAGAAATGAAAAGGGAGATGACTTTGAGTTTTCAATTTTTTCTCTTCGATTATTTGAATACAAGTTCTCTTACTTGGTTAGTCAAATAATTGTCGTTTCTCTAAAAACTTCCAAACCAAGATTAAATCAAATTATTTTCATAGTAACAAAATAAAAAGGGAGATTGACTTTGAGTTTTCAACTTCTCTCCTCAATTGTTTGAATACGAGTTTTCTTACTCGGTCAGTCGAAAAATTGTCATTTTTCCGCAAATTAATAAATTAATCAAATCATTTCATAATAAATTATATGAAAAGGGAGATGGTCTTGAGTCTTCAATTCCTCTTCTCAAATGCTTGGATATGAGTTGTCTTACTCAGTCATTCGAGTACTTGTCGTTTATTCTAAAATACATCGACCATACATAAACTTATTTTTATAATCACTTAGATGAAAAAGAAAGTGGTCTAGAGTTTTCTATTCCCTTTCCCGATTATTAGGATACGAGTTATCTTACTCAACTATCTGAGTAATCGTCATCCATTCAAAACACCTTAATTATTATCCAATCCTTTTCATAAATATTCAGATGAAACAGAAAGTGGTCTAGAGTCTTCTATTCCTCTTCCCGATTATTAGGATACGAGTTGTCTTACTCGACTATCCGAGTAATCGTCATCCAACCAAAAACATCTCAACCAATCAAAACATCAATACAACTTGTCACCCCCGTGTGACCAAAACTCTTTTCAGAAAGAACATTGTTAATCCTTCTGATGCGCATAACAAACCAGTGCTTAAGCCTCCGCCGAGAGTAGACAAGCCAACATTTAGCCTTTAGGACTCGATCTAAAATAGTCGTTCACTAAGAGACACCAACCAACCGTAGTCCCCGAACTACGAATGCTCTGATTTCCTTATTATACCATAAGGATACGTAGGCAGGAGATTGTTGTATCTTCGCGAGCAAACTAATAAAAAAGCCTCCCCTTTCTCTTTTCTGAGGTTCTCATCCATTTCTATTTTTGATAATTTTATAACCTAAAGATAACAAACAAACATAAATTAACACTCGAAACACAAATTAGAACTAAAAGGTACCTGTTGAGTACAACGGACGTAAGGGGTGCTAATACCTTCCCCTTACGCAATCCACTCCTGAACCCGAATATGGTTGCGACGACCATTATTCTATTATTCATAAGGTTTTATCGATATTTCCCTATCCCTTTATTGGGATAAATAAAATTCGGTGGCGACTTTGTTCGAACATAATTTTTTCCGCGACCATCGCGAGGAATCGTATTTTTCGAGATGCGACAGATGGCGACTCTGCTGGGGACAAGCTCTAAGAAAAAGAGAGTAAAGCCTAATTTAGTTCAGTTTTTGTATTGTGTGTTAATCTTGTTTGTTTGTCTGTTATTTTTGTATTCTGCTATTATTATTCTGTCATAATTATTGTATTGTGATTTATTGACTATGTCTTATTTGGGGCTCTCTGTTAGTGGTGCTTTGTGAGATAGGCTCTCTACCCGAGTCTGAGAAAAACCATAAGATTTAAGTTGGTGGTTGCATAGTGGGCGCCCACAAGGAGTCTTCCTTGTTGGGAAGATACGAAGACCCTGCCTAGAGGAGATTCTCTTGAAATATTATTGCCCGACGAGTTTTTGTCACGACGATAGTATTCTCAAGTTGGATCAATGACTCTAGAGACCTTTTAACCCACTCTATACGGCGGTTATGTAGTATTAACCTACGAAGTTTCAGACTTGTTGGGTTAATACGAAATCCCCAATCAGATGAGATCCCTTTGACGTATTACTATCTTACAGTAATATTTCCAACCTCGATCTATGACTCTGAGAACCTTGTTAGAACCCTGGACTCGAGAGTCGTGTAGTAGAATCCTCATGGAGTTTTCCTTGTTGGGACAATACGAAGACCTCACCTAGACAAGATATTCTTAAGGATACTATTGTCCGACGAGTCTTCGTCACGGAAGTGATATTCTCAAGAAATATCAGTGACTCTGGGAACCTACCAACTGTAGAGCCTACCCATGTGGTTCCATTAATCATAGATACCTGTCGTTTACCCGTTATGCTGATCCATCTGAAAACACTTTGAACCTGTGATCCTGAACATGTCACTACATTCATACACATGTCATTACATTTGCATTCATCGTCATAAATTTCGTATCATTTTCCACCAAAAAAAATATACACAAAAAAACTCATCCATCCTTCGTCCATAATCATGTTGATTTCCCGATACTCATATCAGACTTGAAGTAGCTCTTGAAAGATTATGGATCCATTGGAGCAAAGTCACATTGCATTAAGAGGAGATGTTGACTCGATGAAAAACCAGCTAGACCAACTTGTGGAAGCTATGATAGTTTTAGCAAAGAAGGAAGACAACATTCAGCAGACTGCAGTTGTTGAGAATGTTATGCTAGCTATAGTAAATGGTCTTACCCAACCTCAGCTTGTGCAAACCCCAGTTGATAACTCTACTGTACTCTACTGTTCAGATAGGAAGACATCCTCAACACTGGCAATCGTTGGACTGATTTGTTTCTATTTTTGCATTTGTAGTTTCTTTGTTGTTAAAAGCTGCTTGTGTTTAAACATTGTTGTTTTTAATGGTAATATTGATGAAGTAATGATGCATGTTTTGAATTAATTATCTCGCACTCGCTCATTTTTTTCTTCTCTGATATGAAAAACAAAAAAATACATCAGTGTTTCTCCCATTCACTTTTCTTTATCATAACTTTTGTTTTAGCAAAGATTTAAGGGAGGATGACGAAAACAAAATACCCATAATTGCTGACTGTATGCTTTCGGATAAAATCCTACTGATGACGTACAGGCATTGTTTCAAATCCCCAAACACTGGAGAGATAAGGAGTTAATCCCTAGTCAACCACTTCGAGCCTAGAAGTAGGAGTTTTTTTCGGATCTAAAAAACCTTACATTAAACCTGGGGCAGGGTAGTGTTCAGTTAATCTAACTACACATTCGAATTACAAGACGAAATATCCTGTCTGAGGATCAACCACATGATATTCTTCGCACACATCCTGAAGTGTCGAAGGAACCTTGCAAAATCCAAAAGTTATGTTGGTTGTTCTCCGAATGACCATTGACTTGGCAATCACAAATTTTCAAAAAAGAATCAAAGAAAAGCCCGCTAAGTCGATACCCCAAAAGGAGACTTAGGCAAAAACCGGGGCAATCCCGATGAACTAAAACTTCAAAAAGCGGTCCATGCAAAAGTTAGGGATCAAAACAAAAATCAAAGGAGGTCACGAAAACCCTCAACAAAATAAAAACAAGATTTAGTGACCACCATATCAAGAATCAAAGGGTCGCCAATATCCATGAAGAGAAAAATAAAGTGTCTGTCATTTCAAGAGATCTTACACCTGCAAACTCTCCTAAAAGACGAATGTGTATGTTGAATTAGCTGAGCATAGGATTGGAGATCATCGTGAAGAATGGGTGGGTTAAAACAAAATTTGAGCCTTACATCCTTTGTTTCAATAACCATGAACCAAGCCACATTACAACCCTTAAAAGACCTAATTGAAGTAGGGTTTATTCCGAAAGCATATTACAACAAGGTTGCGTAAACTGACTCCTAAAGATTTGCTAATATTCAACATCAATGTCATTATTCTCGCTGTGTCTTTCACACTTTAAATTGCTAAATCAGCATTACATTTGGACTCATGGTCCACTCGTCACACACTATCACACCATTCCAACAAATGATTCTTTTTCAAGACTTGCATGAGTATCGCATTAAAATTACCATTTATGAACAAACAATTTTAACTGCAAGTCAGTACTTGACATCAAGAAAATTTCAACAAAGAGCAACCAGTGGAACTTGACCATTCACCAGAATCAAGACTACCTCATAACCCACGAATCAAGTGCATGCCACCAAAAACATCAAGTTGATCATAAGAAGATTACTCCAAGAATTGGCCAGTCTTAAACAATCTCCAAACACTTGTTAATCAGGGGCAAGTCATTTCAAGAATTATTTGATCCAGAGTAAATCATCTCAGGACTCTATTAACTAGGGGCAGATCACCTAGAGGTTCTGTGGGCCAGAGGTAGACCCCTTCAATATTCAGTTAGGGTGAGTTAAGTCGCTTCAACGCTCATACCGGGGTAAGCTACCTCAAGAGCACAGAAAAGTCAACCACTCCAAGAGTCGCTTAACCAAGGATAAATCCTTTCATGGATCAAAATTCTGGGGCAATCCATCTCCGAATTACGGTACAATTGCTTTCGAAATCCTTTCGAGGTAAACGTCCGCAAAAACCTAACAAACTGGGGCAAGATGAGCCACATAGGAGCAAGTCCTCTCCATGTTTTCAAGCTGGTCAATCAAAAGTTTGGTCGCACGTTAGCAACAATAGAGTTCGAGATAAGTGTCGGGGAATCATGATATCTTCCCATAAAATAACCATTTGGCAGACAGAAGCCTTTCTGCAAAAAAACTTCTCTTCTAATACTCGCGCAGGGGCATTTTGGAAACCTTCCGATCATTACATAAATCATCACAATGCATTAGTCATGTCGCTTTGCTCTAGCATAAAGCCATGCATATCATATCATTTATCAGGCATAACCCATAACATGAACCTGACATCAAAAAGCCTTGAAACCCAAAAATCTGACACCAAAGCCCAACATTGCTTGGCAATTCAAAGTCCAATTCTCGTCTGGCAATTTATTTCAAAACCCAATTCTCGTCTGGCAAACCTTTTTCAAAAAACCAGTTCCCGTCTGGCAACTTATTTCAAAAGCCCAGTTCCCGTCTAGCAACTTATTTCAAAAGCCCAGTTCCCATCTAGAAATTTATTTCAAAGCCCAGTTCCCATCTGGAAATTTATTTAAAAGTCCAGTTCTCGTCTGGAAACTTATTCCAAAGTCCAGTTCCCGTCTGGCAAACTATATCAAAAATCAGTTCTTGTACGACAAATCATTTGCCAAATACCAGTTCTCGTCTGGTAAATTATCTCTTAATACCGGTTCTCGTCTGGTAGGTCACCTATTTTGATACCAGTTCTCGTATGGTAGTCAATTATTTTCACCAGTTCTCGTCTGGTAGCCTACTTTAAAAATCAGTTCTTGTCGGAAAAACAAAAACAAATTCAGTCCCGTCTGACATTTCAATTATTTTCACCAGTTCGCGTCTGGTAACATATCCTTCAAGTGCTGGCCTCATCTGGAAGTTCAATCTCCTTCACCAGTTCTCATCTGGCAGTTCCCATTTAAAGTCCTACCTCGTTGGCAATCAAGAATTAAACCCTACAAAAACATCCAATTACCCAGTTGCATTCCCACATGCATCACACGAATCATCCATACATGGTTTTCCTACCAAACAGAAAATTCAAAAAAACACAGTCATATCAATCATCAGCATACTCATGCATAACACTCCCACAAAATGGGAATTTCAACAAAACAAAAATCATTCGCATTCCTACATGCACATCCCAAATATCCCCAACAATTTCATACTTGCATGCATCTCATGCACCATCCATGCATGGTATTCCCACCTAAAGTGGAACATCATACAAAAATCAAAATGTCAGGATCCAAGGTCATTCATGTATATCTTGGACATTCCTCATTCCAAATGAAGTTATTACCCTGCATATGCTCGTGGGATTATATCTCACTAAATCATTTTTTCGACTTTACGATTAATAATGATATTCCCAGCAATTTTCTTTACAATCATTGCTCCCCAAACAGAGGTTACCCTAAAAAGTCTCTTATGAGCTTTTTCCCCTGCAGAGCATTTCCAGTATGTCTCCCTCAAAAGGAGTTTTTTCTTAAAGTTCCCCCAACAAACGAATATTCGAGATACTGCTTCATTTATCTAAAGAATCTCATCTCTCTGTTTGAGATACTGCTTCATCAATTTGAAGAATCTCATTTGTTTTCTAGAGATACTGCTCTAAGTATCCTCGGAGAGTCTTAGATTCAATTAAGGTATCATTCCCTTGTTCGGAATATCTTAATTCTATCATATAAGATGCTACTTCGACTCGATACAGAGAGTCTCATTTTTACTGTTTGAGATACTGCTTCATCAATATGAAGAGTCTCATTTCAGATTTTTTAGAGGTACTGCTCTAAGTATCCTCGGAGAGTCTTAGATTCAATTAAGGTATCTTTCCCTTGTTGGAATATCTTAATTCTATCGTATAAGATGCTGCTTCGACTCGATACAGAGAATCTCATTTTTACTGTTTGAGATACTGCTTCATCAATATGAAGAGTCTCATTTCAGATTTTTTAGAGGTACTGCTCTAATATCCTCGGAGAGTCTTAGATTCAATTAAGGTATCTTTCCCTTGTTGAAATATCTTAATTCTATCATATAAGATGCTGCTTCGACTCGATACAGAGAATCTCATTTTTACTGTTTGAGATACTGCTTCATCAATATGAAGAGTCTCATTTCAGATTTTTTAGAGATACTGCTCTAATATCCTCGGAGAGTCTTAGATTCAATTAAGGTATCTTTCCCTTGCTGGAATATCTTAATTCTATCATATAAGATGCTGCTTCGACTCGATACAGAGAATCTCATTTTCACTATTTGAGATACTGCTTCATCAATATGAAGAGTCTCATTTCAGATTTTCTTTAGAGATACTGCTCTAATATCCTCGGAGAGTCTTAGATTCAATTAAGGTATCTTTCCCTTGCTGAAATATCTTAATTCTATCATATAAGATGCTGCTTCGACTCGATACAGAGAATCTCATTTTTACTGTTTGAGATACTGCTTCATCAATATGAAGAGTCTCATTTCAGATTTTTTTCTAGAGATACTGCTCTAATATCCTCGGAGAGTCTTAGATTCAATTAAAGTATATTTCCCTTGCTGGAATATCTTAATTCTATCATATAAGATACTCCTTCGATTTGATACAGAGAATCTCATTTTGCTGTTTGAGATATTGCTTCATTTATCTGAAGAATCTCATTTATCTGTTTGAGATATTGCTTCATTTATCTGAAGAATCTCATTTATCTATTTGAGATATTGCTTCATTTATCCGAAGAATCTCATCTGTCTGTTTGAGATACTACTTCATTCATTTGAAGAATCTCATTTTGTTTTCAAGATACTACTCTAGCATCCTGGAAAAGTATTGAGATTTAGCTAGGGATGTCACTCCATTACTAACATATCTCGACTGTGATGTCCAAGATATTGTTCTGACGATTCCCAGAAAGTCTTGGTTGTCTCATTTTACCTTTTGATAATTTTTCTTACTCTATTTCTCACTGCATTTTGTTTCTGCATTTCTTCCTTGCATTTCAAAGGAAAAATTTTGGGTCTTTTCATATTTAATTACCTTCCACTACGAATGTATGAAGATTGTTGTCATTCTTACCTTCTAGTTCAAGATAATGAAATAAGGGCAGCTGCCATACCCCAATTTTGTCCGGGCATATTTAAATTTTTGTAAAATCGATTTCATTTTTAATTTGCATCATATGCATAGCATGACATGCATTCCATCATGAATAATAACTAAAATATCAGTTAGAATAAATTTATTGAAAATACAGATAAATCGGTTGAATCATTTCCTCAAGTACGGACAAAATCAGCGGATAAAAAGTTTCGAAATTAAAATCGCAGACGCCAGTATTATTAATCTATGGTTCATGTAGTTTAACCTGGTGTGCTCTTTGTATTTTTCAGCGGCTGTTTCAGTTGCATTTTGACCCGCCTGAGCCTTTTAACCGATGAAAATTTATTTCAAAATTTAAAGAAACGCTTTATTTTTTCAATAAGTATATTTAGCACTGATCATTTTCATACATCCGATTTAATTTTTCGAGCAAATTTTTTCCCGACTTTTATTCATTTTTAGTCGTTTTAATTTTGTTGTTTCGTCAAAATAGTCAGATTAAATAAATAGAATTTTCCATGTTATTATTTTAATTTTATCATGATTATGTAAAAGGTTATGAATTTTATTTGATTCAATTGATTTAAATTGTTTTAAATCGATTAAATCATCTAAAAAAAGGGCATTATATGCATTTTGATTTATTTAAATAGTGTGTGTTTCTTGGTGTGTTTCTTTGATTCAATCCAAGCCATCGGTTCAAATTAATCAATGGTCTATGTTAAGCAATCCACACTTATCCTAGTTTATCCAATCAAAATTAGGATTTAATTAATATTATTATTTAAAAAAATCCGAAAATAAATAAAGTTAAAAAACTCTCTCTCTCCACACACTCCAACGGTAATAAAATGGGAAAGAGAAGTTAGATGCGAGCTAGCTCTATTTACTCTCTCTTGGCCAACAGTAACAAAAAAAAAAAGAAATAAAGTCTACACGTTTCCTCTCTCATAAAATACAATTGGCTCAAACCCTCATCCCTCACCCTCACCAATTCCATCTCTCGCACAGTAAAACAAACAGAGAAAACGAAAAAAGATAAAAATAAAAAACAAAAGAACAGGGCCCTCACACGTTATTTCCTCCCATTCTCACTGCAAAAAGTTTATCCTTTCCTCTCCATTTACTCCATCACCTTCGCTTCAAAATCCCCACTACCTCCGCCGACGACACTGTCATCTTCACCCTCTCACCAAAACAACCTTTCTTCCATCACCGGATTACCTCCCATTTTCGTCTTCCGCCAACCACCACAACAAATCCATAGCCATCGCCTTCCTTCCAACCTTCAAGTTTCATCATATTCAACACCATATCTCAGACCCACAACCTACGTTAGCGCCGCTAACAACAACACGAATGTTTCTCTCCGCAACAACCGTATAAGAGCGACCCACTCTCACTGTCGGTTGAGCAACAACTCCAAACCACCAATAACCACTTACTAACCTCCGTAATTGTGTGAACACCGCACATCAAGTTTTTCGCGTACATCATCTTCTACAGTTTGTTACAAATTATTGAACTGATAAGATGGTTTTAGTGTCGCATTCTTGATGCAAGAGGGGAATGAAGCATGCCAAGTGTTCGTAAAAATGTCAACCATAACACTTGATTTGAATCTCTGTTTCATGGACGCATCGTGCAAGATCCGACCTAAAAACCGCCCCACCACAAAGTTCAAATCATCGTCGGGTCTGCTCCAATAGCACCGGAGATTCGTCGACTTAGTACTTCGTTTCGAAAGACGGCATACTCAATGCTCTTGGCTGCATTCATATTGAAGGAGAAATGGTTTTCTATCTTGAATCAAAAAGCATGAAGATCCGCTACTTGGGACGGTCTTTTAGGAGCTAGCGGTTGGTCAATATCACATATTCGCTTCAGGTCACGCTATTGATACAAAGATTGGTCGGTCCACCTCTGATTCCACAGGTAAATATTATTCGATAACAACAAGGCCATAACATTTACAGTTCTGCATTCGATAACATTTCAAACTGATATGAATTTGTTTAAAGTTCTGATTCGTGTTATGTTTGCTGTCCCGATATTGTTATTTTTCTGGTTCCAAGTCGATCGTTTTGGGTGTTAGCTACATTGTGCGTTTCGATTATGTCCGCTTGTATGTCGAAGTTTTGTTTTGGGTTGTATGTTGGAATTTTAGTAATCCTGTAAATAATCATAACTTGTTCTATTTTTGCTTTGCACTATATAATATCTATTTCGGTTTCAATTTAATTACTTTGCGTATCGGCTACGTTATGCGTTTCGATCACGAGTGCTTATATGTCGAATTTTTGTTTTGAGTTATATGCTGGATTTTTAATGGCATGGTAATGATCCTGTAATTATGATAATTACACGTTCTATTTCGCACTGTATTGTGAGCTGTGATTACATATATGTTTCGATTGCGTATCCATTTCGGTTATAGCTTTGTAAATTACTGATAATTCTCTTTGGTTGATTATGTTAACTCTATTTTTTACAAGTTGATTGATTGTTGTTGCCATTTGTTTAACTTATATGCTGAACTAAGTGTATAATTTACAAAATATTCTTTTATGCTTGTAATGTTATCCATAATTTTGACAATGTTGAAATTTGACAGCACACTTGGTTTGAAACTTAAGTTCATTTCATTAAAATTCTACACCCTTGTTTTTGCTTTGAAACTTAAGTTTTCTTTCATTAAAATTCTACACTTTTGTTTTGCTGCATATGTTAATGGTACGGCTGCTATAGGATTTTATTAAGGTATGAATGTTGGATTATTATCGTCATTTACGGTAATTATTCAATGCATGATGTAAACCGTGGTAGCTTGGATTGGCCTTTAAAATGGTAGCATGCATGATGTAAACTGTGGTAGCTTGGATTGGCCTTTAAAATGATAGCATGCATGATGTAAACCGTGGTAGCTTAGATTTGCTTTTAACATGGTAGCATGATGTACATATTGCAAATAATTGGATTTTTTTTTAGTTTTAAATATCATGTAGATAGTACATTGAGTGGTGTTGGTGTAAGCTCATTGCATGTTTTTATTACTTACTTGCATTAATTAAATTATTAGTTAATTAGATTAATAAATTGTTGTTAAATATTTTTTTTTTATTACTCTGATTTTATAGTACTTAGTAGATCAATGTCTACCCATGTCCAGGCATGCAAGTAATCGTTTCTATTTTCACCATCAACTTTTTTAAACAACTTTAAACCAAATCAAATTATTTTTCACTAATGTGACGAATACGAATTCAAACCTCGATCCAACATCGAGTATTTTTATTAAAAATAAATTGAAATGCCTAATCATAGTTAAATACCATTTCATAATTTGGAAATAAAAAAAAAGGGGATGGCTTTGAGTTTTCAATTCCTCTCCTCGATTATTTAAACACGAACTCTTTTACCCGATTAATCGAATAATCATCATGTCTAATCCACTTAAGCAAATCAAAACATTCTTACAATAATAAGAAATGAAAAGGGAGATGACTTTGAGTTTTCAATTTTTTCTCTTCGATTGTTTGAATACAAGTTCTCTTACTTGGTTAGTCAAATAATTGTCATTTCTCTAAAAACTTCCAAACCAAGATTAAATCAAATTATTTTCATAGTAACAAAATAAAAAGGGAGATTGACTTTGAGTTTTCAACTTCTCTCCTCAATTGTTTGAATACGAGTTTTCTTACTCGGTCAGTCGAAAAATTGTCATTTTTCCGCAAATTAATAAATTAATCAAATCATTTCATAATAAATTATATGAAAAGGGAGATGGTCTTGAGTCTTCAATCCCTCTTCTCAAATGCTTGGATATGAGTTGTCTTACTCAGTCATTCGAGTACTTGTCGTTTATTCTAAAATACATCGACCATACATAAACTTATTTTTATAATCACTTAGATGAAAAAGAAAGTGGTCTAGAGTTTTCTATTCCCTTTCCTGATTATTAGGATACGAGTTATCTTACTCGACTATCCGAGTAATTGTCATCCATTCAAAACACCTTAATTATTATCCAATCCTTTTCATAAATATTCAGATGAAACAGAAAGCGGTCTAGAGTCTTCTATTCCTCTTCCCGATTATTAGGATACGAGTTGTCTTACTCGACTATCCGAGTAATCGTCATCCAACCAAAAACATCTCAACCAATCAAAACATCAATATAATTTGTCACCCCCGTGTGACCAAAACTCTTTTCAGAAAGAACATTGTTAATCCTTCTGATGCGCATAACAAACCAGTGCTTAAGCCTCCGCCGAGAGTAGACAAGCCAGCGTTTAGCCTTTAGGACTCGATCTAAAACAGTCGTTCACTAAGAGACACCAACCAACCGTAGTCCCCGAACTACGAATGCTCTGATTTCCTTATTATACCATAAGGATACGTAGGCAGGAGATTGTTGTATCTTCGCGAGCACACTAATAAAAAAGCCTCCCCTTTCTCTTTTCTGAGGTTCTCATCCATTTCTATTTTTGATAATTTTATAACCTAAAGATAACAAACAAACATAAATTAACACTCGAAACAAAAATTAAAACTAAAAGGTTCCCGTTGAGTACAACGGACGTAAGGGGTGCTAATACCTTCCCCTTATGCAATCCACTCTCGAACCCGAATATGGTTGCGACAACCATTATTCTATTATTCATTAGGTTTTATCGATATTTCCCTATCCTTTTATTGGGATAAATAAAGTTCGGTGGCGACTCTGTTCGAACATAACTTTTTCCACGACCATCGCGAGGAATCGTATTTTTCGAGATGTGACAACCGTCACAGTGCATGTCGCCCGCTATGCACTTCGTTTCCTAAAAACAGCTATAAAAAATGGCCCAGTCTCCCCCCATTCCACCATATTTCTCTCTCACAAATTCCACATGTTTGGACCTCATATTCTGCACTTGTAACACTATAAAAAGTTAGTTTTATTAGATTTTTATCATCCAAGTCTTGTGCAAGTTTAGAGTTTTAGTTTTAAGCAGAGTTTCACCACTGTAAAATAGTAGCTTTGTCACATCAGGGAACTACTAAACCTTAGTGTTTTTAGGCTTTTGTTGTGTGCTTAGATCAAACAATATTGTCGTCATTTAAAGTTTAATTAAATTTATTTCCAACTTTACGTTTCAGGTTCTTTTAATTTACAATTGCTTTACTTTTTAGCTTTTAATTTAAGTCTTTTATAATTCATGCCTTATCATTTTATTTACATTGTTATTGCTCTGAGTTCTTGTCTTACTCCTTTAATTCATATACAACCCTAGTTATCATTTATTTTAAATTATTTATCATGTCTATGTTTGAGTTAATCATTTATAATTGCATGTTTATTTTCGTAACCATTTTTGGCGAAATTTATAGAGTCCATATATGAGGACCATCGTTTCGACGAGACTCGGTAAATTAGTTTGGTATCTGCCAAAAGGGTCGTGGCATCTGCCACGCAAGGCCAACCATCCATGATCTTGAAATTACACTTGTGGCGACCGCCACAGTGCCTGGCGCCTGCCATGCACTTCGTTTCCTGAAAAACAACACTAAAAAATGGCCCAGTTTTCCCCCATTCCACCATATTTTTTTCACACGACTTCCACATATTTTGACCTCACATTCTGCCCTTGAAACACTATAAATAACTAGTTTTATTATATTTTTAGCATCTAAGTCTTGTGCAAAGTTGGAGTTTTAGTTTTAAGTATAGATTCACCATTATAAAGTAGCAACTTTCTCACATTGAGGAACTATTACACCCTAGTGTTTTTAGGCTTTTGTTGTGTTCTTGGATCAAGCAATCTTGTCGTCATTTGAAGTTTTATTCAATTTATTTCCAGCTTTATGTTTCGGGTTCCTTTTATTTACAATTGCTTTACTTTTCAGCTCTTACTTTAAGTCTTTTACAATTCCTGTCTTATCATTTTATTTCCATTGTTATATTTTTGAGTTCTTATTTTACTCATTTATTTCATCTACAACACTTGCTATCATTTGTTTTAAAGTATTCATCATGTCTCTGTTTGAGTTGACTATCTATAGTTGCATGTTTATTAATGTAATCATGTACGACTAAATTTATAGAGTCCGTTTGTAAGGACCATTGATCCGACGAGACTCGGCAAATTAGTTTAGTGTCCGCCATAGGGGCCATGGTGTCTGCCATGCAGTGCCAGCCAGCCACGATCTTAAAATTACACTTGTGGTGACCGTCACAGTGCATGGGACCCGCCATGCACTTCGTTTCCTGAAAAGCAACAATAGAAAAAGGCCCAGTCTCCCCCCCATTCCACCATATTTTTCTCTCACGAATTCAACATGTTTTGACCTTACATTCTACCCTTGTAACACTATTAAAAGTTAGTTTTCTGAAATTTTTAGCATCCAAATCTTGTGCAAGTTTAGAGTTTTAGTTTTAAGCAGAGATTCATCATTGTAAAGTAGTAGCTTTCTCAAATCGAGGAACTACTACACCTTAGTGTTTTTAGGCTTTTGTTGAGTGCCTGGACCAAACAATATTGTCGTCATTTGAAGTTTAACTAAATTTATTTCCAACTGTACGTTTCATGTTCTTTTAATTTACAATTGCTTTACTTTTCAGATTTTAATTTAAGTCTTTTATAATTCATGCCTTATCATTTTATTTACATTGTTATTGCTCTGAGTTCTTGTCTTACTCCTTTAATTCATATACAACCCTTGTTATCATTTATTTTAAATTATTTATCATGTCTATGTGTGAGTTGAACATTTATAATTGCATGTTTATTTCCATAACCATTTTTGGCTAAATTTATAAAGGTCAGATATGATGATCATCGTTCTGACGAGACTCGGTAAATTAGTTTGGTGACTGCCACAAGGGTCGTGGCATCCGCCATGCAAGGCCAACCAGCCACGATCTTGCAATTACACTTGTGGCAACCGCCACAGTGCCTGGCGCCCGCCATGCACTTTGTTTCCTGAAAAATAACACTAGAAAATGGTTTAGTCTTCCCCCATTCCACCATATTTTTCTCCCACGACTTCCACGCATTTTGACCTCACAGTCTGCACTTGTAACACTATAAATAAGTAGCTTTATTAGATTTTTAGCATCTATTTCTTATGCAAAGTTGGAGTTTTAGTTTTAATAGCATAGATTCACCATTATAAAGTAGCAGCTTTCTCACATCGAGGAACTATTACACCCTAGTGTTTTTAGGCTTTTGTTGTGTGCTTGGATCAAACAATCTTGTCGTGATTTGAAGATTAATTCAATTTATTTCCAGCTTTATATTTCAGGTTCCTTTAATTTACAATTGTTTTACATTTTAGCTTTTACTTTAAGTCTTTTACAATTCCTGCCTTATCATTTTATTCCCATTGTTATTTTTCTGAGTTCTTGTTTTACTCATTTATTTCATCTGCAACACTTGCTATCATTTGTTTTAAAGTATTTATCATGTCTCTGTTTGAGTTGAACATCTATAATTGCCTGTTTATTAATGTAATCATGTACAACTAAATTTATAGAGTCCGGATGTGAGGATCATTGATGCGACGAGACTTGGTAAATTAGTTTAATGTCTGCCATAGGGGCCATGGTGTCTGCCATGCAGTGCCAGCCAGCCACAATCTTGAAATTACACTTGTGGTAACCGTCACAGTGCATGGCGTCCACCATGCACTTCGTGTCCTGAAAAACAGTAATAGAAAATGGCCCAGTCTCCCCCCATTCCACCATATTTTTCTGTCACGAATTCAACATGTTTTGACCTCACATTCTACACTTGTAACACTATTAAAAGTTAGTTTTATTATATTTTTAGCATCCAAGTCTTGTGCAAGTTTAGAGTTTTAGTTTTAAGCAGAGATTTAGCATTGTAAAGTAGTAGCTTTCTCAAATCGAGGAACTACTACACCTTAGTGTTTTTAGGCTTTTGTTGTGTGCTTGGATCAAACAATATTGTCTTGAAGTTTAATTAAATTTATTTCCAACTGTACGTTTCATGTTCTTTTAATTTACAATTTCTTTACTTTTCAGCTTTTAATTTATGTCTTTGATAATTCATGCCTTATCATTTTATTTACAATCTTATTGCTTTGAGTTCTTGTCTTACTCCTTTAATTCATATATAACCTTTGTTATCATTTATTTTAAATTATTTATCATGTCTATGTTTGAGTTGAACATTTATAATTGCATGTTTATTTCCGTAACCATTTTTGGCTAAATTTATAGAGTCCAAATATGAGGACCATCATTCCGAAAAGACTCGCTAAATTAGTTTGGTGTCTGCCACAAGGGTCGTGGCATCCACCATGCAAGGCCAGCTAACCACGATCTTGAAATTACACTTGTGGCGACCGCCACAGTACCTGGCGCCCGCCATGCACTTCGTTTCCTGAAAAACAACACTAGAAAATGGCTCAGTCTTCGCCTATTCCACCATATTTTTCTCCCATGACTTTCACACATTTTGATCTCAAATTTTGAACTTGTAACACTATAAATAAGTAGTTTTAATAGATTTTTAGCATCTAAGTCTTATGCAAAGTTGGAGTTTTAGTTTTAAGCATAGATTCACCATTATAAAGTAGCAGCTTTCTCACATCGAGGAACTATTACACCCTAGTGTTTTTAGGCTTTTGTTACGTGCTTGGATCAAACAATCTTGACGTCATTTAAAGTTTAATTTAATTTATTTAAGGCTTTATATTTCAGTTTCCTTTAATTTATAATTGTTTTACTTTTCAACTTTTACTTTAAGTCTTTAACAATTCCTACCTTATCATTTTATTTCCATTGTTATTTTTCTGAGTTCTTGTTTTACTCATTTATTTCATCTGCAACACTTGTTATCATTTGTTTTAAAGTATTTATCATGTCTCTGTTTGAGTTGAACATCTATAATTTCCCGTTTATTAATGTAATTATGTATGACTAAATTTATAGAGTCCGGATGTGAGGACCATTGATCCGACGAAACTCGGTAAATTAATTTGGTGTCCGCCATAGGAGCCATGATGTCTGCCATGCAGTGCCAGCCAGCAACGATCTTGTAATTACACTTGTGGTGACCGTCACAGTGCATGGCGCCCGCCATACACTTTGTTTCCTAAAAAACAACAATAGAAAATGGCCCAGTCTCCCCTCATTCCACCATATTTTTCTCTCACGAATTCAACATGTTTTGACCTCACATTATGCACTTGTAACACTATTTAAAGTTAGTTTTATTAAATTTTTAGCATCCAAGTCTTGTGCAAGTTTAGAGTTTTAGTTTTAAGCGGAGATTCATCATTGTAAAGTAGTAGCTTTCTCAAATCGAGGAACTACTACACCTTAGTGTTTTTAGGCTTTTGTTGTGTGCCTGAATCAAACAATATTGTCGTCATTTGAAGTTTAATTAAATTTATTTCCAACTGTACGTTTCATGTTCTTTTAATTTACAATTGCTTTACTTTTCATCTTTTAATTTAAGTCTTTTATAAGTCATGCCTTATCATTTTATTTACATTGTTATTGCTCTGAGTTCTTGTCTTACTCCTTTAATTCATATACAACCCTTGCTATCATTTATTTTAAATTATTTATCATGTCTATGCTTGAGTTGAACATTTATAATTGCATGTTTATTTCTGTAACTATGTCCGACTAAATTTATAGAGTCCAGATATTTGGACCATCGTTCCGACGAGACTCAGTAAATTAGTTTGGCATATAATTTCGATATTAATTTGTTTTTCTGGTTCTGGTTTTTAGTTTTAAAATCCAAAAGATTTTGTGCGAAAGTGAAAACACTCAGGTACTGGTCAACAGCGAGACAATGTGAGACTCATGCCCGAACGTAAAAATTGGATTTAATTTCTAAAAATAGCAACAATGCTTTAGTGATCAATTAGGATTATTGGTTTTAAAAAATTGTTTCCAAATTGTAACTGAGTGAGCAACAACAAAATATTTACGGTTTCGAGACATAGCATGGGCTGCACGAAAGTGAGCAATGTTTTGAAGTTGATATTTTCTTCCAAAAAATATTCTAAGAATCAAAACAAACGCCAAGATTTTATTTAGTCCTAGATAAGTGATTGGAAATTACATTTCGGTCTCGCTTTTATTAATATTTTCTTAAACAAGCTTTATTTTCTGTATTAATTCCCCCTCTCATCCAAAATCTGATTAGCCTTAGATTTACACAGCAACAGTAAATAGAAATAAGAGTGACTATAATTCGTCGTGGGTCCGACAACCTTCTATACTACCATGATACATTTCGTACACTTGTGGAAAGCATCGAAGAGAAGGAAAAGTTTGCATCAAGTATTTCTCACTGTTGCAAGGGATCTTTTTAGTCAATATCACAATTCCGTTGTAGCACCGTATAGACTTTTCTTGTTTCAATTACTATAATCTTAGGTAGATGGTACACCCAAAAAATTTCTTTAATTACCACTCCCAGTATTATGAGGAACCGTATGATTCCCATAAATCCGACCTTGAAATGTTAATGGAGGACTTCATTGCGATGCAAACTCTCTCTAGGCTAGAATCTATGATGGAGAACTTTGTGGCGACACAAACTCTCCAGAATGAAGAGTTTAGAAAACAAAGTCTCCCTAGAGACTCACAACAAGGCATTGGAGACTCAAATATCCCTAATTGCACAAACACATCTAGGACCCTCCCATATGAAACATGCAGATGTTATAACATCCACTAGTGAAAAACAAATTGAAAATCCTAAGGAGAGTGATAATAAGGTTAAGTAGAGTTTTGGTGAGAAAGGAGTAGAGATTAATAAAAATCCACCGACACCACCCGAAGTGGATGTTGTCAAAAAGGTAGAGAAGAAAGCACCTTATGTTGTTCCTCCTTCCTATAACCCATTGATTCCTTTCTCGCAAAGGTTTATGGAAGATAAGGTAGACTTCCAATCCAAAATTTATGTTGAGGTATTGGGAAATATCCACACTAATGCACATTTGTCTGAGGTCCTACATAAAAAGAGAAAATAGGACCATGAAACTAGGGAACTTATTAGTGTTAAGAGGGGAACGTTGGACATTTAGGTGGTGGATGAAAGAATTGAACCCAAACCTGAAAAGCTGATACTCAGGATAGAGCCAAAACCACCCCGCAAATTCAGAAGAATGAGCTACCACACAGAAGAAAGAAAAGAAAAGGTGAGGGATATGAGATATGGCTTGATAAGTGACCATGAAAACTTAAGATTATTAAAAGTTTGACCGAGGAATCATTCTCGAAAGAACCACCATGAGGGCTTACACTCTTGAGCCATCGAGCTATCGACGTTAAACCAAGCACTTTATGCGAGGCAATCCATGGGTTTTTATTTTATTTTGCTCTGTTTATTGATTCTCCCATTTTCTTGACCCATATCGATTTTTTTTTGAAAATTTTGACTTACAAACATAATGCATCTTTTAAAAGTTTTAGGCTACAAATAAAATTAAGGTTAGATTGTGGAGACTTGGGAAAACTCCACAAGATCGGTATCGTTCCAACACCTTAAGTCTCCCAATTATGGAGACCTATTTGAGTACTTATTATGCTGTAGTTTTAAACTTTCCGCCCCTTAGTAGACCTTCAGCAGTTTATTTAGCAATCAACATCATCCTAAGCACACACTACGTAGGAAGCTAATGCAAATAAGTGAATGATATCAGACTTAAAAGAAGGAAAAAGAAGAAAAATGAATAAAAAGAAGTGTTCCTACTAAGTTAGGTGATCCTCACCCGGTCACTTAGCCTAATGGTACAAAAAAAATTGTTGGCACTTAAGCCAATGTGCAAGAAAAAAAATATAATGATGATGAGATCATAGTCACTAATAGGTTATCCTACTATGAATGTGTAAGGATAATGGACTTAATGTGATTGCGCTAGAATGAAAGAGGATGGAAAATGGATGAGTGGGTTAGGCTTAGGCATGATGACATAATTCAGATTGGTTTGTATAGGAGGGAGGCTTATGACCGCACAATTGTGGAAATGTGTTCGTACGATATCCTTAGTGTGCAAGTTAGTACCTATCAACACAATTCTTAGCCGAAGTTGAGTTTGTAGCCTAGAATGAGTATTCATATGCTATTGTTTTTCATGAGTCTTGATACTATCTGCTGCAAAATTTTCAAAGTCTTTTTCATATGTGTAGCAGTTTGTTTGAGGAGTAGCAAAAATTTAAGTATGGGGGAGTTTGATAACATTAAATTACATATTTACTTTTGACTTACTTTGCATACATTTTAGTGTCATTGTACCATATTTTGTAGTGTTATACTGGTAGTTTGTGTATGTTTCAGGTACTTTACAGGTGGAAGTCGATGCACGAAGAAACCTCACAAAAATGACACAAAACAGAGAGAATATTGCAAAATTATAGTGGTGCCAACCTCCATGGCGCCTTCCATGGTACTAGCCATGACTAGGAAGTCATGGGGTCCCCCAGAGAGAGATAAGGAGAAAAGAGACGGAGTCAAGGACCCGTGGCGCCCGCCACAGTGGCCATGGCGTCCATCATGTAGTGTCAGCCATCCACAATGTTGAAATTACACTTGTGGCGACTGCCACAATGCATGGCACTCGCCATGCACTTCGTTTCCTGAAAAACAACAATAGAAAATGGCTCAGTCTTCCCCCATTCCACCATATTTTTCTCCCATGACTTCCACGCGTTTTAACCTCACATTTTGCACTTGTAACACTATTAAAAGGTAGTTTTATTAAATTTTTAGCATCCAAGTCTTGTGCAAGTTAAGAGTTTTAGTTTTAAGCAGAGATCCACCATTGTAAAGTAGTAGCTTTCTCACAGTGAGGAACTACTACACCTTAGTGTTTTTAGACTTTTTTTGAGTGCTTGGATCAAAAAAAATTGTCGTCATTTGAAGTTTAATTCAATTTATTTCCAACTTTACGTTTCAGGTTGTTTTAATTTACAATTGCTTTACTTTTCAGCTTTTAATTTAAGTCTTTTATAATTCTTTCCTTATCATTTTATTTACATTGTTATTGCTCTAAGTTCTTGTTTTACTCCTTTAATTCATTTGCAACCCTTGCTATTATTTATTTTAAAGTATTTATTATGTCTATGTTTGAGTTGAACTTTATAATTGCATGTTTATTTCTGTAACTATGTCTGACTAAATTTATAGAGTCCAAATATGAGGATCATCGTTCCGACGAGACTCGATAAAGTAGTTTGGCGTATAATTTCAATATTAATTTGTTTTTTTGTTTCTTACTTTTAGTTTTAAAATAAAAAAGATGTTGCGCGAAAGCGAAATCACTCAGGTACTGGTCAACAACAACAACGCTTTAGTGATTAAGTAGGATTTATTGGTTTTCTAAAATTGTTTCCAAATTGTAACTGAGTGAGCGACAACAAAGAATTTACGGTTTTGAAACATAACACGGGTTGCGCGAAAGTGAGCAGTGTTTTTATGTTGATATTTTCTTCCGAAAAGTATTTGAAGAATCAAAACAAATGCCAAGAATTTATTTTGTCCTAGAGGAGTGATTGGAAATTACATTCTGGTCTCGCTTTTATTAATATTTTCTTAAACAATCTTTATTTTCTATTTTAATTCCCATTCTCATCCAAAATCTGATTAGCATTACATTTACACAGCAACAATAGATAGCAATAAGAGTGACTATAACTCTCTGTGGGCTTGACATCCTTCTATATGACCATGATACATTTCGTGCACTTGCGGAAAGCGTCAAAGAGAAGGAAAACTTCTCATCAAGTATTTGGCACCATTGCCATGGAGCTTTTTAGTCAGTATCATAATTCCATTGTAGCACCGTATAGACTGAAGCATTCTTGTTTCAATTACTATAATCCTAGGTAGCTGGTACACCCAAAAAATTTCTATAATTACCACTTCCAGTATTATGAGGAACCACAAGATTCCCATAAATCCGACCTCGAAATATTAATTGAGGACTTCATCGCGATGCAAACTCTCTTTAGGCTAGAATCTATGATGGAGCACTTTGTGGCAACACAAACTCTCCAGAATGAAGAGTTTAGAAAACAAAGTCTCCATACTAATGAAACCCTTAGGAAGTTGAACACTATGGTCAAGTCTCTAGCAACTCACAATGAGGCATTGGAGACTAAAATCTCCCTACTTGCACAAACACATCTAGGACCCTCCCATGAGAAACATGCAGATGTTGTAGCAACCACTAGTGAAAAAGAAACCGAAAATCCTAAGGAGTGTGATAATGAGTTTAAGAAGAGTTCTGGTGAGAAAGGAGTAGATATTAAGAAAAATCCACCGACACCACCCCAATGGGAGGTTGTAAAAAAGGTAGAGAAGGAAACATCTTATGTTGTTTCTCATCCCTATAACCCACTGATTCCTTTCTCGTAAAGGTTTGTGGAAGCTAAGGTAGACTCCCAATCCAAAATTTATGTTGAGGTATTGGAAAATATCCAAACTAATGCACATTTGTCTGAGGTCCTACATAAAAAGATAAAATTAGAGGACCATGAAACTAGGGAACTTATTAGTGTTAAGAGGGTGAGGTTAGACTTTGAGGTGGTGGACAAAAGAATTAAACCCAAACCTGAAAAACTTATACTTAAGATAAAGCCAAAACCACCCCCCTAAATTCATAAGAATGAACCACCCCACAGATGAAAGAAAATAAAATGAGAGGGATATGAGAGATGACTTGATAAGTGGCCATAAAAACCTAAGATTATTAAAAGTTTGATTGAGGAATCATTCTTGAAAGAACCACCATGAGTGCTTACATTCTTAAGTCGTCGATCTATCAACGTTAAACCAAGCACTCTGTGGGAGGTAATCCATGGGGTTTTATTTTATTTTTCTCTATTTGTTTGTTTGGATTTGCAGAAAATAAGGAGATGGATCGCTTGACTTGATCTTCTCGCCCATGTTCTTTCTTCATTTTCCCACTTTTATCAAAACATTGAGGATAATGTTTGGTTTAAGTGTGGGGGAGGAATTTTATTGCTTTATTTTATCACTTTCTGGTTATATTTACCGTTTCTTTTAGTTTATTCCATGTTTTTAAGATCTTACATGTTTCTAGTTTAATTGTTATTTGTTGAGTCATTGCATGTGTTGTAGAGTCTTTATGCGTGGTTTTATATTGTTTATTGATTCTCCCACTTTCCTGAGCCATATCTATTTTTTTTGAAAATTTTAACTTAGAAACACAATGCATATTTTGAAAGTTTTAGGCTACAAATGAAATTAAGGTTAGATTGTGGAGACTTGGGAAAACTCCACAAGATCGGTATCGTTCCAACACCTTATGTCTCCCAATTATAGAGACCGATTTGAGTACTTATTATGTCGTAGCCTTGAATTTCCGCCCCTTAGTAGACCTTCAGCAGTTTATTTAGCAATCAACATCATCCTAAGCATACACTACGTAGGAAGCTAATGCAAATAAGTGAATAATATCATACTTAAAAGAAGGAAAAAGAAGAAAAATGAATAAAAAGAAGTGTTCCTACTAAGGTGATCCTCACCCGGTCACTTAGCCCAACGGTACAAATTTTCTTGTTTGTTGGCACTTAAGTCAATGTGCAAGAAAAAAAATATAATGATGATGAGATCATAGTCACTAATAGGTTATCCTACTATGAATGTGTAAGGATAATGTGCTTAATGTGATTGCGCTAGAACGAAAGAGGATGGAAAATGGATGAGTGGGTTAGGCTTAGGCATGATGACATAATTCAGATTGGTTTGTATAGGAGGGAGGCTTATGACCGCACAATTGTGGAAATGTGTTCGTACAATATCCTTAGTGTGCAAGCTAGTACCTATCAACACAAGTCTTAGCCGAAGTTGAGTTTGTAGACTAGAATGAGTATTCATATGCTATGGTTTTTCATGAGTTTTGATATTATCTACTGCAAAAATTTTAAAGTCTTTTTCATATGTGTAGCAGTTTGTTTGAGGAGAAGCAAAAGTTTAAGTATGGGGGAGTTTGATAACACTAAAATACATAGTTCATTTTGTCTTGATTTGCATACGTTTTAGTGTCATTGTACCATTATAGTGTTATGATGGTAGTTTGTGTACGTTTCAGGTACTTTACAGGTGGAAGTCGGTGCACGAAGAAACCTGACAAAAATGACGCAAAACAGAGAAAATATGTTAAAATTACACTGGTAGAAACCTCCATGGAGTTTGCCATGGTACTAGCCATGACTAGGAAGTCATGGGGTCCCCCAGAGAGAGAAAAGGAGCAAAGAGACAGAGTCAAGGACCCATGGCACCCGCCACAGGGGCCATGGCGTCCGTCATGCAGTGGCGACCACAATAATGATGGCACTCGCCATGCACTTCGTTTCCTAAAAAACAACAATAAAAAATGACTCAGTCTTCCCCCATTCCACCGGATTTTTCTCCCATGACTTCCACACGTTTTGACCTCACATTCTGCACTTGTAACACTATAAATAGGTAGTTATGTTATATTTTTATCATCCAAGTCTTGTGCAAGTTTAGAGTTTTAGTTTTAAGCAGAGATTTACCATTGTAAAGTAGTAGTTTTCTCACATCGAGGAACTACTACACCTTAGTGTTTTTAGGATTTTATTGTGTGCTTGGATCAAACAATCTTGTCATCATTTAAAGTTTAATTCTATTTATTTCTAGCTTGACGTTTTAGGTTCTTTTAATTTACAATTGCTTTACTTTTCATCTTTTACTTTAAGTCTTTTACAATTCCTACCTTATCATTTTATTTTCATTGTTATTGCTCTGAGTTTTTGTTTTACTCAGTGAATTCATCTGCAACCATTGCTATCATTTGTTTTAAATTATTTATCATGTCTCTATTTGAGTTGAACATTTATAATTGCATGTTTATTTATGTAACCATGTTCGGCTAAATTTATAGAGTCCGGATGTGAGGACCTTCGTTTTGACGAGACTCAGTAAATTAGTTTGGCATATAATTTCAATATTAATTTTTTTCTGATTTCGATTTTTAGTTTTAAAATAAAAAAGGTTTTACGCAAAAGGGAAAAGTCTCAGGTATTGGTCAACAGCGTGACAGTGTATGATCCATGCCCGAACGTAAAAATTGAATTTAATTTCTAAAAACAGCGACAATGATTTATGATTAATTAGGATTTATTGGTTTTCAAAAATTGTTTCCAAATTGTAACTGAGTGAGCGACAATAAAGCACTTATGATTTTGAAACATAACACGGGCTGCGCGAAAGTGAGTTGTGTTTTTAAGTTGATATTTTCTTCCGAAAAATATTTTAAGAATCAAAACGAATGCCAAGAATTTATTGAGTCTTAGAGAAGTGCTTGGAAATTACATTTCGGTCTCACTTTTATTAATATTCTCTTAAACAAGCTTTATTTTATGTTTTAATTCCCTTTCTCATCCAAAATCCGATTAGCCTTAGATTTACACAACAATAGTAAATAGAAATCAAAGTGACTATAAGTCTTTGTGGACTCGACAACCTTTTATACTACCCCGATACATTCCGTGCACTTGTGGAAAGCATCGAAGAGAAGGAAAACTTCACATCAATATTTAACACAATGTTATTTGCAACGACATGACACACTTATGGTCTAAATGCTTCCATTTAAGGCAAAATCAAAATACTTCATAAACACATCGCCCAAAGATCTTGCATTCTGAACATAATGTAAATGGACGAATATGGTGATTTTCTTGAGTATTCTTAAAACACACTCTCCCCATTTAAAAAAAAAAACTATGACATTAGACACCCCATATTTATTTATGGTATAGTGAATTTAAAAGAAAACTTTATGCCACACTAGGGTTGACAATAAATTGAACCAACTCGAACATAGTTCGAAACTTAATTCGACAATTAAATCGTTGAACTTGGTTGTAGCGGTGTATTCGTCGCTATATGATTTATTGATTAAACCATAAGCAAAGCATACAATGAATCGAGTCGCCACCGCACTTTTATTTATCCTAAGGACTGGTTAAAAAGCGAACAAAAACCTAAGAAGTTTTACACGTAGAAAACTAATGAAAAGATCAGAGAATCTGGATAAGGGGTAAATTACGCAATGGGAAGGTGTTAGGCACCCGTCACGTCCTAGGTACTCCTAGGGAGCCCTTTTCACACTTGTTGTATAAAAATGTTTATTTGTTTATGACATATTGTGCAAACATGATTGGGATGATGAGAAAAGAATGTACAAGTTAATTATTTTTGTGTTCGAACGGATGAACCCGTTGCCTACGTACCTTCCATCAAAGGTAAGGATCAAAACGCCGTAGTTCGGCTAAAAAATTTCCAAACATTTGTGAGTTCATTTTAAAACAATAGCACTAAGGCTTTACGTTATCCACGGGAGAAAACTCGACCTTATGAAACAACACGTCCACCATGTGAGAAAAGCTTCCACTCGCTAGTGAGGGGTTAACCCTATAATAAGCAAGGAAGACTTACAATTCAATCAACTAAGGACAAATAGGTGAGATTAATATCAACCAACTAGGGTAAATCAAACCTATAGCTAATGTATGAAAACTTAACAAACATGGACAAAGCCACAAAATCATTTGAATGGGTGAAGTTATTTGGATTATTTACAAAAAGGTCAAGGTATGATTAAAGTCAATTCAAAATGAAGTATTTATAAAAATGAAGTTTGGAAAATCATGGACTTAAGGTCCGAGTTTCTAATTTGGAAAGAAGTGAGAATGTTTGCACAACATATATATACAAGTTTGAAAAGTCAACAATGTGAAAAGGATTTTTTTTGAAACAAAAATGGATGGTGGAGTGTAAAACTTCCTAGAGGTTCACCTCTTGAAATCATATAGAAGATGATTCAAGTGTGTCCTTTGGAGTGAGGGACAAAACAAGTTAGTATAATAAAAGACAAAGTGATACCGGATGCCACTCAATGGTCTTACTCCAATCTCACACAAAAGCGGATACCGGATACCAATAAATGGATTTACACCAATCTCCTAAAATAAAGCAATGACACCGGATGCCAATGAATGGTCTTACTCCAATCTCATAAAGGTAACATAAAACATGACATGGAAGTCCACTGCCAATCTATCTGGGCTTAGGTTAACCTCCACATATGATCATAGGAAAACAAATGCCAAATTACATGGACTTACAATGAATCCTCACATACAACAACAAGCTCAATCAAAGAGCAAAGAGGATATGAGTGACCAATGAAGTGGTCTTACACTCTATCCCTTCCATGTCATAGGAACAAAAGCCAATCAATATGGACTTACAATTGTCCTCAATGGGAAAACGTCAATGTCACAAGGACAAATGGAATGATCAGGCACTAATGGCAAACAAAGATGATAAATGCACAATGGCAATCAATGATAGTAAATGCACAATGGCAAATCGAGTAATCATGTATAAATGAATCAAGTAATCAATCACATAAATTCAAGTAGCACACACTATAACCATTCAATGAGGCTCAAGCAAAAGGGTGAGGCATTAAAGCCAACTGTAATAGGGTTCAAGTTGCTCTTAACCTTGCCATTGAGGGGCTAAGGTGAAGCAGATGAAAGGATATGAGGGGTGTGCCTCATCACTCTTATCTCCGGTCAGAGAGGGTATTGAATATCAGAAGGTGTGGGAGTTCAGAAAGATGGAACTCTCTCCACATATTAGACTCGATAGATCTTGGGTTTGGATCTCAATGCTACAACCATGTAATGGGAGCAAGGAGAAGACTCACAGAATAGTGGGATATAGGCTACATATCTCTTATATCCACCAATTGCCTTTAAAAGGACTTTACCTGCTTGGGACAAACATAAACAATCACAAACATTGCCTCTTAAGGAGGACTTCAGACAGTTGCCTGGCTAAATAACAAGCCAGGTCTTCCAGACTACATGGAGACAAGAGAGTCTATCTCAATGCAAATTGCTATTAAGCAAAGCAAAGCAAGTTCTTAAGAGAACTGAGCAACTAAGGGTACCTGAAATCAATCAAATATAATCAGCATCCCATTCAAATCAAACAGACAAGGTAATAAACCAATAGTCAATCATAATCAAACATGTGCAAAGCACAAGGCTCAAAGCTCAAATGAGCTAAGCATCCTACAAGACAAACAATTAGTCAAATGAATTCAACTCAAATATGCATCAACCTCCTTAAGGCATTAGCTTTTTAACCTGAAAAGTCAAAGTCAAGCTCAAACATAAGTAACAAGACCACTAGGACAAGCCTAGGGTCCAAAGGAGGGAAAAAATGTAAAACAGCAAGTAAAACATAATCAATGTCAAGATGATTCAAATAAGAAGAGATCCCAATTGGTCTCACATCCAAACTAGGCACTAATTTCATTTTATGCACAAATTAAGGCAAAGTGATCAAAGTTGAATCACATATGAACAACCAGAATGATTTCATCCAAAAAAATATCAAAACAGCACAGTAAATTCCACAAAAATTATATCCTAAACGGAAGGCATTCAATGAGCTACATATCAATTTTCATGCAATTTGGATAAAAGGAACTATGTCAATTAAATCAACATGTTAAGGCATGCAAAAACACAACCAAATTGGGTCACCAAATGAGTATCAACTTCAATCAATGGTAAAACAGTGATATCAAATTAGAAATGAGTGGGACCAAAGCCAAATCAAAGCTATACATGTTAGAAAACTCTCCACCAATTTTCACATTCATAGGATAAGGGATGAGTATTTTACAAGACATGTAAATTTGTCACTCATAAAACAATCCAAAAATGCTAAACAGCAATCAAAAAATCCAAATCAATTAGAAAATGGATCAATTAAATCCACAAAAATTCAGGGTGAAACCTAACATATACATTGTATCTCATGCAAAAAATCAGGGCCATAGGCCTAGGGGAAGCATGGAAAAATAATTCGTGAACTCAGCATAGCATAGTGTGACACAAATTGTCACACTCAAATTAAATAAATCATATCTAACAAACCAGAGGTCAAAAAATCACAAATGATATATCAAAAATTCCAGGAATGTGTCAAGAATCACCATATGAAATTTCATTAATTTTGGAGCTAGCATGAATATTTGGTGATTAAAATGGTAAAACGTATGAATATTGCACACATGTCAAAAATCAATAAGCCAATTAAAAATTCTACCAGGCACAACTTATACTACTATGCCTAAAAAAAAGTAGATTAAATTTGGAATCTATCAAAAAAAGTCCCACTTAATTTGGACTAAAATTGGATTTTATGTGAATTTTTAAAGTTTTGTTAATTCATGAAATAATTATTTAAAGTGAAATATGAATTTAATTAGCATGGATGGCATTTAATGTGTTGTCACCGCGCGATTGGACGGCTTTGGTGGCAAACAGAATTTCAAATTGGCAATGCTGGAAATGGATCTACACGTGAAAAAATCCAGAAAACCAAAGCTTCGTCGCCGTTCTTCGCGCGCTCGTGTTCTTCATCACTACCGGCTCCGGTTTCGAGCAAATCTCGACGAAAATGAGCGAGCCTTATACCGATCTCTTCGTCTCTCAACGAGGATCGTGGATATGCAATCAATTTTGTCCAGAAATTAACATACACAAAGATCTAATCAAAACTAGCTTTATCATGCGAATTTCAATTCAATATTTATCCGCGAATACTCAACGTTTTAACACGATTCAAATTGCAGTTTGTTCTATGTCGTGTGCTCTACCTAAACCGCATAACAATTGCATGAATTAACGAGTTTGATTTCCAACCTTATTGACGTGCAGCTCGTGAATCCGTGCGTTTCTTGCTCCGATTTATGAAAACAGATGGAGTGTGATGATTATGAAGATGATTGATGATGATTTCGCAGCTCAAACGTACTTGAATCCGTGCGAAATCGCGACTGCCATGGAAGGATGAGCTTGTAGCAGTTGGAGTTTGGCACCGTTCTGGCTTCAATTTGCTACAAACAGAACTTTAATCTTACCTACACATGGAGAATCAATGAAAAAAAAGGCAAAAGCAATGGTGAAATTCTTGAAAAATTGATGAAAAGTGTTTATGAAACTTGGAGAATTTTGAGAGGATTCTTGAGTTTTTTGTGATGAATCTGAAAAAGTGATTATTCCCCCTTGAATTCAGTTAGGATTAAGCTTTTATATGTCAAGTTAATCCACTCTCTAATCATGATTAGCCAAAAAATGGAGATTAGTGAAATATGCACATTTAAGCAATTTGGCATTTTTGCCCTTGGAGAGTTCCATGCAATGTAACAGTGATTTTTCAATTTGAACAAGTCATAATTGGCATTTAGAAGCTATTGGAATTGGTCCCATGCCAAAATTCCATGTACTTTGTGTTTTGGACCATTTTGCCCCTGCATTTTAATTAGTACACTTGAAAAATGACCTTTTTATGTGAAGACTTTTGGCAAAATGTGATGATGGATTATGAAAGTACATGTCAAATGTGGTTTGCTCAAAGAAGAACCATCCAATTTGGCCATTCCATGTGAGAGTTATGCCACTTTGAATTCGGGCATTTTCTGAAATTGATTGGACCACATCTTGTCAACCACACATGGGAATTGAGTGTTCTTGGACTTTTTGGAATGGAAAGAACAATATATTCAACTTTCATGTTGGACAAAATTTGATTTGAAGCTTGTATCATGAAGTAAATTTGAGGAGCAAAACTTTCCATTTTTGGCAGGTGAGAATTACAGGTCATTTCCATTTTTGGAAACTTTTTGTCTGACTTCAAATCCTTCAACCTTGATCTTTGAAATGTCAAATGAGACTTGTATGGACATGAATGAGGTCTTTCTAACCATCTCACACCTTCAAATCCCTGATTAAATGCACAGTTGACCATAGTTGACTTTTGTTGACTTTTATAGGGTTTTGGATGACTGGGCCATGTTCTGATGAATTCCAAGCCTCTTTCAATTGAGATCTTGATTCCAAATGACATCACAAGTTATATGAACTCTTTATGAATGATCATGGTGCCCAAATTCTTCAAGAATGGTCACCATCTAGCTCAATGGCTGATTTGACTGTTTCGACCTAGCTAGCTTCATCTGCAAGTAACAAGGTTAAATGACAATATTTTTGTACTTTTGGTTAGTAAATATATGAAAAGCAATGATGTACAAATGCAATACATGCTTGGTGATCAAGAAACACACTCACAAGGTATCCCACCCACTAGGAGGGAAGCTAGGGTATGCAATGATCCTTGAGGCCATGATATGATATGATATGGGCCATGAGGGATCTTAGGGCCAAAATTGGGGTCTTACATTGGTTCATGAACTATATGAGTTTAATATGAGAAAAAAAACAAAGTTAAATAACTAATTAAGTTGAAATTGAACTATGTAAAATTCTACTCATTAGATTCATGAGTCAACTCGATTATAAATGAGTCAACTCAAAAGTAACATTCATGCTTATAATGAATTTTGAGTATACAAGTCTTGTCTTCCACAACTTTGTTGCATTCACATGTATAGGATAACCAATGAAGACACATTTCACAACTCTAACATCAAGCTTGTCTTCCTTGATATGCACAAACACCAAATCACTATAAAACTAATTGTGTCATACCCTAATTTTCCCCCTTACCATTTCATTCATCCCTCATGGAATTTGCATATCATCACATACATTTCTTTAGGAATAATTCCAAACGTCAACCAAAGTCAATTTTTTTTACTATTTTAGAATCCATTTACCCTAATTCGTTTAGTAGGGGTTAGTTCATATTTTATCCATTTATGCATAACTCCATTTGCCATTTTAAACCATGATATTTTGTTTCTTGCATTATGAGTTTTGTTTAAAAATAAAATAAAAAAGTTTTAAAAAAAAGTAAGGGGAATGCCAACTTTGTTTTTTCAAGTATTTGAAACAATGTCATTTTTTCTTGCTTTGAACATACGTTTTCTTCTTTACTAGGCATAGGAATAATGGATTTGAAATGTGAGGCTTCTTTTGCACTTTTCACCATAAGATTTGTTCAAATTGAAACAATGTCACATAAGATGCCATCCAAGTTCATCTCACTGTTATGTGCATCATTTGAATTGACTAACATTGATTTGTATTTGTAGATTACATTCATTATTAATAGTAAATTTATTTATCCTTTGTGAATCATATTGAATAAGTGTGAATTACATCATCTTTTCCATTCAAATTCAAATCAAAGTTGGTTTCAGAAGAGTCACCTTTCATAATCACATGATTATACACCAACATTTCAATCCAACTTCAAATTAAAAGTAATAATAAACCAATTTTTCTTTTGATCCAACTTTAGCTTCATTCCAAGTTTTATTCAATCATCATACTACAATGATTTTTTAAGTTACCAATAGGTTTAAACTAAATAATTTCTGAGTTTGAATTCCATGTTGTAATTACAAGATTTCATTTGTCATCATTCCTTATTCACTATCATCTCATACTATCATCCCACGGGTTCACCACCATTTCCAATTAACAAAATGAAAATAATTGAGTCAAAAGCATGGTAGAAGTGAAGTGAATTTGAGTTTCCTGTTCATTTCACTAACCATCATCACATGCTTTATGGCATCATGATCATCCAAATTCAAAACAAAATAAACAAGTGAAACAAGTTGGATTTAATTTATGAATTTCATTAAAGTTGAATTTGAATTACAAGTTGAAGAGAAATTACATGTGCACATCACACTAGAATGCAACCTAAACATCGTTCATTAAAATCAACCAACACACGATCATTTGCTATCTAGAACTACGTAGTTTTGAACTCTTCATCACACATGAGGATACGTAGGAGCGAGATTCAACGTCTCGACAAGCACTATAAAAAAATCCAAAAATATATTTTTCTTGCTAAGAACTACGTTGATTCGAATTCCTCATCGCACCCGAGGATAAGTAGGAGCAATACTCACAATCTTGTCAAGCACCCTAATAAAAAACCTATTTTTTAGTCCTTTATTTCTTTTTGAAAACATATAACAATAATTAGAAGGAAGCAAATAATATCATGCTAAAACTCTTATTCGCAAAACTGTCTAAATGATTCCTATTGAGTACAACGAATGTGAGAGGTGTTAATACTTTCCACACGCATAACCGACTCCCAAACCCGAATTTGGTTATGACGACCATATTATTTCTATTTTAAGGGTTTTATCTATATTTTAACTTTTCTTTTGAAATAAATAAACTTCGGTGGCAACTCTATTATTATTTTGAGCGTTAGTTACCCTCAGGTATTTTTTAGCATCACGACAAATTGATATTTACAAAAAATAGGGAAACAGAATTTCATGAAGTATGTGTTGGATCAATATCACGAAATGCACTATATTCAGACAATAGAATGAAATATTTGATGAGAATTCTAGACAATCAATACAAATTCAATTTATGCAAGATGTCTAAATTGAATTTTATTAATCAATCAACCAATCTAATATTACAAGTTATAGACATATATAATCACTAGAAAGACGAATCTGATGACTTAAGTTATTCTAAATATACGCTTATACAAAAATCTCTATAAGCATATAAAACCTAGTAACATTTTATTCTATGAAAGCGATATAAACCTAATCATAAAAAATTATATAGAAAATTAAAAAGAGGGATATACAAGAGTGCACTAGTATTTATATTGGTTTAGTGTATTTGTCCTCTCTTTGTGCCTAATTCAGTCTCCGATAGAAAACAATTGAATATCCGTAGTTTTCCACTATTTTGACAATTTTTATAGTGTATATTTAAAACAATCAAGGAACCAGATATTGATGAAATTAAAACATAATTAAATAACACCAATATGAGTCTTTCCTTCTTCAGATGTATACCTCCCAAAAATAACTTATCTGATTTGAAAATTTCTTTTAGTTTGAAACTTTTATTAGAGTTTAAAAGCGGTTTGGTGAGCGGAAACACAATGCATATAAAATTGATTATGCTTATCGAATGATATTTACATAAACACCTTAATCGGTATACAAAGATGAAAAATATGATCAAACAAACAACCAAATTAATCAAATGGTATATTGAATTATGATTAATTCACATGAGAAGTGTAAGTATATAGAATAAATAAAAATGGAATTTTAAAACCATTGTTTTGAGTTTTAATCAACAACAAGAAAAATTTGCATTACCAGTCTAACAAAACCTACATTTTAAACGATAAATTGCTACCAAGGCAATAAACCTAACACCATACGATAAATTGCTATCAAGCCTCATGGGAGATACCAATTTTGTCACGTTTACTAAGGTTTCACTTATCCCGTGTGAGAAACTAACAAGCACATCCAACTATAACATATAGGATAGTGTTGTTAAAATATAGTTTCACGGTCAAGGATATGAAGATCATCTAACCACACAATCAGATAATATTCCCGCTACCAAATGCGATAAGTCGAAACAAACTAATGCTTCTCTATGCACTGTGTTATGGTTTTTCATAGCATTTAATCTCCAAGAATAATACCAAGCCTTTACCACTTGCTATGAGGTTTGAGAAAAGGCAAATAAAGTCTTCTCTAACGATGTCCATTGTCTTTACAGTATCATCCTCAAACCCAACTCTTTGAAATGGGAGAATATGGATATGTAAGTCTATCTGAGTAAGCTTGATGCGTTGAAGGAAAATTTCACAACCCTAATGCCTTTTACAAAAGATGTAACAACTCATGTAGAACAATGAAGCAAGTTTTTCATGATTATGGCACTTATCGAACTACCACCAGAACTTAATTATATTCGTAACCAGTTTTTATCAGGATCTATTGTTCCTAACTATGAAGTAGTTACTGAACAACTGTTGCGCTTAGCCACACCTCATGCTTTTGGATCGGCTCCTACTCCATCTCTAACTAAATCATATGCCCTTGCTTCCCACTATCATGGTCTTGGTGGACGAACCGTAGGACACGGTGGTCAATGCCATGTAATTTGTTCTAACTATTGCAATCGTTACAGACACATTGAAGTTGAATGTCATACAAAGCCAAGAGAACAACAATGACAACCACCAGTTGCTATTGTTTCTCAACCAACTACCACTGAAGATGTTACAATTACCACCGTTGATTATAGTGAGTTCTTTCAAATCAAAGCAGTCCATCAACCATCACCATTTTTCGTTATTGCTCAGTATGGTAGTCTTGTAGCCTTTGTCTCTACATCTTCTCTTGGTCATTGGGTCCTTGGTTTTGGTGCCTTTGATCATATGACTGGTAATAAATCTATTTTATCTCAATTGTGTTATTCTGATTCTTTTCCTTTTGACACTATGGCAGATGACTTTAAAATCAAAGTTCAAGACCTTGGTCAGGCACACCCACTTCTAAACTTTTCTTTAGACTCTGTCCTTTATATTCCTGGTTGTCCTTTTAATCTAATATATATTAACAAGCTCACTCATACTCTTGATTTTTTACTCCTTTTTAATAATTATTATGTTTATGTCCAGGATCAACGTATAAGACGGACGATTGGAGCATGGAGTGAGTTCAGAGGATTATATCATTTATCTCCACCGATGGTATATGCTTCTATTGTTTCTCAATACCTTACACATTAACATTTTGGGTCACCGTAGCCTTAATAAAATGCGTCTTTTAGTTCTTAGTTTTTCTAAGCTTTTATCATTTGAGTGTCAGTCGTGTCAATTAGCAAAACATACACATAGAACTTATTGTCAGCGAGTATGGGTGTACATGGGTTGGGTTGGACCGGGGTTGACCTAACCCGTTATCCAACCCATTTAAATCTTAATGGGTTGGGTTGGTCTTCCAACCCGTAATTTTATTTTTGAAACCGACCCGAACTGACCCGTTCATTTATTGGTTGGGTTGGGTTCATGGGTTGTGTTTATAAAAAATATTTTTTAAATGATATTTTTTAATATAAAAAAAATTAACACAATTCAAATTGGATGAAACATATCATATAATATCTAATAAAATTCATCAACACAACATAACACTCGATAATAGTATAAAATTCCACTAGACATGTTATTTTCATAAAATACGTAACTTGGAAATGACATAAAAAAAACAACATTTAGTCTTAGAATTACGTAAATTAATTGGTCTAATAGTATTATTGGTGGAGAATAAAACTTTTTTGGCAAAATTATGGTTAGTAGTGAGATATTAATTTTATATTTTTATTTAAAATAATAATAAATTACTAATGCCACATCAATGGGTTAGGTCAATGGGTCTGCGGGTTGAAAAACTCAAACCCGATACTCGAACCAAAATAGTTCAGGTTGTTGTGGGTTGGGTTGGGTCTACCTGTAAATGAATGGGTTCGAGTAATTTATGGGTTGGTTCGGTTTGGGTCAGTGAGTTCGTACGTCCATCCGCACCCATGAACACCCTTATCAGTGAGTACATAAAAGTGTTGCATCACCTTTTACTTTAGTTCATTCTGATATTTGGGGTCCTAGTCGTGTCAAGTCAATTTTAGGATATTAGTACTTTGTAACTTTTATCAATGATTTCTCACGATGTACTTCGTTATTTCTAATGAAAAATCACTCAGATGTTTTCCATATATTCCAGGAGTTTTATGTTGAAATTAAAAACCAGTTTGACACTTCCATTAAAATTTTACACACTGATAATGGTCGTGAATATATGTCATCCCAGTATAAATATTTTTTAACATCACATAGAATTATTCACCAACCATCGTGTGCTCATACATCACAACAAAACGGTATCGCTGAACGAAAGAATTGTCATTTAGTTGAAACCACACAAACTCTTTTACTTCACCATAATGTACCTTCTCATTTTTATGGTGGTGCTCTACTCACAACCTATCACCTTATCAACTGAATTCCTTCATCTGTCCTTCAAGATCAGATTTCATACTATGTCTTAAATCTGCAATATAATCTCTACCTTATTCCTCTTCACGTCTTTGGTTGCACATGTTTTGTTCATGACCTAAGTCCAAGTAAAGAAAATCTTTTTGACAAATCTCTTAAATGTATTTTTCTAGGCTACACACGTATACAAAAAAGATATTGTTGTTTTGTCCCCAACTTCAATGATACATTATTTCTTCTTATGTTACTTTCTTTGAGAGTTCCCCATTCTTCTCTGCCTTAGTGTCACCTGATGAGAATTATACTTCAGATATCAATTCCATCATCCCCACACCCATTACACCTCCATTGTAGGTCTACTAGTAATGGGTACCCCATCCATCGGAGGTTAGAGATGATATTGATCCACCAACAACATCTCCGTCTCAAACTGCTCCTTCAGTTACGTCACTTGAACTTGACCTTCCAACAGAATTACAAAAATGTATTCAATCTCATAATCTTAATCTTAAATACACTTGTATTTTAAATTATGATAGTCTCTCTACTTCCTATGTCTCTTTTGTTTCTTCTTTGGATTCTGTGTTTATTCCTAAGTCTACAAGTGAAGTTATAACTGATCCTAATTGGCGTTAGGAGATTGTGGAAGAAAGGGTTGCACTGAATTCAAATAACACTTGGGACATTGTTACTTTACCTCAAGATTAAAATACAGTGGGATTTCGATGAGTTTATACACTGAAAGTTGGACCAGGTGGTCATATCGATCGTTTAAAAGCCCGTTTGGTAGCCAAAGGATATACACAAATATTTGGTCTTGATTATGGTGACACTTTTTCTCAGTTGGCCAAGATTATTTCAGTCTATCTCTTTCTTGCAATAGTTGTTACTCATCATTGTCCATTTCATCAATTGGACATTAAAAATGTCTTTTTACACGGAGAATTGGAGGATGAGGTTTATATGGATCAACCTCCAGGTTTTACTGTTCCTGGCAATTCTAGACTTATTTGTTGACTTTATCGTTCTCTTTATGGACTGAAATAGTCTCCACGTGCTTGGTTTGGTTGCTTCAGATTTTCCTTGATAGAGTTTGGTATGACTAGATGTGAAGCATATCACTTTGCTTTCTTCCTTCATTCCTCCATCGATCTATGCATCTTTCTCATGGTCTATGTTGATGACATTGTTATCACAAAATACTATACATAAGGTATCCAATGGCTCAAAACTCATCTTTTCAAAAACTTTCAGACAAAAGATTTGGGTTCACTCAGATATTTTTTAGGTATTGAAGTTGCGTAGTCTTCATAAAGCATTACAATTAACCAATGTAAGTATTCATTAGACATCCTAAGGAAACTGGTATGCTTGAATTTCATCCTATTGATACTCCTATGAATCTTAATGTCAAGCTTCTTCCAGATCAGGGGGGGATATTAAAATACCCGGGAAGATATCGACGTCTAGCGGATAGACTCAATTATCTTACCGTCATCATACCGTATATTACATTTTCAGTGAGCATTTTGAGCCAATTTCTACGCTTCTTGTGATAGTCATTGAAAAGTAGTTATTCAGATTCCAAGATATATAAAGAATGCACCAGGAAGATGGTTATTATATAAAGATAAGGGTGATGCTAAAATCACTTGTTATTCATATGCAAACTGGGTCGGATCAACGTCGGATAAGAGATCCACTTCTGGATATTGTGTTCTTATTCGAGGAAATATGATCTCATGGAAGCAAGAAACAAAACATAGTTACATTATCTAGTGTTGAAGCTGAATAGTGTGTTATGGTAGCAACCTCATAGGAACTTGCATGGTTTAAGAATTTTCTCTCATAACTTAAGTTGGGAGACCTTCAGTCTACAAAACTCATGCGACAATCAAGTGGCACTCCACATTTCATCCAGTCCGGTTTTCCATGAACAAACCAAGCACATAGAAATAGAATGTCACTATGTAAGATACAAGGTAGTTTTAGTTTTAGGAGAAATAACCACATAGCTCGTCAAGTATGAAGAACAATTGACTGATATGTTCACTAAGTCCCTCAAGGTTTTTCAAGTGGATTATATTTGTAGCAAACTTGAATCATACAACATATACAATTCATATTGAGGAGGGAGTGTTAAGGATTCGTTAGCAATCAATTGTAATGATTGGGATCCAATTAGTCATAATTGTAATTAGGTTATTTACTATGGTGTAAAACCATATTTACATATAAATATACAACATGTGTGATCATATTCGACAAATAGAAACACAATCATAACACTAATCATACAAAACTATATATAAAATTAAAGAGAGGGATATATAAGACTGCATCGTGTTTATTTTGGTTCAACAGGTTCATCCTCTCTTTGTGTCTAATTCAGTCTCCAATAGCAAAAGATTGAAAATTCGTAGTCTTCCACTATTTTGACAATTTTTACAACGTGTGTTTAAAATAATCAAGGAACCGAATATTGATGAAATTAAAATGCAATTAAGTAGCATCAATATGAATATTTCCTTCTTCAGATGTATACAACCCACAAAGCTGTTCCTCGAGACCTTTACTCGGTCTTGAATGTCCACCTACTCAGATCCAAAACTCGCTCAAAGTCTCCATTCTGCACCGGTCTTCAATCGACCATACTGATACCTTGTTCGAACTCTTGGTTTATATGAAGGAACTGGAACTCCCAACTTCTTTTGTAGAAACCTTCACTTAGTTCTACCGAAGTCTTCAATGGAAAAGAAATCATTTCTTTTTGCTCTTGTTGGATTGCCAATCCCAACTACACCACATAATTTAATTCTTGATTCGCAATTCAAAAACTTCATAAATATTAACAACAAATGAACCTCATCTACGATAGATCTCACATTCTCGTAGAGTTGATAAGAAATTCGAATATGGTAATCTTGTTATAGATTGAATGTCCACCTACTCAGATCCAAAAGCAGCTCGAAGCCTCTGTTCTACAACAACCTTTGTTGGGCGAGAATACGAGAATGCAACATCATATGGGAGGGGGGTGAATAGACCTCCCAAAAATAATTTGATCGATTTGGAAAATTAGTTTAGTTTGAAAAGTTTATTAGAGTTTAAAAGCGGTTTAGTGAGCGGAACCACAATAGGTATAAAATTATATTATACTTATCGAATGATATTCGCACAAACACCTTAATCATTATACAAAGATGAAAAACAAAATGAAACAAACAACCCAACTAATCAAATAGTATATTGAATTATGACCCATTCACATCAGAAGTATAAGTAAGTATATAGAATCAATACAAATGGAATTGTAAAATCATTGTTTTGAGTCTTAATCAACAAGAAAAATTCGCAAGATCTTGAAAGACTTGAAAGATTAAATTTGTAAGATTTTCAAAGATTTAGATGAAGTTGTGGATTTTTTAGATAAAGTTAAACTTCAATTGAGTAGTTTTTGAATTAAACATTTAAATATATCTCTTGAATATTGTGTAGTTTTTAAAGTAGTAGATTTTTAAGACAAAGTTAGATTTCAATCTTATAACTTTTATTTTATTCCAATATTTTAATTTTAAAAAATATTAATTTAAAAAAGTTAAATATTAAAAAAATGTTAAACTTTAACTTTTTTTTTAAGTTCGTGAAAATAATTAACTGAATATAATAAGATGAATTTAACGAATTTAACTTAATTATTCGTGAATTTACGATGAAGAGTTTAAATTTAAAAGATATTGTCAAATTCAAGTTGAATTTCAAATTGAATCAATTTTTATTAAATCGAGCCGATGTAATACAGCTCGACTCGACATATTAACCCCCTTATAGCTTATGTATAATAAGAGAAAATAGAAACAAAGATGAACACTTTTTTTCTCTTCAACAAATGTCCTTAAAAGTTAGTTTAATAGTATAGTAGAGAGGCTAGCACTATTATAATCGTTCTTCTTTCATGTGACAAGAACCATCAGCTAGTCTCTATATATATTTCTCTTCACTCTGCAAAACCCTACTAAATATAGTCACTATTATATTACTAGTAGTAGGTAGCTATGTATGCATCAACATGCACTAGTCTATATTGTCTATGTACATTTATATAACAAAAGAACTACTACTATTAGTTATCATATTTTTGCCAATTCATATGCAATCTTTCTTTTAACACATTTCTAAATGAAGACCTTCTTGTTCATCTCAGGTCAGTTTTTTTTTGACAAATTTTGTTTCATTATTTTGTTTCATGTGTGTTACTATAATCTGAGTTGAGATAATTATTTTTCTATCACATATAGGATATGATTTGGTATGATAAATAGGTAATGACGTAAGTAGTGTATGTATATTTGGGAGGATTAACACCCTCAGGTTCCAACTCTAACGCTCCCGAGACCATTACATAATTCTGTAAGAGTCTCCTTAAATCTTCATGTATGTCTCCTTATCAGACAATCAATGCTTTTGTATATGTATGTCCCTGGAGTTATCAAGAAATGGTTCTGCCTCCAAAACTTGGCAACAGCTTCAACCCTTCGTTCTCCCATGCATCAGAAAAGCCATAAGAATTTCACTAAAGGCGAAACCAACACAAACATACCTCATATATATCCTAATGGGGACAAGTTCTCTAATTTCTGGGTTTGTTCACCATCTCTGGTTTTGTCATTTTTGAAGGGACACATACATTTGAGTTTTCTAAATGAGCCATTACTGCTGAGGTAAAGAAAAAGAAAAACAGAAAAGATCAAAAGATCAACAGATAAGAAAAAAAGTACCTTATAATTTAGTGTAAGTTCTTAAGTTTAAAAAAGACTCAGAAACCAAGGAAAGCTTTTAACAACAATGACACAAATCACAAAGAGAAGAAATGAGTTGTTATGGCTTAGAAACAAAGGAAGTCGAAAAATAAAACTCAATCTCTAACCCCTAATTTATAAGCACTCAAGAGCCTCAAGAACAACGATCATTACTCAATAGAAGATTTAAAATCACATCCAACAGTCAAGATAAAACCTCGGTTCTGCAACGATCCTTAAGTGGGCCTAGGAATGTTACCATCCTACTCTAGGCATGTGAGAGGACACAAAGACCTTCCCTGAGGTAATGGTTTTGCTACTCGATGGATATTAAATGTGCATGTTCGTTTTCAATGTCCTCTCTATCTATCTCTCAAAATGAACATCCGGAGTACTTAACATTTCTTGCTTCATCATTGATAGCAAGAACTTCGGGGTTAATTATTCATGGTTGGTCAAAGGCCAAACAATTTCGAGCGAATTCAATGCTCAATCCAGCCAAAAATCTCAACTTACTAACATGCGTGTGAACCTTTACTTTGAAGCATCGCCGAAGAGCGAACCTCCCATGTTCATCTCCATCGTTGATGTGCATCCATCGATTCTCCACATTTCACATTAGATCAATCAGGAGTAAATATAATTATCTCTCATATATATATAAGCGTGACTCCAAGTCACATGCAAGTATTCTTTTTATTCACACTTGCATAGACTCACCTCTCTTAAACACTAACTTGAGCATTATATTGTTGATCTTGAAGAAACTTTTTTTTAAGGGAAAAATATATGCATTTAATATAGAAAAAATTAAAGAACAAAGTACAATCGAGGAAAGATACTACTAGAATCGATACAAATTGGTAAAAGAACAAAGAATAAAGTACAAACGAAATTCCAACACCATGAGATCATGTTGTTTCACGATTTTGAAAATTAGCCACAGAAGAACTTACCGGATCGGGTCGTAGACTAGGTCGCTCTCTTTAAGACGTTTCGTGGCACTGCCTAAAGTTATGCAAAGCAGATGAACTATCGCGCTGCCTCCAGGATAAAATGGTCTAGTTCTATACTGTACAATTACTATTTGCACGGTAGATAATCGGTCTAGAAATACACCCTCTGATGGTACAAAGACCATTCGAATATGGTATAAATATCACTCGTAGTATCTGGTATAACGATCAGTCGTAATAAGTACCCTAATTGATGTAATTCAAGTGTTTGAAAAAAAAGTGTCGAAGAAATCTATATTTTCTTTTTGCCTAAAATCTTTGGCTACAAGGCGAGCCTTGTACTTATCAATTGTTCCATCAGATTTTAGTTTCTTTTTCAAAACACACTTACAAACGATTGGTTTACAACCAGGAGACAAGTCTAATATTTGCAAGGTCATGTTTAATTCCAGAGAATCTATCTTATCATAAATAGCTTCTTGCCACAAATATGCATCTAGAGATGATAAGGCTTCTTGAAGATTTATTGGATATTCTTCTACATTATAAGTCGCATAATTTGGCCTATAGTCTTTAGCAACTCTTACTCTTTTACTTCGTCGAAGTTCTATTTCTACTTCGTCGTTGCTTTTTGTGCTTCTTATCACAAGAATGTGACTCTATTCAGTGTCCCCACTATTTCTCAATTTGAGAGGAAATTTGTCTTCATTGAGTTTAACATTTTTTGATTCTAGGATCACTATAACATTTAGGTCATAAAACCTATATGTCTTATTGTTTACTACGTACCCAATGAATACACATTCATAAGCTCTACTAGAGAGTTTAACTCGCTTCGGATCCTGAATTCTGACATAAGTACTCTAATTGATGTAATTCAAATGTTTAGAAAAAAAGTATCGAAGAAATCTATATTTTCTCTTTGCCTAAAATCTTTGGATACAAGGTGAGTCTTGTACTTATCAATAGTTACATCAGATTTTAGTTTCTTTTTCAAAACACATTTATAAATGATTGGTTTACAACCAGGAGGCAAATCTACTAAGTGCAAGGTCATGTTAGATTCCAGAGAATCTATCTTATCATAAATAGCTTCTTGCCACAAATCTGCATCCAGAGATGACAAGGCTTCTTGAAGAATGATTGGATCTTCTTCTACATTATAAGCCGCATAATCGGGCTCATAGTCTTTAGCAACTTTTACCCTTTTACTTCGTTGAAGTTCTATTTCTACTTTGTCATTGATTTTTGTGTTTCTTATCCCCAGAATGTGACTATATTCAGTGCCCCCACTATTTCTCAATTTCAGAGGAAATTTGTCTTCATAGAATTCAACATCATTTGATTATAGGATCACTAAAACATTTAGGTCATAAAACCTATATGCCTTATTGTTTACTGCGTACCAATGAATACAGATTCATAGGCTTTACTAGCAAGTTTAACTCGCTTCAAATCCTGAATTCCGACATAAGTAACCTAATGGATGTAATTCAAGTGTCTGGAAAAAAAGTATCGAAGAAATCTATATTTTCTATTTGCCTAAAATCTTTGACTACTAGGCGAGTCTTGTACTTATCAATTGTTCCATAAGGTTTTAGTTTCTTTTTTCAAAACACATTTACAAAAGATTAGTTTACAACCAGGACACAAGTCTACTAAGTGCAAGGTCATGTTAGATTCCAGAGAGTCTATCTTATCAAAAATAGCTTCTTGCCACAAATCTGCATCTAGAGATGACAAGGCTTCTTGAAGATTTATTGGATTTTCTTCTACATTATAAGCCGCATAATCGGGTCCATAGTTTTTAGCAACTCTTACTCTTTTACTTCGTCGAAGTTCTATTTCTACTTCATCGTTGCTTTTGTGCTTCTTATCACAAGAATGCGACTTTATTCAGTGCCCTCACTATTTCTCAATTTGAGAGGAAATTTGTCTTCATAGAATTCAACATCATTTGATTCTATGATCACTATTACATTTAGGTTATAAAACCTATATGCATTATTGTTTACTGTGTACCCAATGAATACACATTCATAGGCTATACTAGCGAGTTTAACTCGCTTCAGATCCTGAATTCTGACATAAGTACCCTAATGGATGTAATTCAAGTGTCTGGAAAAAAATATCGAAAAAATCTATATTTTCTCTTTGCCTAAAATATTTGGCTACAAAACGAGCCGTGTACTTATCAATTGTTCCATCAGATTTTAGGTTCTTTGTTAAAACACATTTACAAACAATTGGTTTACAACCAAGAGCAAGTCTACTAAGTGCAAGGTCATGTTAGATTCTAGAGAATCTATCTTTTCATAAATAACTTTTTGCCACAAATATGCATCCAGAGATTACAAGGTTTCTTGAAGATTTATTGGATCTTCTTCTACATTATAAGCCGCATAATCGGGTCCATAGTCTTAATCATTTTTCAAATGGCTTCAGAAGTACACCAAATTTCTTTTTGTTGTTAGAGATAACCAATATGTTTTCTTTTTGATCTTATCTCTAAGATTTTTCTTCAATTCAAAGGTGAATGATCAAAGTCTCAATTAAACTTTATGGTGAAACAAATTTTTTAAAAACTTTCAAACTAAGGGGAAATTTGTCAATAATAAAAGCAATTTGAAATTGTTCATCTAAATGCATACCTTTTGTGATGATCTTATAAGCAATCTTTTGAAGTTCGTAACATTGAGCCTCCACAAACCTTTCGTTTATATCATCTGATACTTTAGGTAGCCGCTAACGACATACCTCTTTGCTCCAGCTTCTTCGATGTCATACTTCCTTTTCAGAGCCTCCCAATCCTATTTTGCAGTATCGCGATTTATGTAATAATTATACAGATAATCTGCGAGTCCATTAAAAATATGATTTTGTAGAGATAATCATTCTCTTTCCATAAAACGATTTCTTTTTCTTTTTAACGACATACTTCTTTGCTTCAGCCTCTTCGATGTCATACTTCCTTTTCAGAGCCTCCCAATCCTATTTTGCAGTGTCGCAATTTCTGTAATAATTATACAGATCATCTGCGAGTCCATTAAAATATGATTTTGTAGAGATAATCATTATATTTCCATAAAGTGAATTCTTTTTCTTTTTTGAGCTGGAAATCGTTCGCTTTAATTTGTGTAGCAAATTCAGCTTCATCACTACTAAGTATTCCTGTTGAATCCATAGGTTTCTTCTGTTAATTTGCTTGATTGATCCATAAGGAGTAATAGGAATGTCATCGGTCAGAATATTGACAACCTTTTTTTTGTTTAAATGCAAATTTTGTTATCAATGTTTGAAGTGATTTTCCTCAAACTGTTTGTCAGACACAATAGCCGCAAAAGTATCCATAGTTTCTTCGGTAACCATGGTAGTTTGAAACGTCTTAAAATTGTTGTTTTATAGTTTCGAAAATTAGCTATCGAAGAAATTACCGGTTCGAGTCTTGGAATAATTCCCTTAATATTTTAGAAAAACTCCCCCATTAATTAAGTGTATCATACAAGATAGTAAACCTCAAAAACACTTTATAACCCATGATTAATTGAAAATTAAAACAAATATGAACCTGGTTTTCCTTCCTAGTATAACATTATAGTAGATAGGCTATTACTATTAAAAACAGTTCTTCTTTTATGTGACAAGAACCATTACTAATAGCTAGTCAGTCTCTCCCTATTTTCTCTCAACTCTACAAAACCCTACTACATATATTAGTCACTATTATATCTATATCACTAGTATATACAGCCACATGCAGCACTACTTGTTGTCTATATATATTTTCATTTATAGAACAATAGCAACTACTTCTAACAATACCATATGCAATCTTCCTTTTTAACACATACCCTATACAACAAACTGTTTGATATCTCTCTCTCTCTCTCTCTGGCGGTGTGCTCTTCTCCCATAACAATATTTTCAGGTCAGTTCTTTTTCTACAAGTTCTGTTTCATAATTTATTAAATGCAATGCTTTTCTGAATGAAAAAAAAACATCTGTATTTGCACTTTACAGTGATAAAATATCGTGATTGGTACCTTAAGAGCCAAAAGATCTATCTCACCATTCATTCTCCCAGGTAAGATTTTGTTTGCACCTTGTTATTTACGTGAGATAATTTGAATTTTCAGTTTCTATTCATTGTTTCTGAGTTTCTCAATGAGATGAACTTTGCTATTTCGGGGGGTGGCTTTAGCAATCTTGAATATTTTACTTTCATATTTATTACTTTAATTTAATCTGAGTTGAGATAAAAAAAAATTTTATCAGAAATATGATATGATTTGGTCTATGATAAATAGGTATTGACGTAAGTACTGTATACAGATAAGATCTTGGGAATTTTATGGAGAGATCATTTTTGTTTTGGTTACCTCATCTACTGTGATGAGTGATGACTTTTGACAGAAAGAGACGTGGAAGAATTGAATACATTAATTTTTTATATGAATAAGATAACAAATTTTAATTTCTTCATCTTTAAATATTAAAGATAATTAGCATAACAAATGAGAACTTTAAAATACAATACAACCGGCAAAAACAATTAGACAGAAAAAGGATAAAGGTAATTTTTTTTATTTGATATTTAATAAAATTACTAGCAAAAGTATGAATATATTAAAAAGAAGAAGGTGGAGAAGATTTAAAAGATTAATATTGTCAATTTAAAATGAAGGGTCATACACAAGGAGATCCAAAATCAACATCAATCCATTAAAGATTAGAGGGTTGTTCTTTGCCTTTTAGTATTTAAGGTAATTGGAATTTTTTAAAAATTTAGAATTTTAAATAATTTAAATTAAAATCCGTTTAATTTTAGATTTTTTTTTGTTGGAATAGAGTAGTAAATTATTCATTGTCAAAAATTTTAATATTTTTATTAATTTTAAAAGTTAGTTTTGGGTCTAATATATATTAAGAAAAATAGAGTTTAATTTGCAATATTTGAAAATTTGATAGGACCAATTTATAAAATTTAAAATTATTAAAAATTTATTTACAATTTTTTTAAAATTTTGGGTGTGAATTATTTTTATAAAATATGAGAACCATTTTGTAAAATTTTAAAAATTAAAACATTTACATTTTATAAAACGAATGAGCAATTTTAAATTTTTTATTTTTTTGATGTCATTTAAAATTCTTAAAATTTAACTTAACAATTTTTTTTATAAATTTACATTATTTTAATAATTTTTATTTTTATCAATGAATTTTGATCAAATCATTTTAAAAAAATTTTAAAAATTATATTTTCTTATTAATATGTTTCATCCAAATACATTATAACAAATTTTAAAAAATATCTCTTTTATATTGTATGTATTTTGAAATTCAAATGCATAACATAATACATTTTATATTGTATGTATTTTGAAATTCGAATGCATAACATCATACATGCATTATTATGTGGAACATCTTCGAAAATATGCAAAGCATGTTGTCTCATATAGTTCAAAATTTATCACTTAACAATTGTGTCTAAATAAAATTTCATGTTACAATTTTTTTATAAGAAAAGCTAATATTAATGACGGTTAAATAGTTGTTAAAAAGATTTTATATTTTGTTTCACTACGATTAGATTAAACTAGGTTAAATCGCGGCTAATTTATATAAAACTTAAACAATTATTACAATATAGTTTAAGTTCATTTGAAATGTAACAAATACAAAAAAAAATTGTCTAAATTTTAAAATTCACTCTTCTTCTTATAAGAGATATCGAATTAATTCAAAACACACCCAATACAAACATAAGTCCGTTTGGATTTAAAATTTTACTTTTCTGGATTCTGAAATCTAGAGGCACCATATATTACAAAAGAATCAAAATTCATCAAAACTCTAAACTCTAATTTATATATTAATTATGTTCAGATTTTGAAATCCAGCCTATACGAAAGAGAGTTGAGAATAATAGGGTGCAATGAGCAACGATCCAAGGATTATACAGCCAAAACTAAACTAGCATATATGGGCTTTCTGAAACATCTTCTCCTTAAACCTAACAAACAAATAAAACACTTGGCCAGATTTTAGTTTGACAATGTTGCCATTCTAAACTTTCAATTATTATTATCCTATGTTAAATTTTGTCATTAAATTATAGTATATAAGGTTGAATATTTTTTTTTATCAAGATCTTTTAAATTTAGTCTAAAATATTTTTTACTCTACTGAGTTTTTTCAATCTTAAACTCTTACATTTTTAATGATTATCTGCGTATTTGCTTAAAACATTTTTAAACTTTTAGTTACTAAAATTTAGATTTAAAAATTAAATTTTAAATTTAAATACAAATATTCAATCTAACAATATTATGTTAAAGATTTGCAGACAAAGAGTTTTAATTGAACAGTTTTGCACCCCAAATGTTATATTGACCAATCATGAAGATTCTGTTTGCTCCTTCTATGTGGCTAGAACAACATAATTTTTTTAAGATCCAAACCCAGGTTCTAATGATCGGGGTTCAAAACATGAGTCCATCTCTTTTTTTGAACAATTAAAGTCAAAAAGGTGCCAAAAACTATGATGCAAAAGAAAAGTATTCCAAAGATAAAGAACCTAATTCAAAACACAGTCACAACAGCTAAATAAAAACAAATCTATTAGCTAGACACCTAGAAGGGTCACATGATCATTCATAAAATAAACAATGGATACATTCATTCTACCTTAAAATCATCTCCAAATCTAGACTTTAGTTTCCACCTCTATATCCTTGGGGTCCAAGTTGTGTTTTTTATTCTCTAATTCATTCATGAGGTCTTGTTTGTGAGTTAGGAGAGTAGAGTTTCTAAAAAAAATAATTTGAATTTCTTAAAAAAAAATTAAGATTTTTTAAAGAATAATTTTATATAAGATGATAAATAATATTTAGCATTAATCATGAACTTTTTTCATACTTGACATAAACCTACTTATTGTATTAATTGCATAGGCTGAATATGAGTTACTATAAATTATCTCATACATGATTATTCCATTTTCACTTGAATAACGAGTACGCTCTATCATCTTCTTCTCATTTTCAGTTTTAGGAGATTGCATAACTAGAAACTTAGTCTGATGATCCAAAAGAGTGTTTGACGGTTTTAACATCAAACATTCTAAATCTTTACACCATTTTCTTCAAATAACTAATATAGTTTGCCATGTGGATATTATCAAAATAAAGTGGAGGATATTATCAAAATAAAGTAGAGAATGCCTTCTTCATTTCTTTTCGATACATATACACAAATATCATATCAATTTCTCACAAAACTATTCTTATAAAAAACTCATCAAAAAACTTTAAAGATTCATCTTTGACTTGTCACCAACAAAAATTTCAAGTTACTCGATATTGATTGTCTCTTTTAAGGTCTCAATATAAGAAAATTATTTTGTCATCTTTTTATTCCATCTCAAGATTATATTGATCTCCAATAAATATAAGGACCCTTATAGAAAAATGTTTTACCACAAGTGAAGAGATCTTTTAGTAATAAATTATTTTCACTTGCATTAACCTTAGTTCTTCAATTTCCCTAAGTACCATGAATCCTATTCATGTGAATAGATATTTGTTGATCAAGTAAGTTTTAGTAGCAACAAATTCATCCCAAAAACTCTCGGGATAACTTAACTCTCGATAACATGCAGCTTATGTGCTTCAAAACATTCATATTCATGTGTTCAACTAGGTGATTTTGTTTTGGTCTACGATTTGTTTGCCTCTTTGTACCTTAATTTTTTTTTAAAACTCATTAAACTACTTTGAAACCAATTCCATGTCATTTCTAGTTCTTAAATCTTTTAGTTTAATTTTCATTTGATTTTCTTTAAGAGTATGTCTTTTTTTTTAACTTTTCAAATGCATCACTTTTATGTTTCTAAATGTGAACTCATACTCTTGAAAAATCAATGACTAACAACAATAATAACTAAACTTTATCCTATTAAATGGAGCCGACTACATGGATCAACTTTTGACATAATATTCTATTCAGGACCATGCTTCTACCTAAGTAATTAATCTCGTGGTCTTTCTCAATAACTTCTCTTATAGTCTTGCTAGGTGTTTTTCTTCGTCTAGTTGTTTGACTTCTCTATATCTGATCTACTCTTGAAAAATCAATGATCATAGTAAGAAAATATAAATCACCTATGTTTGTTTCCACCCTTGAGAAAATGTAATTCAACCATGTACTTTACTAGAATTATGCATATTACTTTAAAATTTCACTCCTTGTTATTTACCCTAGTATGCAATGTTCACAAAATTCTTCCTTGTTTAATTTCTCACTGCCCATCAAACCTTAGTTCAACCAAATCTCTTTCACTAACATGTCCTTCTATAAAATGTCATGGTTTGGTTTTATCATGAAATTCTTGATTACCTAATGATGAATTACCGTTAACAATGGCATTAACAATGACATGTTCAATGCTAGTGAAATAACCTAAATCGTAAAAACGCCTATAGACAACAAATTTTCTTGAAGTTCAAAAACATACCTCATGCTGAATATATGAAACTCAAGGTTGTCAAACATCTTCAGTCTACTTGTTCCAATACCATGAATCTTGACAACCTTATTATTATTGAGCCGGACGATTCCACTTTCTTTCCGCTCAAAAATTTCAAAGTACTATTTTTTTAGACATATATGATAATAGCATCTTGATTCCATGATCCATCTCTTCTCAATTTTCAAATTCATTATCATTAGTTCTCCAACACTCTTATAACCATCCTTATATGAGACAACCATAATCTTAACATAATCACCCATGCTTTTTTTTCTTGGAATAATCGTTCTTGAAGTGACTAATTTTATTACATAAAAAACACTTGTACTTCGACTTGTCAGCTTTCTTGGTTATGAACTTAGACATAAATTTCATTCTTTTTTATTTCTCCTACTCTCACATCCGCCTTTTGAATAACTATTTCATCTTGATTAATTTATTGATTCTTATAATTGATTTGACATCCTTTATGATTTTAGTTCCTTACTTGTCATGAAGAACAACATCTTTGATATGCTCTAAGAAATTAGAAAAAAAAAAATATTTTGATAAGCAAGCACTATCATAAAATTAATAAAACAATCCTCACCCCTTTCTTTATTAGGCTCTGAAAAGCCTTCTCAAAGAAGGAACTAAACTTATCTTTTTTAAAGACAAATAGTACATATATAAATAAAATAATGATAGCAAAGGTCCATGCTATTGAAAGATAATATGAATGAAAATGGTTTAGAAAAGTGGAGGTGGGTGTGTTGAATAGACCTTTTTCCTAAACTTATCTTATTCAGATGTATACAACCCACGCAGATGGTTCCTTGATACCTTTACTCATATCCAAAATCCTCTCCAACGCTCGATTTTGCAGCAGTCTATAATTGGCCTTACCAATACCTTGTCTAAGCTCTTGGTCTATCTGAAGGAACAAAAACAATCAACTTCGTGTATAGAAACCTTCACCTAATTTTACCAAAATCTTAAATATATAAGAAATCCTTTCTTTTTATTATTGTTGGGTTGTCAATCCCAACTACACCATACAATTTAATTCTTGATTTGAATCTCAAAAACTTCACAAACATTAACAAGATATCTGAATTCCTGTTGAATTATACACAATATCCAAAACTGAATCATTGCGAACTCTTTACTCGAAATTGACATGAATCTTCCAACACCAAGAATGTTGTTCCAAAGTCTCGTTTCTGCAACAACATTTACTCGATCCAATTGGTATCTTGATCCTTGGCATGTCCGAAGATTGAGAGAACTCTCACATTGTTTGTGGGCTTCCACGCAACACTATCAAAGTAATTATGGAAAGAAGAACCTTCTTCTTTTCAATTAGACTTGTCAAAACCAACCACAACCATACACTTTGCAAACCTCCTCACTGATCTCATCCCTCAAGATGAGAGTTAGATCTAAACGAAAATGGATATGGAAAGAGGTAGAATATGAAAGATTTCTTTTGCAAACACTCAAAAAAAATTCAAGACTCTTTTGAAAATAAGAGTACAAGTGTGTTGTGAAATTTTAAATCAATAGTAGAAGTATATATTTTCCAACATTATGAAAGTATTCGAGATAAAATGATTTTATATGTGTTGGAGATCTAGCACAAAATTGAGTGAAAAATAGTGTTTGATTCGAGTCATAAGCAAGGAGTATGATTCGAGTCAAAAGATTAAGTGATTTGAATCAAGAGTCAAGAACATATGAAAAATCAATCATGTATTCGAGTCACACTTTTTGTGATTCGAATCCCATGATTCGAGTCCTAAAAACATGTGTTTCGATTCAGAGTTATAGAATTAAAACCATGTTAATGCAGTCATGTGTGATTCGAATCAAGCAACCTGTGATTCGAATCAAGCAGTTATGATTCGAATCATGGATGTTTTGATTCGAATCATGGCAACAAGAAAACAATTCTTGAACATTCTATAATCCTGATTCGAGTTAATCAATAGTATGATTCGCATCACACTTTCAGAATCTCAATTTTTTCAAAATGTAAAGTGTTTTTGAGATTCTAATATTGTCATGACTTGATCAATTATCAATTATAGTTCTTGATTCAAAAACTAAACAAATTGACTTAAAGCATATTGCTTAAACTATTACCTAACAGGTTGATTTTATCATGCGTAAAAAACGGATTTAAAACTTAACCCTAATGTGCATTATTGTGTAAGGAGACTCAATAACAATATAAACAAAATCAAAAGTTAAAATACAAGCGATTAAACCATAAATCTTTAAGAGGCCGAGGCAATGCAACTTCAGTCTTCACTCGACCCTACCGGTACCTGGTCCGAACTCTTGGTATATTTGCAGGAACAAAAACTCCTAACTTCGTCTGTAGAAACCTTCACTTAGTTTTACTGAAATCTTCAAGTCATTGATTTGAATTAAGAAATTACATGTTTTGAATCATCGTGACAAGACCAAAATCCAAAATAAATTTTAGAATTTGAATTGAATCAGCCATATGAAGGTTTCGAATCAAACTTACTATTGATTCAAATCAAGAAAAATAGTGATATGAATCACTTGGTAGATGTAAATTCTTAATTTCACAATTATGCCATGATACAAATCATGCATAACTTTGATTTGGATCACACTTCTTAAATTTAAATTTTTAAGAGAAGTGAAGTGTATGATTGAATCAAAAGCTAGTATGATTGGAATTATGCATTTATGCTTTTGACCTAAGTTTTTGACAAATTGACTCGAACCACTTTTCAATGACTTAAGACATAAGATTTATTGCCTGCAAAATACATTTTTGTGAAAATGCTCAATTCTAAGAGATGTGCAGTGATCTAACTGAGAGGAGATTCAATGAAGAAAATAGTAAATTAAATGATAATAAACAAGATAAGTAACAACCAAAACCCTAAGAGAGCATAACAACTGCACACACAATATAGTTACAAAGGATAATGTAAAAGTCACCGGAGCAACTGCACACACAATATAGTTACAAAGGATAATGTAAAAGTCACTGGAGGTACCAAGCTACTAGCCAGAAAAACAATAAAAACATATATAGCATGTAACATAAATGACAAGTAAAGAAAAACCTAAAAAAAGAAATACGAAAACAAGTTAAAATCAACAAATTAGAAAATAACATGCTAAAGTCTAACACCAAGAACCATTATCAATATAACAAAAGTATCCAAAAAAACTCAAGAATTTTACTCTCTCCAAATTGTAGTCTACTCTTGTCGAACACTCTTCTATACAAGAGTTGACTATTGACATACCAAGACACCCTTCTGAAAAATACTTTTGTTTTCCAAATCCTCCACGTTTAGCACCATACCTAAAAAATATAAACGTTTTGGAATTTTCAAATGGACCACACCACCGATTGATCGATCTTAATTAAACCATCTCTAATCCTAGAATGACCTTTTAACTATATAAAAAATCACAAAAATCAAAGATAGCTCTTTAGGATGGACAATAGATCACCCAAGTCAAAAAAAAATTCTATTACCATAACGCAAACACAACCTAACAAGTCATAAAAAAGTGAGTATACGATTCTAAAAGAGTAAAACACAAACCACGGAAAATACTACTGATGTTGAGTAAGACAAATCACTTAAAAATGTTCTTTCTCGTAGGGATCCTATTTAGGAAAGAGAAGACAATTATTTTAGAGGGTCCCAAATGACCCAAATTAAGGGGAATATTAGATCCTCCTTATTCATTGAGGTGAAAACATCAAGATTAACTTCATGAAGAGTATTATAAGACGAGATAACCAAAAAAATTATCCTTCCCATGTTGACACCACCAACGATCTTTGTCTAGGGAAACGATAGTTCTTTGAACTTCTAGAAGGAGGTTAGCATAAACACTTCTTCAAAAAAATGATTTGTCTTAATTGAAGGTCCTAGAACAAAGCTCTATCATCCCTAAAACCAATCTCCCACACTTTCGTATCTTGTTGGCTATAAATAACGTAAAGTTTAAGAACTTTAACCTTGATAGGAGTTTGCCCCACCTAAGTGTCATCCCAAACAGATGGTGAGAAGCATTGTACCCAATTTCTTAAGTAGAACATCCACAAACCAATTAGAGAAAACCTTAGAATCAAAATTCAGACTAATTTCTTCCAAGTAGAAAAATCTCAAAAACTAGAGGACATATCCCCTTTGAAGGAAGAAATAATTCGATCTCATATCTAACTAAAAATATATCTCGCCATAGGGCGGTAACATTAAAGACCAATTTCCACCGCCATTTATCTAACAGAGCCAAATTATCCAAACGAATGTCACAGATACCCAATCCACCTATCTGCATAGGCTTACATACATTAGACTATTTAACCTATGAAATCTTAGAGTCACATTTAACCCATGCAATTTTGATTCTCTTTTTCGGCATCTTATTTGAAATTTTCATAAAAGACAAGAAGAAAATAGAGATCAAATTAAGGATTGAACTGGGAAGAAGCACCATTCCCCTAACTTAATGTATCTTTGTCTTTAACAAAACATACATTTCAAATTAAGGATTCAATTTTTTTACATAATTTAAGCATTTTAGTGTGTATACATTTTTGACATATTATAGATTACTTATTTGAAAAAATTGATATGAAATATACATAAATAGAAGTTAAGTTAAGAGGTTATGTCGTACTTTTAAAAATGATCAAAATTCATATATATCCAAAAGAAAGACTATAACTATTGAAAAAAATCCAAGTTTTATATTGATTAAAGATAAAACTCACAAAGGGATTATATAGATGAGTTATGCCAAATTTTAATTTTATCATGGTATCATAAGCCAACCAACTCAGGCCAACCACCGTTTACATGTGCACCAAGTTCAATAGTGTTGGATGCAATAGGGTGTATTGAATAAACCAAATGTCACGTATCGATAATTTAGGCTACCCATTCATATCATGCACGAAATCCAATAGTATTATGCGTGAAAAGATCTATTAGAAAAAATTCAAATTTCACATTGGTTAAAAATATATCACACAAAGTGTTTATATAGAGGAACACCTTTCATCTTACAAGTTGGATTTATATAGATGAGTTAGGTCAAACTCTAATTGTATCTATATCAAAATTCTTGCCAAATCAATTTAATTTAATCTATCTTCACTCATTTTTTAATTTTTTTTAAAATGGTGAATTTCAACCACTAAATTACTATAAAATATTTTTCCCTTGATCTCCTACCCTAAGAAAAATAAATTAGACAAATATGTATATATATTGCTCGCTCCATTTATCCATTTATCCTTAGGTTGAGTCAACAGTATTGGTATCTAATTAAGAAGAGCAAGAAACAAGAATGAGAGACAGAGAGAGAGAGAGAGAGAAAGAGAGTACCGGGAGGGAAAGATAACGGGAAAAAAAGCATATTGTCCTTCCTGTTTTGCAATTATTTCCTTGCCCTAACAATCATAGATCCTACTTTACCCAAAAAGAAAATGGACATCTGTGTTCTATTTGGTGTTTTCCATTTGTGCAAGATACGCGTCAATTAATCATTATTCAAATACAAACCACTAATGTCCATTTTTTCTTCACCGGCCCGTTAGGGTTTCTAAGCCCTACCTACTACCTAGGGCTACTCTACTCTACTCATCCTTCCAAAACAAAACAACCTTCTCTTCTCTTCTGCTTAACCATATCTGCATATTTTCTTCTTCAGAAATTCTCTGCTGCAAGTTTAACTGGATATGAAAAAAGCCATGGAAATCTGTAGTGTTTTTAGTGCAATTTTATACCTGATTTCTTTGTTCATGTCTATGTTGGTTTCTTTAATTTGAGAGTTTTTGGTAATTTAGAGATCTATGACTAGTTCAGATCTGAGATCTGGTTTGCATCTTCTTCTAGGTGAGTTTTAAGTTTTATTCCTTTTATTTTTTTACTGATTAGTTTTTAAAATCCTTATCCTGGAACAGCGTGGTTGGTTTCTGGAACAATTAGGTCTTGATTTTTAGGGCATTTGAATGTTTCTGATGCTACTTTTGGGGGCCTCCCTGTTTCTAGGATCCATGGAATAGTGAATGAAATGAAAAGAGAGGGATTTAAGTTTCTTTTTTTATTAATTAAAGTGTTTTTTCCTTAATAAACTACTGCAAAATAAGAATCAGGAATAATTTAGGATGAGTTAATTTTGAATTTTTTTTAAATTCATTTTCTTGATGAGCATTTAATTGCCAAAATTTGTTATATATGTACCCAAAGTAGTTCGGTGGGGGCGTGTCCTACATGTTTCTGTTTCTTGGCAGAGGCAAGGCTCTTGCAAAACCTATATCTATAACATGTACTGCTACAACTTTTTAATTTTGTATTTAGTGGGTAAACATACCTTTTACCTTCCATTACTAAATTATGTAAATATATAAGGTTTAATGGTGATGTACTGACAGGGTAAAATAGTTTTACACTGTCATCCAATAAAGATATATCATTTCGTCATATCATACCGATATTTCAAAATTTTCAATCTAACTTGGCGGAATGCATGGTCGTCATTGATTGACAGAGTGAAATAAATTTACACGCATCACCCCTTTTCTCATATATATATATATATATATATTAAGAAAGCTCGCAAAAGAGAATATAAAGGGCCATCAGACATAAGAAGTGTTATGGAAGGAGGAAAATAAAGCCCAACAATTCTAGGAAGACGCAATTGGACCTTTAATCATCTTACGAGATCCATTAACCAAGATCTCACTTCGACAATCAACCAGAAACAATAACGTCCATTTCAAGGCAAACAATCTGAAGTCAATCTAAAATAAAAGACACGGATAATCAAAAACTTGCTACCACGAGGAACCTCAGAACACGACATCCACATAGGAACCCAAAATGCAAAACCTACGCAAGAATAACCATAACGCAAATCAATTCAGTCTAACAAAGCATCATTGATCCAAAAAATTGAACTGGTATCGTGAGCGAGTCAAACCACTATGAAAAGAGGAATTGATTGTAGGCGATTTTTGCAAAAACAAGGAGTGAGATTTGAGAACATCGCATCATCTCATCGTGTCTACATGATTGAAATAATATTTAAATATGAAAATAACCACTCATTCTTCAATTCAACTAGACGACTTTTTTAAATAACATACACATTGATCGGTCGACTTGAGATCGGTTCAAACAAAACTCAAAATATCACAATTAAGGTCGACTTGAGATCGGTTCAAACAAAACTCAAAACATCACAATTAACAAAGAAAGGTAGGACTAGTTTTGAAATGAAAAGAATATGTTTACATTGAAGTAAAAAAGTTGGATAAATAAAAACATGTGATGTGAAAGAGAAGTATAGTAATAATTGAAACTTTATTGATTCGTTGTTTTCTACCTTTGGAAGAAAGACACATATGCACACCACAGCACACGACACGAGAAGGAGTGGCAGCTGATACTCTGAACAAATACAGAATTAATTCGTTCCAATCTTTCTTTCTTTGTTGCTTCTTCTCATATATACTCCTACAATACAAACCAACCATCTTCTATTACTTATCTTTTTCCTTTCTTGACTCTCCCTTTTGACCGCGTGCATGAAACTATCGAATATCCTATTTCTATTGCTACCTATATTAATTCATTCATCTCAAATAATAAACATTAATGATTTTGAAAATTAATTTAGCCGTTATATATATATTGAGAAGAATAGTGTTGAGTTAAGTGCGGTTGTATAGTATGATGAATTGACTCATTCACATTAGGTACATTGTAACTATATGCTATCATTACATCTGACATAATAAGGACTCCATTACCTCTCAACTCTGCATAAACAATTTACCTCCTTTTTCTTCTATTATAATTGCATCTTTTCTTTTACACATTATATTTTATATTTATTGTTTACCATATATGTAAATTCATGTTAGAATATGCTGATGAAAAATGAGACATTATAGGCACCAAATAGTTTATATTATTTTTCGAATTTATATAGACCATGTTATGTTATAGAGTTGGAAGACACGTTTATAGCATCCCAACATATTTTGGAATTGTCCCTTTACAAATATTGGATATATTAATTGTAGAGTATATGTTGTTCAAATCTAGTAGGGTCGTTTTTCAATTGGAGAGACATCAAGTTGCCATTTCTAATTTTAAATTCGGCTATATTAATTCATGAAAAGAGTAATATGATATTTCAAGACTTTCTAACATATAAATTTAAGTTGACTTTGTTTGTACTCTTTGGATATAATTTAAAAACATCACAAAAGTCTTTTACAATATAATTTTTAGTTTCTTTAAATTAGAGAGATTGTATGTAATGAAGAAAAATAAGCCCTCCAACAAAGAGCTTTCTCCTTTTTAAATTTTTTCATTTCTTTTCATTTCATTCTTCTTTATTTTTAAAACCCTCGCATCCCTTTTCCTCTGAACAAAGTCTTAACACATTGTATATTCATTTATAATTAATGTAAAATTTAATCGTTCATATTATCGCAACAATCTCCATCTATAGTGTATCTCTTAACTGAATTCACTCTCGTTGCTCCTCCACTCAGTTGAATCACAACTTATACACCTTAAATTGAATTGTCCAAACAAACAATAATTAATGCTTTAGGAATATATAAAAAAACTATCTTTATTTAAAATTTTAAGATATTAGATATATGATTCTCTTTTTTTATTTATTCAAAATTTAAATCTTTAATAATCAATATGAAACTAAACCACAACTCTTTATATCTAGCAAACCTATAACTTAATTTTTAATGTAATTTTGATTCTTAACATATAGAGTTGAGAACACTTACCATACTAAATAACTAGCTAGCTAGGTAGGGAAAAGATCAGATATTTGAATGAAGTCATGCAACCAAATCTAACACATTTCTAAGCTCATTTATTATACATTTAACAATCAATAGGTAGGAACATCTTATATAGATTTGATTAACTCATGAATATTGTTTTTTTTTGTTTTTTTAAAACGTTGTTGATTTATAAATATCAATAATTTATTTACATATACACAAATATAAGTAAATATTATTGTCACATATTAAGTCTTAAACCAATCGATTACTCATTTAATTCAATTAACACGTAATAGTTGAGCTACTCAATCACTCTTTTTGAATATTGTTATTTTTAATCAATTTTAATAAAAATATTAAAGTTGTTTTTCATTTTTTATTATTATAAAAATATAATTGTATTAAAAATAGTAAAGGTTTATATCTAGACTACCAGGTAAATGTTTATTAAACATTTTTAGATTTTATCATAGGTAAATTATTTATGAATATTTCAACTAATATATATATATACTACACATCTAATATGAACATCTAAAAATGACCAATAGTCTTACATATACTATTTCCCTCTTTAGACTTTTTTTTACATGTCCATATACTAGAAAACTCAATTTTATAAAGTCAACTTCTGTGTAAGCAAGATTTAATAGTTGATGTGGTGATCTAATATTTCTTTTAGAAAAATGACAAAATTAGTAATTATTTTCTAGATATATATCACAAGGGGAGTTGAACTCATAAGTCCCTATCTCTCTAATTCTACTATCCCTAAACCTTCAAACTATTTTATCACTCTCTAATAGATGATCTAGCCTTAATTAACTACTTCCCCTCTAATAGTGTTGTTTCATCAAAATATAAATACCATTTCCATATATGTCTAGTTCAATATTATGTTTTTATAGGGTATAACTATTCCTTACAAAATTGGTATGTGAAAAATGTTAATATTCCTTATAAACTATTATTTCATGTTTTTTTAAGAAATATTAATAACCACTAGAAACTCACACATACAATTATGAATTTCAAAGTTCAAATTTTGTTAATAACGTTCAATCTAATAATATTGACTTCTCTCAATTAAGATAGAATCTACTGACATCATTTCATATCTTATTTTTATTCATTAATATCGACTTCTGTCAGTTAAGATAGAATTTACGGACATTATTTCATGTTTTATCTTTGTTCATTAATATCGACTTTTGTCACTTAAGATAGAATTTGTAGACATTATTTCATGTTTTATCTTTATTTATTACAACACTTGGGTGGTGGTTAGATGAATAAGCTCATCAGACACACGGTTAGATTTTTATATGAACTAACTCGACGTCGTCATAATCAATTTATAAGATGAGGATTGCGATTCTATCTACATTTATTTAAACCTTATCTTTATTCCCTATGGGATTTATATTTGTTTTCCTCCAAATACTAGATAATCACTAGCTGAATTCATGAATTCATAAATCATAATATGCTTGGTGCAACAATTACAAAAACCTACAAATCTTATATAAGTAACCCTAACCATTTTTCAAGTGATTATTTAATAGAAGAAGAAAAAAACTACAACATGTGGAAATATGTCAGGTAGGATCAGGAACACTATTTTGTACTAAATGGACATGACATCAACAGCAGTAGGATAATTAAAACCTCATCTTCATTTCAAAGCTAAAATGTTACATAAAAATCCATATCCACAAGATTGGAGGTGAAAAATCAATATTCAGTTATTTTTGTTTAAGAAAATAAATATGAAGGGTCAGAAGAACAGAAACAAACAAGAAAGTGGTAACACTTTATAGAGATCAGATGACACATACACAAGAACAATATGAAATTTTGTTTCCAAAATTCTAAAGATACCTCACCACATTACATTCCAAAAGGAAAGCAAGGAAAATACACAGCAATGCATCCTATATAATGCAGTTTATTCTGAACCTGACACACAAAAGGAGATGATAATGGGTGCAAGTACATGTTAGAAATGGTTGTTGTTGTTATTGTAGCCTTCCCAAGGTTTTTCCAAGGACTCGTGAAATTGTTCAAATTGATGCTGCAAACAAATTTCATGATTAATGAGTTCTAAGCATATCACAAGTATTCATATTATTCGCTTCATTGTAATTTGTAACTACTATATATATATTATGCATGATTGAAAAGAAACTACTTACTTCTTGAAAGTTATTGAGAGAATTGAACATCATTGTTGGACTCCATTTGTTCATATTGAACAAAGAATTATGATCTTCATGTGAATGTGAATGTGAACCATGTTCCTTTGCTTTTTGAGAGATTCTTTCAACTTCTACTTCATTATTAATCAGCTTCTCATGATCAAATGAAGGATGATAATTCACAGTTTGTGTACCTGCAGATTCTACCACACTTTCAAAGGGGTTCCAAGTGAGGTTAGTTTTTGTTCTTCTTTCATTGCATTGCTTTGAGTTTGATTCATCAACTAGTGATGTTCTAGTTCTAGCTTCCATTTTTTCTCTTGTCCTTTCTCTTGCTCTTTCTCTTGCCTTTTCTCTACCAATGGAATTGAATGCACTCCTTCTACAAACCTTATTAGTACCTTTTCTTCTTTTCTTCATAACCACTTTTTCTTGTTCTTGATTTCCAACTTCGTTGTACTCCAAGCTTGAAACTCCTTCACATTCAGAAGTTGAAGATGTACTCTTACTAGGAAAGTGAATATTCTTTTCCCCTGCAAGTTGTTTGATTCCGTCTTTCGATTGGTTGAGTAACCAGTCCACAGTTTTGCTTGCTTTCTCAAATCCTAACATATCTTGAAGACCGAAAAACCTCTTTGCAACTTCCAGCGACAATCTCATTCTCCGATCCCTTAGTCCTTTCGCCGTTTTTATCTTGCTGTGTCGATCCCTCTTGCTAGATCTTTTCCTTTGGATCTGCTGAACCACTACAGTTTTGCCTTTACCAGAAGCAGCTTCTGCAGGAACAAGACTAGTAACGATATTGTTGGTGGCGTCGGTTATCGAATTCTTCGAAGCCTGATCCTGGTGATCAGGAGCACTATTGTTGTTATTCATCACTATAGGCGGATGATGAAGCTGGAAATCAACATCATGTTGCTGTTGGATGAAAAGTTGGTTGTCTTCAAATGGATCAGAATATGGAAATTGAAAGAAAGAGAAATTAGGAGTGAGAGGAAAAGAGGAATGAATGTTGTGATCATCTTTTGATGAAGTTGAGTTGCTTTCAAAGGAACAAAAAGGTGAATTAGAGGAAAATGTTAGGTTATTTCCATTGAGGGAACTATTTGATGAATACATATCTGGAAGTTTGAGATGGACAGTACTGCACCAAACAGTATTATGCATATATATATATATAAAATATATTTATTTATATAAAATAACAATAAAAATAACCCTAGCTAGTACATGATAGGTAGCTATATAGATTTAGGATTTTGACAAATATATATTGAGACTGAGAAGGACATGTGTTAATTCCAACCATTTCATGAGCTCATTTATGTGTATTTTCTGAACCCTGCAAAGAAAATGTTAAAATTGTGGTGAGAAAGACAATTACAGTTATCTGTAATAGCTCTATGACATATGTGTTTTTTGTGTATGAGAGTGATGGTATATATTGTACAATTAATTGGCTTGTTCAAGAATGCCAAGTAGTGTAAAATATGAGAATGACAGCACATACAGATATAATATATAATAATAGTAATAATACCTTATGAGAGTTGAGTTAATGAGGGAGAGAAAAGGTAAAGAATGAAAACAAGAGTGATTTAATGTATATAGACAAAGATGATTCATAAGGTTTGCTTTTGAGCAAAAAGTTTTATAGCTTCTTTAGGGAAGATAAAATGAAAGAAAGTGAGTGGATAGAAAAAGTTATAGTTTGTGTGTGCCACTTCACGTGGTGGTGGCCACAGATGCGTGCATTCAGAATTGACACAAAACTAAAAACCAATTTTCATCATGAGTGAGACCATAGCTTATTGTTTTCTGGATTTATTCAACACTAATTAAAACTAATCACATGTATGGAATGCTTATTGTTTTCTTGATTTTGGATAAAAGTGAATCGAAGAGATAGTAATTTATTGTTAAATATATTTTGGTAAAGATGAGTAATTATATGTAAAAATCCGTTACAAAATCAAAAACTATAATTTGTTACTATTATATTGTAAGCCTATGAACATGTTTATAATTCAGATGTTTTATCTGGAGTGACTATTAACTAATTTTGGAGGGAATGAAGAAAGTGGTATGTCAAGGTTTTTTTGACACAAATATTTGGTTTGATAATGAGTAGGGATGTGAGTTGATGACTCTTCGGTTTAGATATTGATTTGGATAAGAGATATTTTTGTTTGGGAGATTGATATAGTTGAGGAGATAATGACTCTCTTTATAGAGTTAAATATGACATAATTCATCCATACGAAACCCACTTCAAAGATGAAGAGAGTTGCTCAAACTTTATAAACACTAAATCGACCATATTTCTAAGCGGTGTATGACTAAATTCACCCCTCAAACTCAACACAAAGAAGGTGTAAGAGGCTATAATGAAGACAAGTCAAACGCTACAATTAGGCAACTAGGGGTGGACCATAATGAAGGCGGAATTTCCAACACATCCGCTCACACTCATGTTTCAATGAGCCTGATGCGTGGATGATGTTGGAAGCTCAACAACATATCTAAGATATAGTTCTAAATTATAGTTTAACCTAACTTATATTTACAAAATCGAATTGTAAGGTGAGACCTGCTAAAACGTTATAAACATTACCCATGCCATATCTCTAAGCAGTGAGTGGATGTTGCAATTAAGGTAAGTCAAATGTAGCAATCAGGCAGTTAGGTGCGAACTATAATGAAGGCGTAAGTTTTTACAGTTATTATCAATTTGGCTGATGATATATTGATGGTCTTGGATTTCCGATTCTACATGTATGTTTTATGTTTATTTGGTTTATGAGACTCTATTGGCTCCACATTCAACTATACGTCCCTCAGATGATGTCATAATGTCTTGTGCCTCTTATCTAGAAGAGTTGGAGTATGTTTAAGATTATTATATTTCTCTTTACAGTTCATCTTAGATATAATGTTGACAGTTAGATAGAATGTTGACACATGATAACTATTGAATTATAAAGTTTCTTCCACCTAAAAATCATGCCAATAAAACATCGTGTCATAATTTGATTGCAACTTGAATCCTTACTAGAAAACATATATCCACCATGCAGAGCAACAATAAGAGACCTAAAGGTGACTGTCAAAGGAAGATGCCAAAGCATCACTACCGCATCACTACCATATCTAGAAGAGTTGGCTCCATAACATAGAATTATTAGTGAGATTCATCCATCTTCATTTCTACAACATCCTTAAGCTGAACAAGTGTAAATCTTTAGTCCTTAGCCTACCATCTAGCTTTGACATACACACAATTGACCACGTGATTGAGGAATTTTTTTTCTTTATTTTAAACTTTCCAGAAAAACACCTCTAGCACTTAAGGATGGTTCTACACTTTAACACGATGCTCATGTAGGAGACGTAAAAATGTGGATAATGTTAAAAACAAAGTTGAGAAACAATCATACATCTAAAGATGACAAACTTATTTCTCCAACACCTAAACCTATTACGTATAAAGAGTATAAAGAGTATCGATAAATGGTTTGTGCGTACTCTATTTTTGAGTAAACCCCTACTGACCTTGTCATTGATTAATTTTGGAATCTATGGAATTATAGGGTTTCCTCCACCTAAATATCATGCCAAAAGGCATAGACAATCGATTGAAAATGTTATTGTATAATCCTATTCTGAGAATCTATAGTCTAATTCTAACTTGAATCCTTACTTAAAAAAACCTCTCTCTACTAAGCAGAGTAACAATTAAAGGTCTAAGGGTGACTATCAAGGGAAGATGATCAAACATCATTACCATGCCGAATATAGATGACTCCATAATGTTGGATTATTAGTGAGATTCATCCATCTCCATTTCTACAACATGCTTAAGTTGAACAAGTGTAAATCTTTAGTCTTTAAATTATCATCTAGCTCTAACATGCACACATCCATCTAGCTCTGACATGCACACAACAGACCACATGATTGAGGATATTTTTCCTTATTTTAAACATATCCGAAAAATATACCTCTAGCTCTTAAGAATGGTCCTACAGTTTAACATGATCCTCATGTAGGAGACGTAAACATGTGGATAATGTTAAAAGCAAAGTTGAGAAACAATCCTATCTCTAAAGATGACAAACTTATTTCTCCAAGACCTAAACATTTTACATATAAAGAATCTTGATAAAAGATTCGTGCATACTCTATTTTTGAGTAAAGCCCAAATGACATTGTCTTATTTTTGAAATCTATGGAATTATAGGTTTTCTCGACCAGAATATCATTCCAAAAACCTAGACAATCGATTGACAATGTTATTGGATAATCCTATTCTGAGAATTTATCATGGCCGAGTCCAACTTGAATTCTTATTTTAAAAAAAACCTCTTTCCACAAGTAGAGTAAACAATAAGAGACCTAAGGGTAACTATAAAGGGAAGATGCCAAAGCATCACTACCATACATAACAAAGTTGACTCAATAACATATGACTATTAGTTAGATTCATCTATTTCCATTTCTATAAGTGTAAATTTTCATCATCCATTGTTGAAAAAATAAAATAAAAAAACAACCTCCACGTGTGTAAGTGTTTCTAGCTTCTAACCCTAAAAGGAGATAAGTGGTGGAGGAGAGAATAGAGAGTACAATTATTATTTCTATCCAACCAACCAAATATGCAATATTATTGGTAGCTGGCTTAGCTATAGCCAATATGCTCCCTTTGACTGGGGTTGCTCAGAACGTCACTTTCACCAAAAAGTGATGCACCATCAATCTCTCTCTTTCTTTCTTTGTGATGTATAGTACTAATAGTATAGTAGTAGATAGATAGTAGATGTCCATGTATCATGTATCTACATCCATCCATCACATCTATTTGAGAATGTTGTAGTAGCAGTTATTATTGCTTCCCTCTTCCCATGCGTGCTTATCTTCTTACTTTAACAGATATTTATAGCTAGGTATCTATCTCTTTATGTCACCAAATTTTGACTCATATAAGCCCCAATATTATCAGAATTATTACTAGGGTTTGAATTTGTACGAGTTTTTAGTAGTTATTATCATTCGTGTTTGATCAGAAATATTATTTTTATATTAATTAAATCTAATAAACTTTTGAACTACTTGTTTAACCCTTTAATCTATATATATATATATATATATATCAAGAAAAAAATAACAAAAATAGTTAGATCTATTATTGCAAGATAGTGGCACTTAACTGTGTGCTTTGTACTTGCCACTGGCATCTATATATATATATATATGACATGTTTCCAAAAAGGCCTATTGACCAATTATAATGAAAAACATCACATGATTTATTCAACTTGTGTTTGAAAATGGTAGTAATAGTCGACATCCACACTTGAAAGCACTCTATAGCTATGTATGTATAGTACTACACTAACACAAATTTGATGGGTTTTTCTTGTGTCTCTGTCTTTTCCATTTATGCATGCCGTTCTCTCCCCACTTATCTTCAACTCTTTCTTTCTTTCTTTCAATACCTTAGCAGTATATAGCAGTCTCAATCGCCACTACTTTAGACTGTCATATATTGTAAGGACCACATATATTGCTAAGCAATTAAGAGCTTAGTCTTTCTGGTGGGGTTGCTTTCAACCACAAGATAACTATGACACCATATTAAAGTGCCTTGTTTATGCTATATATCCAAGATTTACAACACAAATTCTTCAACACCAATTATTAGTGCTACTCAACATATATATACATATACAAGACTGTCTTTGAGTGCGTGCAAGACTAATTATCATCGGTAGTTAAAAAATGGATTTTTTTAAAATAAAACTTTAAAAGAAAAATCAAAATTTTCTTGACTTGTTGAAAGTATCCAAAGCTGATGAGTTTCATAAGCTTCTATATGTGTGTGGGACAGAAGAGTTGACACAGCTTGTCATTAGGGTATTGTATTAAGTAATACAAAACAAGAGATGGAATTGGTGAAGTGGGAGTTTGTTGTTGGAGCATTCTCTTGGCTTTTCTTCCTCGTGATGACTAGTAAAAATTTACCAGGTTGTTTATATTCTGTGATGAAATTAGCTAGATACCAAGGTAGAAACTTGTTTGATTCTTATTTTTGGATATTTTTGCCTGATATGGTATTTATTATTGTATTATAGTTTTTGACAGAAAAGCAACCATTGTTGTCCAATACGAACCTCCTAAGAATTCCATTCATTATTTAAGGGTAATGTCTTCTTGCATTACATCTTGTTTTCTTTTCTGGTATGATTTGATTTGATGGCTCTAAAGTTTCTTTCACACTATGTAGAAAACTTTACCAAATCAATGTTAATTGTACGGCGCATATTATTATATTATTAATTAAAAAGGTTTATTAGATAAGTGGCCACTTAAAGAAATCATGGGGGAGAAAGAGAATGAGAGATATAAGGAAATTGCGAAGATCATCTACAAGTTCGGTCGAATTGTAGATTATATTCTTTTTAAAATATTTTATAATATTGTGTAAAATTGTGTAAATCAGTCACTCAACCACGACGTTTTTAAGATAAAACAAGTTATTTAACCACGACGCATTTAAGATAAAACAACTCAGGATTGTACGATTACTATTTGTACGGTAGATAACCGGTGTATAAATACATTCTCTTATGGTACAAAGATTAGTGAAATATGGTATAAATAGTATTCGGAGTGGTTGGTATAAAGATCACTCGTAATAATTTCTCAAATTATGAAAAACTCAATTAATTCTCCAAAAAATATTTATGATATTTTGATCACTCAAAATAATTTCTCAAATAAATAATTTTCCAAAGAAAATTCAAAAATAATAATTTATAATTTATCACCTCAAAAGAGGAGAAATTAACATATATCTTTAAAGATAATTCAAGAAAATAATTGGAAAATTCAACGAGTAGAAAAAAAGAGGGAAAAGTTGGTGTTTCGACAATTCGAAATGCACTGAGTTATGAGAGGGAGGAAGGGGAAATTCAAAAGAAGTTTTTGTGTGTTTTGGAATGAAATAAGTGATTTTCTTATATAGTGAAGTAAGTTAGATAAAATCTCTAATCTAAGCAATATGAGACTAAGAAATATTTTCAACTAACACACAAACACATTTATTTTTTCTAACAATGTCAGACTCAGGGAACTTTCTCAAATTCATCTCCTTATTGGAATATGACATGTTCCAACAATCTTCCACTTGAATTTAAAAAAAAAGTTTAAGAAGTAATGTCAAATGTTTCTAAGATTGTGCATAGACAAGATAGTTAGTAATGTTATTACTTCAGACCTCATCGTGGACTGACACAAAATAGTATGTTTCTTTGATTTCAAAGATAAAGCTCCTTCATCTATGTTAAATGCATAGCCACTAGTTGCTTTAGATTCATCTGTTTTTAATTCGCATCATTGTATCCTTCAAGTACATCAACAAATCTCTCACAATGTCGACTGAGATTCATGGTCCTTTTAAGGTATCACATGACTCGCTCAATAGTTTATCAATGCTCATTACTCGGTCTACTAGTAAGCATACACAACAATCATACGACATATGCAATATCGGGTCTAGTACAATCAATGACATACTTATGACTGCCAATGATGATTTCATACTCATTTGTTTAACACTGTCAACATTGTTTTTAAATAGTTTAACACTGGAATTGTATAGTGTGTAAGCAAGTTTATAGTCAAAATAAATATATTTCTTTAAGATCTTCTCCACATTGTGAGATTGATCCAAAGAAATTCCTTGTTAGTACCTAGTGATATTGATACCAAGAATCAAATTGGCTTCTCTGAGGTCTTTCATATCAAAGTTATTACAAAATAATGATATCATACCATTAACTACATGAAGCCTTGATCCAAAGATGAGTTAGTTGTCTTTCATAGAGACATATGATAGTGCAAATGCCATTTCAGATTTTCAATAAACACATTTGTCATTTTCATTTACTTTGTACTCATTTGATATCATTAAGTTAACAAACTTTTCATGTCATTGCTTTGGAGCTTGTTTTAGATCATACAGAGACTTATCTACATGCATTGTTTTTTACCCATGAATCATAAACCTTTCTGGTTGGTCCATATATATTTCGTCTTCTAAGTCACCATTTAAAAAGCTCATTTTAACATCCATTTGGTAATACTATTAAGTTATAAATATAAGCAATTGAAATCAGTATCCTAATGGATGTAGTTCTAGTGACTGGTGAAAAAGTATCAAAGAAATCTATATTTTCTCTTTGCCTAAAACCTCTGGCTACAAGGCGAGCCTTGTACTTATCAACAGTTCAATTAGTTTTTAGTTTCTTTTTCAAAACTCATTTACAACCTGTCGCATTACGCGAAAAACCGGCGGGAAAACGAAACAACAGAGTCGCCACCGTGCGTTATTTATCCCAAAAGAGGGAAAGGAAACGCTCGAAGTAAACTTGGAAAAGACATGGTCTCGCGACCAAAGAAATATGGGATCGGGAGTCGGTTATGCGAAGGGAAGGTATTAGCACCCCTACGCATCCGTCGTACTCGACGGGATCCATGCACAAAAGGAAGGAAAATGGTTGCTAAAACACTGCTCATAAACAAACACACTGGCTGAAAGAGACACAAGAAAACAAACAAGACTGACTCGGCAGGATATCGCATCCTGGGCCTACTTAGTCTATCAAGCATAGACATCAGAGTCTAAGTAGTTCGGACTGGGGGAAACATGCTCGCTAGGATGTCGCATCCTATGCATACGTATCTTCATGGACTAAAGAAGAATCAGAGCATCCGTAGCTCGGCTCACGCACACCAAACCAAACAAAACACACACAGGCAAACCTGGAACCCGAATGCCAATCGCTGGACTTACATCAGCTTCCGAACCAAAACGCACACACACTGGAAACCAAATGCCAATCGCTGGACTTACATCGAACTCCAAGCACACAACAAGACAATAGGATACGGAATGCCAATCGCTGGTCTTACATCGGACTCCAACCAGAAAGGGAGAAACAACTCACACAAACAAAACAAAAGGGGCGCCCGGAGAGATCAGCTCATCTCCTGCCTACGTACCTCATCTGGTATAAGGATCAGGGCGACGTAGTTCCCCTACGAAGGGACACAAAACTAGCCTAACCAGATAACAGAGGGAGACACAACTAGGGAGACTAACTCGAGCCTAGATGTTATCATGCATAATCATCCCTAAGTCAAGGTTGCTATCTAACTTGCACAGGAAGCAAGCTAAACCTAAAGCACAGGCAATAGCAAAGCAAACAATTACAGATAGCACACACTATATACACACCAAGTGGGGCTCAAACAAAAGGTTAGGCTGCAAGAGCAAGCCAACTGGAAGGGTAATGTTAGCTCTTAACCTTGACATTGAGAGTCAAGGTGAAGCCAAATGAAAGGTGAGTGAAGATTAGACTTCACAGCTCTTATCCCTGGCTTGGGAGAGCTTCAGACAATGAAGTGTGGGTCCAGAAAGTGGGAACCCTTCTACACTTATGACACTGACTCAATTGATCTTGGGTTAATGTCCACAAGGCATCAACATGTGATGTGAGCCAAGGGACGACTCAACAGAATAGCAGGAGGTGGACTACACACCTCTTATGTCTGCCAATTGCCTTAACAAAGGTCTTTTCCTGCTTGGGGACAAAAATAAACAAGCACAAACATTGCCTCTTAAGGAGGACTTCAGACAGGTGCCTGGCCAAGTAACAGGCCAGGTCTTCCAGACTACATGGAGAAGAGATCATTATACCTCAGTGCTCAAGCTAGCAAGCAAAGCAATCACAAGTTCACAAGGGAACTATAGCAACTAAGGTACCTGAAATCAATCCAACATAATCAGTATACCAGACAAACACAAGTCAAACAGAAAACTACAAGTCCACAACACAAACAGATAACAAGCGTCAATGCACAAAGGTGCAAGCCACAAGGCCTAAGCATAAGTCTCAAAGCCTACAAAACAAACTCAAAGTTAGTCATAAACAAGCTATAATCCAACTCCAATTGAGTGCACATCATCAAGCATAAGCAATTGTGCTCTTAACCTGAAACAAAGCTCAAATGTGAGAGCACAAAACCACTAGTACAAGACTAGGGTCAAAATGAGAACAAAAAGTCAAAACAGAACATGAAACTTATCAAAAATCAAGATCAATCAAATAAAAAACAAATCCAAGTGGTTTCATGCTCATATCATTCACTAAGATCATTTCATGAAGCAAAAAGTACAAAACATGCAATTTGAAACTCATAGAACCAAACAGAAAGATTCAACTCAAATCAACTCACAAACATTTCAATAAATCACCAAAATAATCATGGTCAAACAGCATTCATAATATGACAATCATACCAAATTTCAAGTCATTTGGACCAAGGGAAGCAAGTCAATTAAATTCATAAAGTCAACATAAGTTCAAACAAGCTCATACAAGGCATCAAAACATGCATCAACTTCAAGCAATCATAAAACAGAGACAAAGCATGATAAATGAATGAAATCAAGGCCATGGCAAACTTCAAGATGTCTATAATACACATGCCAAATTTCAAGTCCATCCAATTAATCACAAGGATTTCACAAATCAAATAAAATCATGTCTCACAAGAAGTCCACATTTGGTCAAACAGGGGAGAAATTATCAAACAAATAGGAAATGGATTCAAAAATTCCAGGAAAATTCACAAGCATTCTCAACATTCATAAGTATCAACATGCAAAAATCCAGATTATTTTGAGTTCATATGGCATGGTAACAAAAATCATGAAGTTGCACAAGAAATGGTGTGACACAAATTGTCACACCTCTAATGATCAGCTCATATCTCACAATCCAGGAACTCAAAAATCACAAACCACATATCAAAATGACCAGAAATGAGTCCACAACACACATGTAAAATCTCAAGAATTTCCAATTAAGTATCATCATTTCATGATCAAAGTAGTAAGCATGGTGCAACAAATGGCATATGAAAACAAACCCTAGGCAATTATTTTTTCCAACCGTGCACAAATTTATTAAAAATCATCAAAAAATTCTAGAGATCACAAGGATCATCATGGAAAAAATCTCAAATTATTTGGACAAAAATTGAATGAGTTATGATTTATTGAATGTGGAATGAAAATAAAAAAATGTGAAACAAGCATGGATGAACATGTGAAGAAATGAAGAAAAGTAATGCAAAGCCAAATGGATTTTGTGTGGAGCGGGGAATCGATCCCCTGAACAATTCAAATAAGCGCGCGTTCCAGTGAAACGCCGCGTTTCACTCATACACTTGGCAACGCGTCATTGGAAGCATGGCGCATAAACACTGAAAACATGCAAAAACAAGGGGATACAGATCTAGCACAATCTGGACAGAGTTCTTGAGCGCATTCATCAAGTTCTTCACAAAAATCCCAGGCCATGAACAATTCTTTCAGAAATTAACAAATGATATACCAATAGACTCGTCTTCTCATGCACATCAATAATCTAACAACAATTAAGCTTAATTCATGCTAACAAACTCGGATCGATCAAAAGAACATTTGAACATCAAACTTCAATTCACAATATCTCACTCAATACTTGATGAAAATCAAAAGTATAAGGTTCAGCATGCTCTACAATAGAAGATCTACATAAGCCATAACCTAATTTCAACAATCATAGAATTCGAATTCCAACCTTGTGTGAAGTGCAGATCTTGATTTGATGTTTTCAGCACTTGTAATCACGAAACAGAAGCTCTATGTTGATTATGTTGATGAATGGGAGAAACCTCGAAGCTCAATTATGCTCGATCTTGCTCTAAATTCCAGCTGCCATTGATGATGCTCAATTGTGCAGTTCTCGATTCTGCATGAAATGGATGAATTCTTGCTTACAGAAGCTCCAACAATGCTTGTGAATGATGGATCCTTGAAGAACAACACAAGTTTCTTTGGAAAATTTGCAGAAAAAGTGAAATGAAAAGTTGAGAGAATTTGGGATTTTGGATTCTAGATCTGAGATGAATGAATGCTAATGATGAATTCAGTTAGGATTAGTTATTTATATGAACTGTTAATCATTTTTGTTAATCCCAATTAGCTGAAATGGAAGTGAATTAGTGAAATGCATGTTTATGTACAAATTAGCCAAGCCACCCTCATATGCATGAATGATTGCTACAGTGCACGAAAACCTTGCCAAACACACTCCAAATGTTGATTTAAGGCCAAATGTGAAGCTTGAAAGTGTGGCAAATGCATATTTTGAAAGTCACTTTTTTAACTCTTCCTTTTTTTTAATTCAAGTCACTTGAAAAATGGACTTTCTGTGTGATGATTTTTGATGAAATGTAATGATGGATTATGATAGTGCATGTCAAATGGAGTTTGCTCAAAAAAGAATCACTCAAATTGGCCAAATGGTTCAAGAGTTATGCCTCCTTGAAGTTCAACTTTTCTTGAAAATGATTTGATCACAACTTGCCAACCACACATGAGAAATGAGTGTTCTTGGACTTTTTGGAAAGGTGAGATCAAGATCTTCAACTTTCATGTTGGACAAAATGTCATTTGAAGCTTTTATGATGATGTAAATTTGAGGAGAAGACCTTTCCATCTTTGGCAGTTTGAAATTACAGGTCACTTACTATTTTTGGAAACTTTTCATCTGACCTCAAATTCTTCAATCTTGATCTTTGACATGTCAAATGAGACTTGTATGGACATGAATGAGGCCTTTCAAACCATCTCCCACCTTCAAATCCATGAATTCAGGCACAGTTGACCACAGTTGACCACAGTTGACTTTCTAGGGTTTCAGATGAAATTCAGCTTGACTGTTGAGCTTTGATCATCCAATCTTTGGCCAAATCACTCCAAAATGATCCCTAGGTCACATGAACTTGTTGAACCAACCATAGGGCTTTGCTTCCTTGAGAAATGCCCATGCTTGCTTGCTTGACTGATTCTCTTAACCAGTCTTGACCTAATCTTGTCTGATGACTCGCTCTTGGGCAAAGGACAATGCAATGTTATGCAGTGGACTATGTAATGTTAATGACCTAAAATGACAATGAATGTACAAAAGGTAGGTGCAAATTTGAGGTGCTACACAACCGATTGGTTTGCAATCAGGAGGCAAGTATACTCTATTTCGGGTCCTGTTAGATTCTAGAGAATTTATCTCATCGTTAATAGCTTCTTGCCACAAATCTGCAACTAGAGATGACAAGGTTTCTTGAAGATTTATTTGATCTTCTTTTACGGTATAGGAAACACAATCGGGCCCAGAGTCTTTAGTAAATCTTACCCATTTACTTCTTCGAAGTTTTGTTTCTACTTTGTCGTTACTTTTCGGTGTTTCTTATCACAGGAATGTGATTTGATTCAGTGCCCCCACTATTTCTCGATTTAAAAGGAAATTTGTCTTCATAAAATTCAACATCATTTGATTTAATTATCACTGTATCCTTTAGCTCATAACACATATATGCCTTACTGTTTGTTGTATACCTAATGAATACACATTCATGGGTTTTACTAGCGAGTTTAACTCGCTTTGGATCCGAAGTTCTGACTTAAGCCAGACAATCCCAAGTTCTAAAATAAGAGAAGTTTAAATGTATTTTCTTCAATATATCATAAGGAGAGGTCTTATTTTTAGACTTGGGAACTCTATTTAGGATATAACAAACAGTTAACAAAATTTCACTCCACTAGTGAGATGCAACACCAGAATTAAACATGATTGCAACAACAAGTTCAATAAGAGTGTCACATCCTAAATTTGACCCTGAATTACCAATTCAATACATTCAGCATAGTTTTTGCATCTCCACATAACATAACATGCATTCCATACCGCATAATGCATAAAATGTCAGTCGAAATAAATTTTCGGATCTACAAGCAGACCGGTTGAATCGATTGTCAAATGTGTCAAAATAGCAGGCGGAAAAATTTCAAAATCAGGCTTGCAGACATTTGTTTTATTAATCTACGTTTCACGTAGTTTAATATGGTGTGCTTGACTTATTTTTTTGATTAATTTTTCGGTCACATTTTGATCCGTCTGAGCATTTTAACCCGATATTTCCCATTTCAAAATTTGATAAAAACTTGTATGTTTCTGAGAGGTTTATTTCGCATTGATCATTGCGGTGCAGTCGTTTTATTTTTTCTGGCATTTTTGCGCTTGATTTTTATTCATTTTTGATCCATTTATTTCCATTTTTTAGTCAAAATAATCGGGACAATTATTTAGAATTTATCATGTTTTTAATTTGAATTTTGATTGTGTCATTCATTTTTAATTAATTTTTGAAGTTTCACTATTTATTTTAATTTTGTTAAATAAAAATCAAGAAGAATAAGAAAATATCTCTCTCTTTTCAATAGGAGAAAGCCAAGTGTCCCATGTGGCCAAGTTTGAGCCAATTGAGGTTGTGATTGTTTGTCAGTAAGCATTGAGAGAAATAACAAATTTATCTTTCCCCCTCAAGTCCTCAGCAGCCACGCGACTTCACTGGTAAAGGAAAAGAAAAAACGGTTTTGAAAAAGTTGGCAGAGCAACACGTGACCAAAGGGACCCATCATGCTCATGTTAATTAGGTTATTCTTAGCCAATAGAAAAACGACGTGTTGGTTATTCTTAGCCAACACGTGACCAAAGGTTTTTTTTTCTGCAGATGGGGGTGATTGATTTTCTCTCGACACTGACTTTCATTTTCTAAACCATAACCTAAAAACCACTTCCTCCTAAAAAAGGTCAACCACCATTTCCTCTCTTTTTCCACACACTTCCTCTGCCCAACTCCTCCTTCCACCTTACAACACATCGTAGACCACTAAACTGCGATGGCCATAACCACCTTCCACTCTGAGAAACAACTTGTGGCTGCTTCCACCAATCACCACTCCTCACCACCATCGAAAACCACCATTTATTCCGGCGAACACAACCACAATACCACACAAACTTTGTTTCCATTTTCGCTTTGTTATGTACGTTTATTTCCATTTTTGTTTTACTTAAAGTTTATACCTTTGTGATTGTTTTTGGTGGTATATGTTTCATGAGATTCATACTCATGTTAGCCTGTAAATTTCGATTATGCTGAAGAGGAAAATCTAAGCAAGAGGTACAAAATCATAAGGCGAAGCGTCGAGAGAAGTAAGCGTGATCGAAGGGGTTCGACCGACAAGAAGGACATAGGCCAGGTCGACAGGGAGCAAGCCAGTCGAATTCGAAGCCAAATAAGAAAAAATGATATAATTAGTTGAGCAGAACATGGGGGAAGTTGTAAAAGACGTGGCGTTGCAGGTTTAGACATGTGGCACATTATAGATGGCCAATGGCAACATAGCAGTTGTTTCTCAATACTATTTAAGTATATTTGATTTCTGGTTTCAAAGATGAGGCATTTGTAACATTACAAAGGGAAAACACTCAAAGTATCAAGCGTCTAGAGAAAAGAGTTCATTCCTACAAAATATATACTTACTTCCACATTTACCTTCAAGCAATTTAAATTACCAAGTCTTTTTATCTACTTTCCCATATACAGTTTTATCTTGCCCTTTGCTCATCTATTTTAACTTCACCTTTTACAAGCATTTTTTACCTATCGTTTTCTTAATCCAAACATTTCAACAAGACATCACATATACTTAACACTTAGTCTAGGATTTTGTAGTTGATCCTGCAAGTAAACCTCAATAGGAGGCTAGAGATTGTTCGTACGAAAACCATGTGCGAACAAATTGACACACCCAGTGGGACACCTTGTGTTCATTATATGCAATTACGTAGTGGTAAAATGGTATCACCACGTCCAAATCCAAACGAAGAAGCGTTCGGGAGGAAATAAAGTTGTGTCGCAAATGATTGATGTTGGTTCTGGCACTGTATTTGTGGTTTTGACTGCACATAATGGACTAATATTGACACCGCGTCAGCCTGAGACTCCAAGGCCGACTATGATGGGAACTTCAGGGCAATATATGCCCAGTTTCACAGTGCCCATGTATCGAACCTTAGGAATTCCAACTGAATTTATGGCAAATATACATAATAGCAGTTCGACATTTGGTGAAAATCTATCGTCGTCATTCCTACCCTACCAGGGGTTAGGACCTTTGATAAACCAATTCGATCGATCCTCAGGTTTAGGTTTTTCATCTCAGTTGATCCCAACTTTCACATCGAGCTCTGTCACAGTCATGAGACAGCGGATGGACGAAAGCAATCACGGATGGTCCATATGTTGACTCAACAAATGGGTACCAGACTTATACTGTTAATTCAAGATTAGACTCAAGAGTTACCAATAACTGGCAACTAAAATGACCCGAATATGGGATTTCCTAGGGGCTCCCATACCACAAGTTTGACAGACTTCCCTACCTCCACATCGACTAGTTCGGCATGAGGAATTGGTCAACGAAACGATTGACCAAGAACACTAGGTGGTCAAACCAATACCCAGGGTGTCCCAAAGGCCTCCCATTGTGTTAGTCAATAGAAATCAAGATCCCGACCATGTGGTCAGTCAGGTTCGACAAGAGGTAATGGCTGGGGGAACAAAATTTAGAGGCCATTGTCGAACGGATCATAGTTCGAAATGGGGTAAACCCCGACCTTCAAAGGCCAACGTATTCGTCTCCCTTACCAGATTTTGTTTTGCAAACAGAATTACCTGGGGGATGAAAGGTTCCAAAGTTCACCAAGTTCGCCAGAGACACTGAAGAGTCCACTGACGAACATGTTTCTAGATATCAAACCGAAGCTGGTGACATAGCAAACAATGAGGACTTGAAACTGAAATATCTCCCAAGTTCCCTCACAAAGAATGTGTTCACTTGGTTTATGACGCTGCCTCCACAATCCTTCCATATGTGGACGCATTTAGAGAGACTGTTCCATGAACAGTTCTACATGGGACAGTCGAAAATAACTTTGAAAGAACTGGCCAACGTCAAACGAAAGACCGCTGAGTCAATCGATCAATATCTCAATAGGTTTAGACTTTTAAAAGTTAGATGTTTTACTCAAGTCCCTGAGCAAGAATTAATCGAAATAGTTGCAGTTGGTTTAGACTATTATATTAGGAAAAAGTTAGACACACAATATCTCAGGGATATGGCACAATTAGATGATAGAGTTCGACAGATCGAACGCTTGAAAGCCGAAAAAACCAAAATTGGTAGATACCATAAGAAAAAGAAAGTGTCTTATGTAGTAGCTTATGAATACTCTTCTAAAAATGAAGAGCCTATCGACGAAAGCGACGTCAAAGTGGATGAGCTCAAGCCAGGACCTTCTTACACGTGTAAATTATTGAAACCGTCAAACGGGAAAAGTCCCATCGAAACGGAGAAAACAGATAAATATATTGCTAAAACTTACACTTTTGATGTGTCTAAATGTGACAAGATATTTGATTTGTTAGTTAAAGATGGTCAAATTGTTATCCTCGTAGTTTAAAAGATCCCCCATTAGAGAAGAAAAAGAAAAGGGGATTCTGTAAGTTTCATAATTTTCTTGGTCATAGAACATCTCAATGCATTCTTTTCAGGGATTTGGTGCAGAAAGCTTTGAAGGAGGACAGACTTCAATTTGGCAAAAGGCCAAAGATGCAATTAGACTTAGATCCTTTAAAGGTCGAAGAAGCCTTATACTCCGAACCTTTTGAATGCATGGTGGTTGAGACTACTAATGGTCTCAACGAGTCTTTGGGTGCTGAATTTTTTGAATGCATGATGGTTGAAACTACTAATGGTTTCGACAAAAAGACTGAAGACAAATTAGAGGTAGTTTATCCTCAAGTTGGAGAAGACCTCATTGATTTCCAAGAGAAATTCAGAGTGAATGGCTCGGAGGCGGTGTTATGTCCAAGGTGCAATGATGTGTGCGATGAGAAAGCCACTGAAAAGTATGAAGCTGGCAAGAAGAAGGCACTGAAAGAGGAAAAGCCCAACATCCCAAGGTTTGTGTTCGACAAAAGTGGGACACCTCGTCGAAATGAGGAGTACATAATGCAATTCCAACAGCCTCGACCAAGGACCTTTCTTCCTCCGTCGGATATCCCATAAGAGAAGTGGGTGGAACCTGTGAATCAGAAGGGGAGCAAAAGGCCAAAGTGGAGAGTTCTTGATCTGGAGAAAGAAGAAAAGACTTCAGAGAAGAGGGTCGAACCCAAAGGTTATGTGATTTCCCCTAATTACAAGGGGAAAAACCCTATGACAAGAACGCAATGTAGGTGTTATCACAGAAACAAGAAAGTTGGGAAAGAGGCTTTGACTTCACAGTTGAAACTTGTCGAAACCTATGAACAGAAAAGACAATATCCAAAAGGAGTGTGGATTTAAAAGGGAAATTGTGGCAAACCAGACAATGGCCATGACCATGGACCCTTCAGGAGAGAAAGGGATAACATCATCCCAAAGCATAAAATGCACATCTCTGGTCGAGGATAAGAAAGAACCTAAGTACACGCCTTAGTCGAATAAGGAGGTTCCTGAATATTCCCCTCAGTCGGATGAGGAAGAACCTGAGTATTCCCATCAGTCTGATGAAGAATATAATCGGTCACTAGATGACGATATGTATGAGGATACTAATGATGATACCTATGGTGAAGATTTCATCGTCAACTATGGCATCGTGTCGGTATTGCCTACAGAATATGATATGGTGTCGGAAGTCTCTGAAGCAGATGCCAAATGAAATTGTTGAAGGCAAACCATTATGCTAATATGTTATGAACAGTGGCATGGTGGAGGAACAAAAGGCTATGTTTGAAAAGCCTAGTCTAGGATTGATGTATCATTTGAAACCATTGTTCATAAGGGCAAAGGTCGACGGAGTAGCAGTGAATAAAGTGTTTGTGGATGGAGGAGCAACTATCAACTTAATGCCTCATACTTTGTTTAAGAAAATGGGAAAATGTGATGCCGATCTTCGACAACACAACATTGTTTTATCCAATTATGAAGGAAGAACCAGTAATATTCTTGGGGTTATCCAAGTCGAACTAGGCGTTGGTACAACCACATGATCGGAACTTTTCATGGTAATAAACTCTAAAGTGAATTTCAAATTGCTCTTAGGACGGGAATTGATCCATGGGATCTGGGCAGTGCCTTCAACCTTACACGAAAGGTTAATTATCTTGAGTAAAGATGGCATTGTTGAGAATATCGAAGTTGATCAGAGTTATTACAAGGTCGACGAAGCCAAAGGCACGAAGAAATCCTTCGACCAACATTAGTTAATATCACACCTTGTGATGATGAATCAGGATCCTACACTTTTGTCAACACAAGTCGTGTCCTGAATCTAGAACCTGATTATGGATTTATCTAGGATGCTGAATAGGAAATAGAGCCTAAAGTGGTAAATCCACCTACGAGGTGACCTGCAGTTGATGAAGATGACTACTGAGTTAGAAAGTTTGGCTCTAATTTTGGCCTATTTGGCTGAGAACAAAAGAAAATTGGCACTAGAAGCTAAGAAACTAAAAAATTTGGCTATCAAAGCCAAAATTGAAGAATGTGAAGATGGCCAACAAGGCCAAACAAAAACTTCAGAAAGGCGGAGGCTAGATTGCATTTATGACAATGAGCCTTTGAGGTTTTGGAAAGACCCATTAAATGAGTTGCAGAGAATGCAAGCGCAAGACCCTCTCGAGGAGATAGATCTAGGAGAGGGGTCACAAAAGACCAACTTATATAAGCACTAACGTTGGGTTAAAGATAAAGGCTAAACTGATCGAAGTATTGAAAGAGTATAGAGATTGTTTTGCCTGGGACTATAGGGAAATGTCTGGCTTAAATCAAAGCGTAATAGAACATCGATTGCCTATTCAGCCAGGAAAACGGCCAGTAAAGCAGCATCCTCGACGGTTTGCTCCATAAATCTCAATGAAGATTAAGCAGGAGATCGAAAGACTTCTCAAAAGGTGGTTCATCAGAACTTCAAGGTACATCGAATGGTTAGCCAACATAATATATGTTATCAAGAAAAATGGAACACTTAGAGTTTGTATAGATTTGAGAGACTTAAACAATGCAACTCTAAAATATGAGTATTTGATGCCAGTGGAAGAAATACTAGTCGATTCAGTCGAAGGTTTCGAATACTTGAGTATGCTTGATGGTTATTACGGCTATATTCATATACTCATAGCAGAAGATGATGTTCCCAAGATGGCATTTCGATGCCCCGAAGCTTTGGGAACATACGAATGGGTTGTGATGTCGTTTGGTTTAAAAAACGCCGAAGCAACCTATCAAAGAGCCACGAATTTCACATTCCACGATTTCATTGAAAAATTCATGCACGTATACATTGATGATATTGTGATAGAGTCTTCATCTGAAAATGATCATTTGGACCATCTTCGACGCTCATTAGAGAGGATGAGAAAATATAGATTAAAAATGAATCCATTAAAATATGCTTTTGGTGTACATGCAGGAGACTTCTTGGGTTTTATAGTGCACAAAAAAGGCATCTAGATCAACCAAAACAAACAAAAGCAATTTTGGATCTCAAGCCTCCTTCGACAAAGAAGCAACTTCAGTCTTTGTTAGGGAAGATAAACTTCTTGAGAAGATTTATATCAAATCTAAGTGGCAAGATGAAGGTTTTCTCGCCATTGCTCAAGATTAAGAAGGAAAGTGATTTTCACTGGAAACGAGAGTAACAAGAGGCTTTCGACGCCATCAAGGAGTACCTCACAAAGCCTCCCATTTTATTGCCACCTAGTGTGAATAAGAATATGAGGTTATATATTATTGCGTCTGATACAACCATAGGAAGTATGTTGGCACAAGAGGCAAGATGAAGGTTTTCTCGCCATTGCTCAAGATTAAGAAGGAAAGTGATTTTCACTGGAAACGAGAGTAACAAGAGGCTTTCGACGCCATCAAGGAGTACCTCATAAAGCCTCCCATTTTATTGCCACCTAGTATGAATAAGAATATGAGGTTATATATTGTTGCGTCTGATACAACCATAGGAAGTATCTTGGCACAAGAGGATGACAGTGGTGTCGAAATACCCATTTATTGCCTCAGTGGAATTTTAATATATGCTGAAACTAGGTACAGTATGACTGAAAAACGGTGCATATGCTTGTACTTCTCATGTTTGAAATTAAAGAAATATATAAACCAATTGATGTTTATGTTTCATCTCATTTTGATGTTATTAAACATATGTCGTCTAAACCCATTCTACATAGTCAAATTGGGAAATGGGCACTAGCATTAACTGTATTTTCTTTAACATATATGCATTTGAGGGCTATGAAAGGCCAAATAGTGGCAAATTTTATTGTAGATCACGCGATAGTCAAACCATCACATAACATGGTCGACATGAACCCTTGGAGGTTATACTTCATCGGGTCAAGTCACAAAAATGGAACAGGCGTTGGGATCTTAATATTATCCCCACAAGGCATTCCGATGAAGTTTAAATGTAAAGTCGATGAAAAGTGTTCTAATAAAGAAGCAGAATACGAAGCCTAATCGCTGGCCTCAAAATCTTTAGGGATTTAGGAGCCAAGGTCAAAATAAAAGGTGATTCAGAGCTAGTGATCAAACAAATCACATGAGAATATAAGTGCATTAAAGAAAATTTGCATATGTACTTCGCAATGGGGAAACTCCTATTAGGGTGCTTTGAGGTTGTCAGCATCACACATGTGCCTAAAATAGAGAATCAAGAAGCTAACGATTTAGCACAAATTGCATTTGCGTATAAAATGTCAAAGGATAGGCTTAAGGATTTTATTGAGGTGAAAGAAAAGATGGGTTCGAACGTCTCACCGTCACCCAAACTGGAAATCCCAAAAACTGGGGGGGAGGGCGCAGATGTCTTCAGTAAAAAAATTGAAAATTTGAACAATTTGAAAGAAAGGAAGTTTTTGCCATTGACAATTTGTCACAGTCAGATTGGAGAAAACCAATCGTGGAGTACTTAGAAAATCCAGTCGGAAACACTGATAGGAAAATCAAGTATAGGGGGTTAAGCTATGCATGTATGGGAAATGAGTTATTGAAAAAGAGTCCAGAAGGAGTGTTGCTCAAGTGTCTTGGGGATACAGAAGCATACTTGGTAATGTCTGAGGTACACAGTGGAATATGTGGGGGCCATCAAGCTGGCCATAAAATGAAATGGTTATTATTTCAACAAGGTGTTTACTGGCCAAGTGTATTAAAAGACTGCATTGACTTTGTCAAAGGGTGTCAAGAATGCCAGATACATGCAACTATTCAACATGTGCCAGCCAACGAGCTGTATGCAATCATCAAGCCATGTCCTTTTCGAGGTTGGGCGTTAGATGTCATCGGTGAGATTCGACCAGCCTCGTCGAAACAACAAATATTTATCCTAGTAATTATAGACTATTTCACAAAATGGATAGAAGTTATCCTTTTGATAAAAGTGGATAAAGAGTCTGTGATCGAATTCATTCAAAAACACATTGTGTATAGGTTTGGAATTCGTGAAACTATTACTACAGATCAAGGTTCAGTTTTTGTGGGTCAAAAGATGCAAGAGTTTGTTGCTGAAACAGGATTCAAGTTGGTTACTTCCACACCTTACTACACCCAAGCAAATGGCCAAGTTAAGGCAGCCAATAAAGTGATAATTGGTTTAATCAAAAAACATGTTGCCAAAAATCCTAAGAATTGGCATAAAACATTACACCAAATTCTATGGGCTTGTCGAACATCCCCGAAGGAAGCAACCAATTCAACGCCTTTTTGTTTAACATTTAGGAATGATGTCGTGTTGACATCAGAAATCTGTTTACAATCATTTAGGGTGCAACGGCAAAACGATATTCCATCGGAACAATATTGGAGATTGATGTTAGACGAAATGATCGATTTAGACGAAGAAAGGTTGGTTGCAATAGACATGATGATACGATAAAAAGCGCGTGTGGCCAAAGTGTACAATAAAAGGGTTAAGATAAAAACCTTTGCAATAAATTATTACGTCTGGAAGGTGATTTTACCTATGGGTCGAAGAGATAGAACTTTAGGAAAATGGTCACCAAATTGGGAAGGATCCTTTCAAGTAATCCAAATGTTTACGAATAATGCCTATGAAATTCAAGAGATGGGTATTGATCGACGAATCATAAGGGTAAATGGGAAATATTTTAAAAAATATAAACCTATGCTCCAAGAGATTCAAATTAAAAGGTAATCAAATTGGTCGTTAATTGTCAAAGCTAATATGGAAAAATCCAAGATGGCATACAAAATCTCCAAGCAGAGTTACATTGTCTCGACAGAGAAATACATTAGACAGGAAACTTAGACTTAAAATCTTCAAAAAGGGTCTTCTCATGACCAATCTTGTTGTCGAGGAGGTCCCTCTTCTCCTGAAATTGGCCAATCCTTTCTTTAATTTCAAGGGTCTTTTCACCATGTGCAATCCCCTCGAGAATCTCCTAGTCGACAACGTCTTGAGCCGGAAGAGGTTCAATTGCATCCAAGGAAACCTTTTGTTCCTCGACTTCAGCAATCTTCTTGGTAAGTTCAAATATTTAAGCCTAATAATCTGAGATTTGTTGGTCGAAGGCTTTTCGATTGTTGAGACGTTCTTGCTTCTTGGCCTTAAAACCATTGAGCTTCTTCTCATAAACTTCACTAAAGTCTCATTTTGAAAGTCATAGAGTCGACAAAGAGAGAGGTCTTTGAAAATTTGAGTAAATAAAGCTTCAAATTCAATCAGGTACTTTACCACAGGAGTAGGAAGCTTGAGTCGAGAAAGCTCATCAAGAAGCTTGAGGATGTCGATCCCCAAGGCCTCTTCCTCTTCGACGATGGCCAAAACCTCATGCTCAAACAAATAAGTTTTCAGTTGTTGGAGTTTGAGAGTGACAGAAGCATCCATTTCTGGAATGGGCATGGCGGTCGAGGAAGAGAGATGAACCTCAGTCGACGCTTGGCGAAGTATCTGTAGCTTTCTCAAAGTCTCTGTCGGATTTTGCTGCTTCATGGATAGAATATCCTTTAGAGTAAGAGTATTATTGGATGTACCTTCGCCAGCAACGGTTGAAGGGTCCTGAATTTGCTGAATGTCGGGATTTTGATTGGTTTCAGTCGACACGCTTCGAAACTCATCTTGCCTTTGGGGGATAAAGGGACCAGCAGTCTCCGTCAGAGTCACATTTACGGCTGCATCATCAGTATTTGCAATGCAAGTCGACTTAGCCGAAGAACCCTGAGGAAAGAATGCAAAATTAATATCAAGGGATAAGTCCACAAGAAATTAGATGAAGAAGAGTGTCCAATACCTTAGGAGTTGGAGGTTTGGGAGGAGAAGTTGGAGTAGGCTCTTCGTAACCAATAGGCTTAAAAATCTCATAGAGATTGTCAAGAGTGGAAGTTTTTGCAACGCTTGAAGAAACGGTTTTATGAACCGGTTTTTTGGATGGAACCTTTTTCTTCTTTTTAAGAGGGGTGGCTGGAGTCGAAGTTGGAAGCGTCGAAGAAGGTAGGATGTGAGAATGTGGGTTGGTATCAGAACCCTCACCTTCAACAACTGATATTTTTAGTTTTTTGGGGGACTTATTTGGGGCTGACACAGTTGGGACACGTTTGTGACCCTGGAAAGCAAATTCACCAAATAGTCGTTTGTTTTCCTAACGAATAAAAGAAAATCCAGAAAAACAGTGGTTACCTTTTTAGGAGGAGTCTCAACATCGTCGACGATTCGGGCGTCCTCAATAGGAGCAGTTGGAGTGGATGACTTTCCATCTAAGACAGAAAAGGCATCGAATTGTATCTGCAAAAACATTGAGCTGGAGAAGTATTGATGTTGATAGAAACTCCACCATTTGTCAAAGTCTTCGGTGGTGAATAAGGAATGTTAGAATTTGAAAACATGAAGTTCAAGTTGTTGAGTTTTCTTGTGGAACTTTAGGCAAGCCACATGGTTGTCGGTGGTCAATTGTCGACCAACCCACACGATGTCGGAAGAATGAGACACCAAATATTTTGGTAGAATTTGGCTTAGACCAAATTGTTGAGCCACCAGGTTGGGTTGATAATTCATTAACTTATACCCTTTCATCCCAATCTCGATTCTGAAGGACAGCATTGTAGGAGTCAGAAATGCTCTCCACACAGCGTTCGACTGTGCAGCAGTTTGTGGAGAGACGCCAGGAAAGGGATTTGTAAACCATGTCAGACCAAAGTTTTGATCCGTAAAAGGAGTCATGCCTGACATGAAGGTAGTGGTTTCGCTAAACAGATTTATGTACTTCATGAAAAGGGTTTTGGTGGGAATCTCTTAATAAGTAGTCAAGGCCAATCGAACACCTTCAATCGGGCGTTCTTGCGTTAAACGCATAATCTGCTCCAAAACTGAGTAACCCTGTTTATATTCAAAAGTGGCGTTTAGCCAATGTTGTAGCAACCAAAGGGAGCCCGACATGTTCAAATACTTAGGAGTGGAGTGAAGCAGTTTCAGCTTCAAGGAGGCAAGTCCCAATGAATGATAAAGGAACGCCAACAAAAGTTTACCCAATGAAATTTATCGACCCTCGTGTAGTTGAATCGCTAGAGGAATGAAACTCTTGGCGATCTGCAGAGATCCGGGACAAAACACATAGTAAGAAAGCCACAGAGTGAGAAAGGCAATTTGTTCCTCGTCAGAAACTTCATCAAAATCTTTGACATGATGATCCGCAACATAAAATTTAAGACTTAGACATTTGAAAGACAATTTGGTCTCGGTCGAATGAGTTGGGTCAAAGGTTTCGCCCATAGGTGAAAGACCGGTGATGACTGGCACGTCGAAAAGAGTAGGCGTCAGCATCCCACAGAGAAGGTGAAAGGTGTTAGTCGAACCTTCCCAGAAATAGAGCGGAGAAAGCAACATGCAAGGATTGACCCTATAGGCATGCCTTGAGATTTGGATGGCGTTGAAGAGGCCAACTATCTTCCATTGGGCTTGACGTTTGTTTTGTACCCTGTCGAGTCAGGATACGTAGTCTTTGTTGCCAGGAGTAAGCATCAACCGGAAAACTCTGGCTTATGGGTCCATAAACTTGAGATCGATGATGCCACCTTTCTCGAAAGCAGCAGGAATAGCAAGGGTGAAGCAAGTATTTTTTTTTGAACTTTTCTGGGTTCCGTTCTCTCGTCTGGGAGTGGCCCATGGAAGGCGAGAAGTTTCTCAGCCACCATGAAAGGAATTAGTATTCGCCATTGCCAAGTTTCCACCTTGGATAGATCATTTGAAGGTGGTTGAGGAACAATGGTTAAAGTCTCTTTTTCAGCAAGGTTGAATCAAATGGGATTGTTACTAGTATCGCGTGTAATTGTATCCACAACGTTAGCAGAATATGCCATTGTAATGTAAGAAAGAAAGGTAATGAGGAAAGTAATATTGTTTTGAAGGTTGCTGGAAAAACCCTCAAATGGAGAAGAGGAAAGGAAAAAGGGAAATGTGGAAGAGTGATATTTATAAGTAAACAAAATGACAACCAAGAGTCATTCGATTGGCGACAGTTGTTCGATTCAGTGGTAGTGGGAAAGTTAGTAGAGGCAGTTGAAAACCCACGACCTAGGAAGTAGCTACAAATGATGGCATTTCCCCTTGGAAATCGTGGCGCATAAAAGTATCATAATTATGCATGACATCATCAACGATTAGACACCCAGTCGAAATTGGGAAGGACAAAACGCCAAGTTTCTCAGTCGAAATGTTTCTCAGTCGACACTGGCCTTTTAGGGAGGCAATTTGTTAGCCAGCAAATTTTGACTATGTCGAAGAGGAAAATCGAAGCAAGAGGTACAGATTCATAAGGCGAAGCGTCAAGAGGAGTAAACGTGATCGGAGGGTTTCGACAGACAAGGACATAAGCCAGGTCGAAATGAGGTCGACAGGGGGAAAGGCAGACGAAGTCAAAGTCAAACAAGCAAAAATAATATAATCAGTTGAGCAGAATGTGGGGGAAGTTGCAAAAGACGTGGGGCTGCAAGTTTAGACGTGTGGCACATTATAAATGGCCAGTGGCAACGTAGAAGTTATTTCTCATTATTATTTAAGTAGATTTGACTTTTGGTTTCAAATGGGAGGCATTTGTAACATTGCAAAGGGTTCATTCCTACAAAATGTATACTTTCTTCCACATTTACCTTCAAGCAATTTAAATTACCAAGTCTTTTTATCTGCTTCGCCATTTACGGTTTTATCTTGCCATTTGCTCATCTATTTTAACTGCACCTTTTACAAGCATTTTTTACCTATCATTTTCTTAATCCAAACATTTCAACAAGACATCACATATACTTAACACTTAATCTAGGATTTTATAGTCGATCCTGCAAGTAAACCTCAATAGGAGGCTAGAGATTGTTCGCGCGAAAACCATGTGCGAACAACTCCATATTTCATTGAGTTTTCATTATTGGAGTTTGGTTTGAATTTTGTTGGGATTTTTGTTATGTTTCATTAAAAGGTAGAAGAAGATGAACATGGGGTCCATAATACTGCTACTGTTTTGGTTGTCTTGTTCTTTTAAAAAAGGTTTCACGAGTTTTTGCTTACATATATTTTTAGTGTCCGTTAGACGACAACTAATTGGACCTGGTGGAATGGCTGAGACCTTGGTCTCCCAACCATTAGGTCCTAAGTTCAACACCAAGTGTGCCAATTTCCTCATGTTTTCATGATTTTCTATATTTTTCTATTTATACAATATATCATATAATATATATTCATGATTGTATATATTTAGCAGCAATAGGACCATGGGGGAATGGTTGAAGCTTCATGCCTCCCGCCCCCATATCCTGGGTTCAGTCCCTTGCTGCCATTTTTTCCATTTTTTTCATTTCTTTTTCACCCTTAATTTTTATTTTCTTTCCCATTTGTTTTAGTCATCCTAATGAGTTTCTTTATGATTTTTTTTTATGCCTACTTCTTATTTGTGAAATTATTTTTACAATTGATTTTTCCCCACTTATTTTGGCCCGATTATGGCCATTGTAAAAGTGCCCCATGAACGTTTTAAAAAATGTGATACTTGTTGGATTTTTGTTTGGTTTCTTTGAATCCTTTCATGGTTAAACATCGAATTTTGATCTATGGATTCGACACTTCCCATGTTGTTATTCCACTGATCATTTTATCGATATATTTATGGAATTTTGTCGCGTTTTGTCTCGTCGCATACAACATTTCCATTATCGCCAATATGCGCAAACTGGATTTGAGCATATTACCTAGGATTTGCTTACACCTCTCAATTTCATTTTTCTTTGCACGTTCTTGCGTTAAATGATTTTGATTCGCATCCTCACATCCCGATTTTAATCTGTGCACACTTCAATTTTATTTCTTTCGATTTAATTTTTGAATGTTTTGTAAATATACTTTGTGTGTTGCTATTTTCTTCACTTGGCTTACTTTTGGGTCTTCTTACAATGAGGTCATTCTCTTTCACTTACACTCATTTATTATTGTTTGTTGATTGGACTCTATTTAATTGTTTCGTTATCTTGTATCCCCAATCGAAAAAATGTTCCCACATTCCCATGACGTGTAATAATTTTCATCCCTTTATTTCTTTGTTTGATTGCTTGTTTAGTTAGTACTAACACAGGAATAAAATCAACCATTTCTCAATAAAGGTCAAAATAAAGACTCGATCCAACATCGAGTATTTTCTCAATAATCAAATCAATTCATTTCAAACCCAGTCCATTTCTTTCTATTCCATCTTCTTGCAAACCATTTAATTTGAACTCTTTCTCAATCGATCATCAAACTCTGATCTTTGGCTTGTACTTCACCGGTGGTGGACACATAGAAGCTATGGATGGATGTGTTAGTTATTGAACCTTTTTCTTCAACACCTTCTCGCCTCCAATATCCAAAGTACTGAAATATGTCTTCAACTATTCACATTCTGCTTCTAAATCCAATTGTGTACCACTTTTTTCATGACTGACCTCATGCTCTTCAATGTGAAATTTCTTCCAAAATACATGAATTGGTTCTAAAGGAACATGATTGCCTTGTATTTGGAAACTGGCAAGTTGACACGCACACGATAACCCATGTGTTTTTATAATGAAGCAACCACATGTATATTGGCTTGCACCAATAAATTTTACCATTTCTAGTTCCTTTCCAATGTGTTGTATACAATGTCTCAAAACAAAACGATGCATGTTGGCCTAGAATGAAGTGTTACACCGATGCTCAATCTTTACAATATATTTTTGAAACAAGACTATTGAACCTAACTTCAACTTCAACATGGTGTTCACAACATCCCAACTCCGACATAAATCTCTTCGGCTTGTAGTCAACATGTTTTTTAGTCTCCAATCAGCAAACTCCGCCGTAAAAACTATAAATAGAAATATATGTTAAATCACATTTAGTAATGTAATAACATCAAAACGATGTCCATGTATATGTTCGTTGTTGTGTTTCCTAAATGAGTGACTCTTTTAGTCCAAGAAAAATAAAAAAATTCTTTATAAGGTATCAACCATGTTCGATTCACATACTTAACAAATAAAGGAATATCAACACAAACAGTCTCAAAGTGCTCCAAGTGCTCGACAAACTCAGTTTCTATATTAGCATACATGATGTTATTCCATAGATCCATGACGTGTTCTTGTATTTTTGATTTAACATACTCTTTACATTTCATACTAACGTTTTTTGAAATATGGAACAAACACAACAGATGAGTTGAATTTGGGAACACAACTTCCATGACATTCATCAATGCAAGTTACTAGTCTGTCACCATAACCTTCGGTAGAAAATTCTCGTAAGAGAACAACTCTTTAAGCTTCTCTAGTGCCCATTTGAAGTTCTCCTCCCTTCCATGCTCCAATTAGGAAAAGCCAACCGAAAACATCAACTTTGTTGACGTAACACCAACAATCTCAAGCAGTGGTTGCTGGTACCTATATGATCACGATGCACATAATAAAAAATCTTCTAAATCAAAATCTTCATTTTTTAATTATTGGAGGCCATTACCTATTTGTCTTGTATGTACAATCAAAAATCAACACCAAATGAAACATATTCAACAACTTCACTAAATTAGGATGTGTCCAAAAGATATCAACAACGACATTTAAGTATTCCCTATTTCTAGTCCAACACATGTATTTCTCTCTACGAATAAGATTCAACAACATTTGCATTTTCGCCAATCGACCTATCTTGATCGTATTATAGGTAGCTCTAGCTTTATACACCTAAGTAACACTGGTGAGGTTTTCTGGGTCTCTGTCTTTCAAAGTAGCAACTATGTAATTTGGATCCAAATTTTACTTCGTCATGTCATTCACAAGTTGCCTTTCATGATCTTTTAGACTGCTCAATATGTCACGGACTTCTAAATCCTTAGATAGTTTATGATCATGAAACTCGCACCTAAACATCACCTTTCAACCGCTACCACTTGGAAAGATCTCAGTCTAAAAGGACATTTAAAATTCATACTATAAATGCCTTATGAGAAATTATTGCTTTCAGATGCATTATTCCTTTTGTAGTTTCCTCCTCTCTCACAATCCATAATCAATTTATCTTTCCTCTCTCGCTTTCCATTTGCAGTATCATAATGAAAAGTGACAACAATAATACCATGTTGTTTATCAATAGTTTGTGTCCATGTTAATACTTCAGATCGAGAGTGAAATATATGTCATTTACAACATATAAAGAGTAAACTATCAATATCTTAGATACGGGAAAAGCTTTAAATTAAACTTGTTAAATATAAAACATATAGTGTGAGTGGTGAAGAACTGCGTAAAATCTGTATAGGAATTTGTAGAAGATTCTGGCAGTTCTAGACCACACAAGTAAAACATTATTCTGCACTATAAAAAATAGTGAGTATAGGCAAAATTTCTCGTATACCGGAAATTTTCAAATTTCCAAAAGTTTTAGTTGTTATTCGAAAATTTTGAAAATTGTCGGTACGTTTTTATGTTATTTCCAGAAAAATACCAGAATTTTAAATTTCCGATGTTTCTTCATCGGAAATTTTCAAAAAAAAAAAAGTAAAAATGCTTATTTTTTAGAAAATGTGAAAAGAATTGTATCGAGAATTTCCTTTCAACTATCGGAAGTTTAGTTTTTTACAAATTAGTATAAGTGAATTTTTTTTAAGAAATATAAATTTTGATTGGTATATAATAGCAGAGACAATTTCGTCAATATGAAAATATAAGAATGTAAGGTATAAAATAGGGGGTGGCAAGTTAAATATTCATAGAAGTGTCATTCAATAAGAAACAAAAACCTGACTATTTGTACTACTAGGCCCAATTGCGCTGAAAATAGAAATATATAATGGTTTTTTTAATGCCTTAATGCACCTTATTGTTACTTATGCATCATGCGAAAATAGTAAAATACCCCTTAGGTTTCGAAGATGCATTTTCAGACGCACCATGCACAAACATTATGGCGCACCAAATGAGTGCCACCCTAGATGAATACTAAAAAAAATTGTAAATGCATCTCCGGGTGTTGTTGACAAATATAATGATAGTTGATCAGCTCAATGGACATTCCGGAGATGCATCTTTATAAGTTTGTGGCGGGATTTTGAAATTTGTTGTCACCTTTGCACGTCAAATATTTTTGAAGATGCATCTCTGAAATGATTTGATAAAACACTGAGTTGCATGATCATACAACCATACTTGTTTTTCACTCAAAACCCTCACCAAAAACCTTTCCATTCTCAATCAACGTTTTCACTCCAAATCTTTAATTTTGTGTTTTATCACATCAAATGGAGCAAAAGAAGTTTGAATTCCAGGTAAAGATAATTTATTTCAAGCCTCATTTATCATATTAAGCTTGTTTTCTGTCTGAAAAACGTGCGCTTATTCCATAGATACATTTCTGGAACAAGTATGAACTCATTCGGAGATGCATCTTTGGTATTTGTCTGTGTTCATTTTTTCAGCTATGTTCATAATATTAGCACTTATTATTGTTATGTGGTAATTGTTTTCATTACATATGATGCACCCCGATGTTTTTCCCAAACAAGTTATGTCTCCCATTATCAAAGGTGTTGTTGTGAATGCGGTAGATATTGACAACCAATTTAAAAATGAGCAATAGTTTGAATTTCGTGATCACATGCTTTAATAGATTCGTATAGAGGCCTCCAAACCGGGATTTTATGTGGTTATCGAAAGTTCGAATAATGGTTCAGATAGAATATGTGCTTTTGTGAGAATGACGTGCGAAAGAAGCGGGAAATATATACCTTCTCTCTAGAATTTTAAACGAGACGACACTGGTTTAAGAAAATGTGAGTGTCCCTTTAAGATGTATGGTTATATGTTGGCAAACAATAAATGGAGATTTAATGTCATATGCGGTTTACATAACCATGACTTATGTGAAAAGTTAGTCGGCCATCCAATTGTGTGTCGCCTCATGCCGGAAGAAAAGGAATGTGTTGATGACATAACATTGAATTTGGTTCAACCAAAAAATATACTTGTAACTTTGAAACGTAAAAGACCCGAAAATATCTCAAATATCAAGCAAGTGTACAATAGTCAGTATCAAACTAACAAGGCGTTGAGGGGGGGTAGAATTAAAATGCAACAACTCTTGAAAATGTTGGATAATAACAGTTATGTGTCTAGGTATCGAACATGCGAGGATGAAGTTACCGTTAGAGATATATTTTGGACTCATCCTGATTCCATCAAGTTGTTCAACATGTTTCCTAATGTGCTCATACTTGATTCAACGTACAAGACCAACAATTATAAATTTCCATTATTGGAGATGGTTGGTGTTACCTATATTGAGAAGACATATTTTGTCATGTCTGTTATTCTAGAGAGAGAAAAGATGAAAGTGTTACTTGGGCCTTAAAGGTGTGTCAGGCAATGTTGAAGGACCAAGACGAAATGCCTAAAGAGATTATTATCAACCGCAATACTGCCTTGATGAATTCAGTTGAAAAGGTATTTCCTACTTCTTATGCATTAATTTGTAGGTATCACATAAAAAATAATGTGAGAAGTCGGGTTAAACCCGCAGTAGGGACGAAACAGATAAATATCGAAAATGGAAAAATAGTGAAGGTGGGTGCGGTTGTGGAAAAAAATAATGGATGCATGGAATCATATAGTAAATTCTTCCACTAAAGAATTATATGTCAATTTTGTTATGAGTTTCAGGAAAGTGTTGAAAGCACAATTCTTGATCAGGTGAAGGAGAAAATTGTATGTGCTTGGATTGATCAAGTTAAACACCTTAGAAATACAACAACTAACCGAGTTGAGTCTGTCCATGCTACATTGAAGAATTGGTTAGGAAATAGTAAGGAAAATTTGTGTAGAGATTGGGAGTCTGTGAACCAAATTATTCAGAACAAACATGATGAGATAAAAACATCTTTTGGTTAGAGCATCACAATTTTGGAACACGGATTTAAAGACAACAATTTTTATTCTCAGTTGGTCGACAATATATCTCGAGTGAGTTTGAATTATATTTTTTATGAAGCTAAACGATCTGATAATGTAGGCTCCGATAGCGCAAAATATGGATGCACAATTATGAAAAAATATGATATCTCATGTGTTTGTGTTATTGTAAAAAAGTTGAAACTTCGTAGCCCGATAAGAACGGATGAGGTTTGCACTCACTAGAAGAGGCTTAGGTTTGATGATGATGGTGTCATGAAAGACGGTAAGTTGAATATCTCTATCTTGAATGAATGGTAAATGATACAAGAGAGATTTTTTTACGTCGGTGACAACATGAAACTCCACTTCAAAGAACAATTGAGGAAGATTGTTTATCCAGAAACCACCGACTTGAAACCACCCCCTCAACTGGTAAAAACAAAAGGTGCTCTAAAAAAGCTCAAGCCTAGACCGAGTGACACTTGAACGGTGCAACCTACTTCGTATTTTGAACATGTTAATAATGTTTTTTTTGACTCGCCAACTCCAAAATCTCAAAAAAAGTGTTTTCAAAGGAGCTCGCATTAGAAAACCACCTCCTTCACGGCCTCCAAAGATTTCATTCATTGACGAGATGTCGCTTCTTATGCACAAATACATCGAGTGGATCGTCAATGTTAATGGGCGGTAATTGCAGTTATCGAGTTATTTCGACTTTACTCAGTAAAGGAGAAGATAATCATGCATTTGTCTACCATCAACTTATCCAAGAGTTGAGGAATCATAAAGAATCATACGCACAACTATACGGAAAGAAAGAAAACTTTGATGAAGTTTATGAGTCTCTTGTTCCTTGCCTTATTGGACCGACACCAGAGGCAAAATTGATGTGCTTTCTTGAAATTGGTTGTCTTATCGCATGTGCATATGATAAAGTGTGTATTGATCTTACACGATACGATTGTTTAAAAGAAAAAAAAAACCACTATGCTCCGCCCCACCTCAAAATCCAAATTATCATATCATATGTATTAGGTGGCTTTCAAAATCATAACATTTTGTTCAAGTTTACTTGAAACCGGAATGTCCTATACCACTTACATCACCGGAGCGGACAACTTATTCAACAACAAAAGTCGATAATTAGTCGAACCATTTTGTGGAAAGGATGCAAGAGTTCGAGAAATTAAGCAACATTGAAAGAGAATCAAATGCACAAAAGTCAAAGGGGGTACCACCCATAGATTTAGCCGATGACAAATGTTTCAATTCATTTTAATTTCTTGTTTAGCCAGAAAAATAAGTGTATGTAATTGTGTTTTAATATTAATGAAGTGTAATATATATAATTTCTTGATATTTTAATATATTTTTTATTTTTCCCACAATATTTGTTCATTTGTCAAATAAAGTCTTCAATTGGGTTATGTTTTCAAAAGTTTTGTTTTCTACTTGTTCATAAGAGGTTCCAGAGATGTATCTCCGGAACAAGATAATAGGATGCAGAATCGAAGATATATCTCAAGAATCAGCATACTAGATTTTGTGAGGTCCACATTTGTCTACAGCTTCTATAAATTAAGGTGCTCTTGTTTTTAATTTCAGACACGCTGAAAATGTATCAATTGTTACAAATAAACATCATCTGGTATGTCACAAATGTCTCCTTCTCCAACCAAAAAATTATGAAGTCCGAGTATCGTTCACTGTCGATTGACAACGGATGGAAGATTAAGTTCATCAACCTTGAGTTCAAGACGGATGCAGATGTAAGGGTTGTACAGAATATATTTTTCCGTTTCAAAACAAAAGTTTCACTCGAGTTGGATATTGAAGTGTAATGTTGCATTTTATGTTGAAATCATTTATGTAATACTTATTTTATGTTATAAATGTTTATTTTATTTTGTCAAATTACAAGTTTTTAGTTTTTGCCTCTGATATTGTTGTGCATACGTCATAGAAATGCATCTACATACATATTAGGGAAATGCATCTCTGGTACAAAAAAAAATTCAACTAATAGGGCGTCACTCATAACGACCTACGTTGTGTGTGTATTTGGTGTGTCCGGAGATATATCTTCGGAATCTGAAAATCATTTTAATATTTTCGCTGATGCGTAAATTACATATAGGATGCATTAAAAATTCTTTAAAATAAATAAATAAACATGAGAAACAAAAACATTATTGATATGAGTGACAATATTTTCAAAGTCAAGTAAAACCTTAAATGTTGTTATAGAAAGATCACTACTAAAAAGAACCGTTACAACCATATGTAGAAAAAAAAAACATAAAAAGTGTCGATATTGATTCATGATGAGTAGGCAGAGATGCTTGACAACATCACTTTCAAAATATGTTTCAAGGCCTAACCTTCCAACATTCAAAATATGATGAAACCAGACGCATTCATTGCAATAATAATATCTTTAAGTATCATGATTTTCAATAAAATGGATAGTTACCTGACTTGTATAAGCTTGTTATCCATAAGAGAAGCTATCAAATTCCCATCAATATAATTTACTATAACAATAATAATAACTGATTTTTCTTCCATGAGATTGAGAATCTTAGGTGTGGCATTCAATAACATGAACCAAATAACTGATTCTAACATCAAACACTGATTCTAAACCCAATCAATATCATTTATAAATATAAAAATTAAATGAGCAAGTGGCGATAAAAATTCACCAATTGAAGTAGCAATTTTTTTCTTCAAGTTTTCAAGAAACTAACAAACCTAAAGTATGTACTAATGCTCCTTTGACTAATATTTTCTCTCAAATTGAAGTTATACTTTATTTTTAACTATTATTGTGTTTCATATAATGATACATTTCTGTGCAAGAACTTTTGAAAAAATCATTTGAAAGATCTTTGTGTCGACAATAACAAAGGAACTAATGAAGACTCCTATAATTTGAAGCCTAAATACAAAAAATAAATGCTGATTAACTTCAAATGACTCAGCTAAAAAGTTTGCTATAATATTAAAATGCCACAATATACGAGAGAGATAAACGTCATGCCAAAAAAAATCTATATAGGAGTTAACATTGTTGTCGTGTAGGTGTGACTATGAGGGTGGAAATGGAAGCTAATATTGTAGCGATCGAGACGAAAGGGAAAGTTATAGCCATAGGTGGGTCTTGGAAGGGATATGGTATACTAGTGTGAATCAAAGAAAGAGAAGGCATAGGAACCACGAGTAAATTTTGTGTAGTGGTACATTTTAGATGGTTTCAATGTTATATTGAGGGCAAATGTGAGTGATTAAAGTCTCATATTGCATATGAATGAGTGGAATGTTGGATTTATATAAGAGAGAAGACTCATTTACCTAACATTTTAAGGTTTTTGGTTGAGATGCGTGTTAAATTTAATATATATATTGATCCTATATTCCTGATAACAAAAGAACAACAAGATCAATAAAACAAAATGAGGAAATAGAATTAGAGGTTTTACCTCCAGCCATTGTTGCAGTGTTGTGAGTGCACTGCTTTTGATTCTTCCAAGCTCTTGCTCTCCCAATATAGATGGTGTATTTCTTTTGTGATGAGAGAAAGTTTGGGGGACCAAAGACTATTTATAGACTTGATTCTACCATCAAGAATTTAAAGCCATTAAAACTCATTACCACCAAATTAAATGGTCATATCAATTTACATTAAAACCAAAAATAATCATACCCTTTTCAGAACCAAAATCCCAAAACTATGGACCACATTAAATTGGTTTTTTATTATTAATACTTACTATAACAAAAATAAGAAACCGTTACATTCTCTCACTTGGTCCATAGAACTGATTATTGGCATAAATGAGTCATGGAAAACTTACTCAATAAATAAATATGTGAATCATAGAGATAGTCCCTCTTAAAGCGAGTAGTCTCATCTATGTATTAGAACACGTCTATTTTCAAGTATATATCTGTAATGTGGTAACTAACTTGATGAATAAACCAATGTTTACTCTTGGTTCAGATGTAACATATTTTCTCAAACTGATGTGCGCATGAAAATGAGAAAACATCACAATATAAGAGTTTTATTAATAAACTATATGTATACAATCATAAGGAGGACCCAAGTTCCATGTTCTCTACATGGTCCTTAAATTTTATTGGTGGCATGCACTTAGTCAAAGGATCATCGATCATTAGATCAATACTAATGTGATTAATAACTACTATTTTATCTTTAACTCTTTCTCTAATAGCTAAATACTTTATGTCGATGTGATCAGTGGCAGAGCCAGATAAAAAAATTTGGGATGGCCGTTAAAAAGATTATAAATAAAATGTAAATAGTATTTTAAATAAAACATTAAAGTTAAAATAAATACAAAGTTAATTACTAAAAATTTAAATTACATGACTTAAAACTACCTTAAAGTAATGTTTTACGCGTTCCGAGTGACTTGAAATCGTCAATAATTGACTCCGAACTAATGGTTGCACTAATCTCCCTTTTAATATATACTGTCATGTTATCTCCAAGACACCCATCATCCATCTTGTTTCTCAACTTAGTCTTAATAATTTTCATTGCTGAAAAAGACCTCTCAGTTGTGACCGTAGAAACGGAAAGAGTCATGATAAGACGAAGTTGTCTATCATTCAAGAAGTAAGTTTCAGCCTGTCCGGATGCAACCAAACATGAACATAGTTCTTGAATAGTTGATAAATTATTCAAGTTTTATGCTTGACGAGCAACAAATAGAAAATGTTGGAGTTAAAATTGCAAATTATTCTTCTCTTGATCACTAAAATCCATAGGATAATATTTTTCAACTAAAGAAGAAATAGTATCAATGCTAAAAGCTTTATATCCATCCTTAGGAGATAAAGAACAAGAAAGAGTTAACAAATTCATTGCCTGCTCACTGAATCTGCTATTCAACTCTTGTAACTGTTTGTCAATGGTAGTGAAAAAGATTTCAACTTTAAAGTAATGTTGAATTGTGACTTGATTCTCTTCAAGACGGGAGCGTCCAAATCTTGTTGTTGAATGAACATCATTAAGATCAGGAATCTCAATACCATGCTTTTCACAAAAAGATACCACTTTAGTAAACAATATATCTCAACCATTTTCTCTCAAACCTTGAATAAGATGTTTTGTTGAACGAACCAAGTTCATAGCATTAACTACATCTTGATTTTTTTTAAGGCTTGACAAAGCATATCTGTTATTCCCATGATTTCTTTCATCAAGTGCAAAATAAATATAAAATCAAATGCCTTCAAGTAATTGTAACAACTATCTGCACCCCCACGTGTAGCATAACTCCCTCTATCTTTTGCAAATTTTTTTAAAACTAAACAAGTTGCTTCATACATGTTTATCAAGCTAGAAATTGAATCGTAATGTGATCCCCAACGAGTATCTCCAGCTCGTTTCAATGTACCAACTTGATTTGCACCTTTACCAGTTACAATCTCATCAATCTCTAACAAATAAGCAATGTTTTCTAATTGGGCAGCTTGTAACTCATCATGACGTTTTGTAGAAGAACAAACAACATTCACAACAAAGATCAGATTCTCAAAAAATTTATGAACAGGTTTGACTTCTCTTGATGATGTAACTAATGCAAGTTGCAATCGATGAGCAAAACAATGAACATAGTATGCATAAGGACAATCCTTCATAAAGAGGGCTTGTAAACCATTCCATTCTCCTCTCATATTGCTAGCACCATCATACCCTTGGCCACGAATGTTAGAAACATCAAGGTTATGTCGAGAAAGTATATCACATATTGCTTCCTTAAGAGTTAAAGATGTGGTGTCTTTAACATGTGTCACATCAAGAAATCTCTCTTGTATTAAATCAACTTTATCAACAAATCTTAATACAAGATCCATTTGTTCCTTTTTTGACTCATCACGAGCTTCATCAACAACGATACAAAATTTGGAATCACCAATTTCCTCACGAATACTCTTTTTCACCCTACTAGAAAGAATTTGCAAGAGCTCTTTTTGAATTTGATGTGAAGTATACTTGCAATTTTGTGGAGCATTTTCCAACACAACTTTTGCAACTTCATCATTGTAGGATGCTAAAAGTTTTAATAACTCAAGAAAGTTACCTTGATTTCTTGATTTGCTACTTTCGTCGTGACCTAAAAGCACAAGCTTGTAGTGTTAACCAACGAACAGTGTCAATTGAAGTCTTGAGTCGTAACCGATTATTCATTCTTTGACTTGAACTTTGCACTTGAATAACATTTCTAATATGACCATCTTGATTCAACAAGTCTTGGCAAGCTTTCATTGCATTGTTGTGTGGTGAGCAAGGATCCTTCCCTATGTGTTTAAGAAAGGAATAATGGTTTCCATTCCTAACTTTCTTCCAATTTCTAAAACCCATAGAAATAAAGACAAGTGATCCGGGACGTCCACTTAGTTTTTTGCTAAAAAGGTAACATGGTAAGCAATATGCGGCATCTTCAGATGGTGAATATTCTAACCATGATGGAAATATGCTAAACCAAGTATGTTGAAACCTTCTCGGATGATCCTCGTTACCGGACAAAGGATAGTTTTCTAAATGAATTTGATATGGACCCCATTTTAGATAAGCTCTTCGTATTGCATCCACTTGATTTGGTGGATATTGCCAAATCGGAGGACACTTTCCAGGATCGCATTCCAAAGAATTTTCAAAACCATGATGCTCTTCAATTGTTGGATTCTCAAGAACTATTTCAGATTCGGATGTCGGGATTATAATTTCTTCATCTCTCTCTTCTCTTTCAATTTCACATGCTTTCCTTTTGAAAAAAGAATCAATTTTCATATTATTCATCTTTACTCTTCCTATAATATCCTATCAGATCCAAAAATCAATTTAGAGAACATAAAAATTAAAAGAGAAAAAAGTTAATAAACTTAATTAATCAACTTTAATCCGTTTTCAAATACCGGTAACTTCACTATTAGAAATTAGCAGCAACAATGATTAAATAAACCTTATTACAGTGTATAACTATATTTGTAAATTACAGTATTATGAATTGGCTTAATAAATCTCATATAGATTATTTTAACAAATCAAGAAAGAAGAACCCTGAAAATCTCAAAAACACAAATCAAGCAATCACTTTAATTTGTTACTTTTTATAAAAGAAGAATGAATAAAGTTTTTTACCTGTTAGATGTCGATCACTTTAATCTGTTCCAATTTCGGTGCCGGTAGCAAACCCATATGAGAAAGAAAGGAAAGGTATGAGCTTTTTACCTTATTTGTATTTTAACCTAACTTTGAATGAAAAATAAAAAATAAAAATTAATTTTAATTTAAAATAAGGATGTTTTAGTAATTTAATATATATGAATTAAAAAAAATAAAAAGTTGAGGGGTGGCCGTGGCCTTCCCACGTCCCCCCCTCAGTTCCGCCACTGGATGTGATTGCTTCGACTTCCACTTTTATTGTTCTTAGCCATAAAGACAGTTGCTGAATTATCGCAAAAAATATTCAGAGGTTTAGAAACAGAATCCATGATTCTAAGCCCAGAAATAAAACTCTTAAGCCATACACCATGAGAAGTAGCCTCAAAACAAGAGACAAACTCGGCTTCCATAGTAGAAGTAGCAACCAAGGTTTGCTTAGTACTTCTCCATGAAATAGCTCCATCAGCCATCATAAAAATATATCCTGATGTTGATTTATGAGAATCAACACAACTAGCAAAGTCGGAGTCTGAATAGCCGATCACATCAAGATTGTTCGTCTGCCTATACATTAGCATGTAATCTTTTGTTCCTTTAAGATATCTCAACGCCTTCTTTGCAGCTTTCCAGTGATCCATACCTGGATTACTCTGATATCTTCCTAAGATTCCAACAGCAAATGCAATGTCGGGCCTTGTGCATACTTGAGCATACATAAGACTTCCAACAACAGAAGCATATGGGATGTTCTTCATTTGTTCCCGCTCAAAATCATTCTTAGGGCATTGATTCAAATTAAATCTATCGCCCTTGATAATGGGTGCAACACTTGGTGAACAATCTTTCATTCTAAATCTCTCTAAAACTTTATTGATGTAGGTTTCTTGTGATAGACCAAAAATTCCTCGAAGTCTATCTCTGTGGATCTTAATGCCAATGACATAAGATGTCTCACCCATATCCTTCATATCAAAGTTTTTAGAGAGTAATTGTTTCACCTCATGTGGAAAACCTTTATCATTGGTTGCAAGTAATATGTCATCCACATACCAAATGAGAAAACAAATTTTACTCCCACTGACCTTCTGGTATATACATTGATCCATGGGGTTTTCAATAAACCCAAATGAAGATATCGTTTCATGGAATTTAAGATACCATTGACGAGAGGCTTGTTTTAAACCATATATGGATCTATTAAGCTTGCAAACCAAATGCTCACCACTATTAGAAGAGAAACCTTCAGGTTGTTTCATATAAAGCTCCTCCTCTAAATTACCATTAAGAAAGGTTGTTTTCACATCCATTTGATGCAACTCAAGGTCAAAATGTGCAACTAATGCCAAGATGACACGAAGAGAATCTTTCTTAGATACAGGAGAAAAAGTATCAGTGTAATCGATTCCCTCCTTTTGAGTAAATCCCTTAGCAACGAGTCTGGCCTTGTATCTCTCAATGTTGCCTAATGAATCTTTCTTGGTTTTAAAGACCCATTTACAACCAATGGCCTTTGCCTCATTAGGTAACTCTACAAGATCCCATACGTCGTTATTTTTCATGGAATTCATTTTATCATTCATGGCATCATACCACAAATTTGACTCTTTGCAACTCATGGCTTGTCTAAAGCTCTCAGGATCATTCTCAGCTCCAACATTATAGTCAGATTCTTGTAGATACACAATGTAATCATTAGGAATAGCTGATTTTCTTGTCCTAGTAGATCTTCTTAATGTTTGATCAACATTTTCTTGTGGATCTTGTTGTTCAACTAAGTGTTCATCATCTTGATGACCAACTTGATTTACTGGATCATTAGTAGCTTGTGGAGTCTCGATGATTGGTTGATCAACATCCATTTGAACTTGACGGGTGTTGCAAATAGTAACCAATTTATTACTTGAATTGGAAGGTTCATACTTTATATGATCATGCACATAAATTGAAATTTTGATTTGATCGCTCCCACTAGTCAAATGATTTTCAAGAAACTTTGCATTTCTTGACTCCACAATCCTAGTTGTATGAGATGGACAATAAAATCTATAACCTTTAGACCTTTCGGCATATCCAATGAAATACCCACTAATGGTCCTCGGATCTAGTTTCTTTTCTTGTGGGTTATAAATCCTCACCTCAGACGGACATCCTCAAACGCGCATATGTCGTAAACTCGACTTTCATCCTTTAAATAACTTAAATGGTGTCTTTGGGACAGCCTTGGATGGAACCTGGTTTAGAATATACACAACCGTCTTTAGTGTTTCATTCCATAATGATTTAGGAAGATTAGAGTTGCTAAGCATACTCCGCAGCATGTTCAATAATGTTCGGTTTCTTCTTTCTGCAACACCATTTTGGTTCGGAGAACCGGGCATGGTGTATCGGGCAACAATCCCATGTTCTTGAAGAAAACTTAGCAAATGGACCAGGTGCTTGTCCACTCTCAGTGTATCTACCATAGTATTCACCACCTCGATCTGATCTCACTATCTTTATTTGTTTTCCATACTGGTTCTCAACTTCAGCCTGAAAGACTTTGAAGGCATCCAATGCTTCATATTTATTGTTAAGCAAATAAATATTCATATATCGTGAGTAATCATCTATGAAAGTGATGAAATATTTCTGACCATGTGCATCCATATCAGGACAACATATGTCTGTATGAATTATTTCTAATATACTTGAACTTCTATTGGCACCTTTCTTAGACATGTTGGTCTACTTTCCCTTAATGCAGTCAACACAAGTTTCAAAGTCAGCAAAATCTAGAGTATTAAGTACCCCATCTTTTACTAAATTTTTGATTCTCTCTATGGAGATATGTCCTAATCTTCGATGCCATAACATAGAAGAATTATCATTAATATTACACCGCTTAGTGCCAGTTTGAACATGCATTGAACTATAAATGGATTCGATTTGTAAATTAATACGATAAAGACCATCATACAATATACCATTCCCAACACATTCCGAATTATAAAATAATTCAAACAATGTGTCTTTAAAATTAAAGGAATATCCAAAAGGTACAAGTCTAGAAACTGAAATCAAGTTTCGTGAGAAAATTGGTACATAAAAGGTCCTTTCTAATTTCAAAACAAAACCATTATTCAAAATTAAATTGCAAGTTCCAATAGCTTCCACATGTGAGCCCATCCTGCTTCCTGATAGGACAGTCTGCTCACTTCCCACTGGCTTCCTTAGGTTTTGCATACCCTGTAAGGAATTTGTTATATGGATTGTTGATCCAGAATCAATCCACCGGGTGTTAATATTAACATCGGTCATATTAGATTCATAACAAACAAATGAGAATAAATTACCTTTCTTCTCAAGCCATTCTTTGAATCCAGGGCATTCCTTCTTCATGTGTCCTCCCTTTTTACAGAAGTAACACTTTGCTTCTTTCTTGATATCACCTTGCGGTGGTATTTTGAATTTCCCTTTCTGATTGGCTTGTGACTTGTCAGTTTTGAAAGCTTTGTTCTTCCCGCGAGTGCTTGTCAGTAATGCACTCTCACTCTGTTCCATTACAAGCCTTTTTTCTTCCTGAACACACATGGTCATTAATTCATTGATTGACCATTTATCTTTATGTGTATTGTATGAGATCTTGAAAGGCCTATACTCAGACGGAAGAGAGTTCAGAATATAGTGCACCAGGAAGGAGTCAGACATATCAACCTCAAGTTTCTTAAGTTGAGCTGAAATGTCACGCATTTTTATTATGTGCTCACACACACCTTTCACACTGGTGAGTCGGTAGGAGGAAAATTTCATAATTATTGTGCTTGCCAATGCCTTTTTAGAAGTGACGAACTGATCGTCAATGGCTTTCAGCAAATCACAAGCATTCTTATGTTGATCGACAGAACCACGTATTCCACCTGTGATCTTAGTCTTAATGAACATCACGCTTAGCCGGTTGGATCTCTCCCACCGTTCATATTGTGTGATTGCAGCTGGAGTACTTTCATTTGTAATTGCAGGTGGTTCGTCTTTCCTAATAGCATAATCTATGTCCATCCATCCTAGATGGAGGAGAATTATTTCCTTCCACACCTTATAGTTATCTCCTCTGAGCTCGGGAATATCACATCGGATATCTGAAAAATTAGCAAGTTGAGAAGCTAAAAAGATAAACAAAATTTATGTCAAAATTTGAGGCATAAATATTATCCAAATTGTATGTATTATCAATATAAACATACCATAAAATAAATCTTGCAACATAAAAATTACATGTGGGCTAAATTTTAATATAATAAGATTTTTTTTAAAAATTGCAATAGATTTTTCAAACCTCTCACTTTACGTGCATGATATAATTTTGTTTTTCTATCCAAAATTAATACTTTATGATAAAAACTATCAAATTATGTACCAATTCATAATATCTGTGGGCAAGTTATGAAAATAGTTTGAGATTTTATCCTAATTAATCATACAAATATAATAAAAATTCTTGTAGGATAAAACTCATTATACCACGTATAATTAATTACAATTTTATGTCTAATAATTTATGTGATCTCAAAACTTTAAAAAAATAATCTCAATTAATTTAAGGATGTTGTGGTTAATCCAAATTAATCAAAATTATAACGATCACTAGATATAGTAACTCAATTATATGAGAGAATAAAAATAAATAAATAAGATCTCTTATACAATTGCTTAACAAAATAATAACATTATAAATTAATTTTAATTTATGCACAAATTTAATTCAAAGATTAAATAATAAGGCATAATAATCAGTAAAAATAAAATCATATGGATATGAACAAAATCAAAATACGTGTTTAACAAAGCGGCACAGCGGTAACATTCCTGAATGCCATGGATCAGGACCTGGGTTTGGTATCTCGCCATAGCAAAAACAGAAAATTAATTTTATAACTGTTCACGCGATTCTACCATCAAGAATTTAAAGCCATTAAAACTCATTATCACCCAATTAAATAGTCATATTAAAATAAGAAACTGTTACAATGTGGTGTCTCTCTCTTGTAGTCTTGAAGAATTAGTCTCATTAGTGCTTCCGACTCTCCTGGACTCCTCAACAGTGGTATCAGAGTCGTGGTTCGACTTTGTGGGGGAGCGGAGGTTGGATTCATTGTTGGATCATGTTATAAGATGTGGGGGAATCACTTGTGAGAAATAATGCTGGATTCAAGTGTGAATGGTTAAATTCTCATATTGCTTATGAATTTAAAGTCATTAAAACTCATTATCACCCAATTAAATGGTCATATCAATTTACATTAAAACCAAAAATAATCATACCCTTTTCATAACCAAAATCTCAAAACTATGGATCACATTAAATTGGTTTTTTATTATTAATACTTATTATAATAAAAATAAGAAATTGTTACAATATGGTGTCTCTCTCTCTTGTAGTCTTGAAGCATTAGTCCCATTGGTGCTTCCGACTCTCCTGGACTCCTCAGCAGTGGTATCAAAGTCGTGGTTTGACTTTGTGGGGGAGCGGAAGTTGGATTCGTTGTTGGATCATGTTATAAGATGTGGGGGAATCACTTGTGGGAAATAATGCTGGATGCAAGTGTGAATGGTTAAATTCTCATATTGCTTATGAATTTAAAGCCATTAAAACTCATTACCATCCAATTAAATGGTCATATCAATTTACATTAAAACCAAAAATAATCATACCTTTTTCAGAACCAAAATCCCAAAACTATGGACCACATTAAATTGGTTTTTTATTATTAATACTTATTATAATAAAAATAAGAAACTGTTACAATGTGGTGTCTCTCTCTTGTAGTCTTAAAGCATTAGTCCCATTGGTGCTTCCGACTCTCCTGGACTCCTCAGCAGTGGTACCAGAGTCGTGGTTCGACTTTGTGGGGGAGCGGAAGTTGGATTCGTTGTTGGATCATGTTATAAGATGTGGGGGAATCACTTGTGGGAAATAATGCTGGATGCAAGTGTGAATGGTTAAATTCTCATATTGCTTATGAATGGGTGGAATGTTGGATTTACAAGAGAGATGATTCATTTATCTAACACCTTAAGGATTTGAGGTCATGGCATGATAGATGCTTAGAAGTTGTTTTAGAGAACATTAATGAGTTTCGCAAGAGCAAATGGATACAAATGCATTTGATCGCTTCTGGCATGGTGCCAAAGAGTTTATGGGGTAAGGATGATGTCAAAGCAACTTATAATTAACCGATGTTCATTAAGTGGAATAGACTTCTAAACACTTGCAAAGGTTTGAAATTTGGAACTTGTAGACTACTCTAAATTAATTTTTTTTAAAGATATGCAATGTGTTTAAATCAAGCTAGTCCAACTTGATGGTAAAGTTGTGAAATGTGTCTTCAATGATTATTCAGAACGCCAGAAGGGTTATAATATGTGAGAAGTAAAACTCATTACCACCCAATTAAATGGTCATATCAATCTACATTAAAACCAAAAATAATCATACCCTTTTCAGAACCAAAATCCCAAAACTATGGACCACATTAAATTGGTTTTTTATTATTAATACTTATTATAATAAAAATAAGAAATTGTTACAATATGGTGTCTCTCTCTTGTAGTCTTGAAGCATTAGTTCCATTGGTGCTTCCGACTCTCCTGGACTCCTCATCAGTGGTATCAGAGTCGTGGTTCGACTTTGTGGGGGAGCGGAAGTTGGATTCGTTGTTGGATCATGTTATAAGATGTGGGGGAATCACTTATGGGAAATAATGTTGGATGCAAGTGTGAATGGTTAAATTCTCATATTGCTTATGAATGGGTGGAATGTTGGATTTACAAGAGAGATTATTCATTTATCTAACACCTTAAGGATTTGAGGTCAAGGCATGATAGATGCTTAGAAGTTGTTTTAGAGAACATTAATGAGTTTTGCAAGAGAAAATGGATACAAATGCATTTGATCGCTTCTGGCATGGTGCCAAAGAGTTTCTGGGGTAAGGATGATGTCAAAGCAACTTATAATTAACCGATGTTCATTAAGTGGAATAGACTTCCAAACACTTGCAAAGGTTTGAAATTTGGAACTTGTAGACTACTCTAAATTATTATTTTTTTAAAGATATGCAATGTGTTTAAATCAAGCTAGTCCAACTTTATGGTAAAGTTGTGAAATGTGTCTTCAATGATTATTCAGAACGCCCGAAGGGTTATAATATGTGAGAAGTGAAACATGGAGAATCAAAGTACATCATAAGAATATTCATTACTTTCAACGTGACTCGTAAAGGTAAGAAGATTACGGACCTAGAGATGAAGCTATCAAAAAATATGGCAAAGAATATTCAATTTGAGGTGAGGTTCCTACTAGGGATATTGTTCTAATGAGGAAAAAAATTTAGTGGCCTCTGGTCATCATTTGACTTGTGATAAGGTAAGGAGGGAAATTGTATTATCTTAGATATATAGTTATGCTAGCTTTGATAGTTATGTTTTGAAGGTGGGTGAAAGATTGCAAAACTCAGAAATATGGATCATTAAGGAGGCATTCATAAGCAAAAGAAGTAAAAAAAAATGGTTAAACACACATACTTGTGGAATTTTTAAACTACCTAAGCAGAAAAGGTTGTTGGGTGCAAGTGGCAATATCAATGTTCAAGCATGACTTGAACTTGATCTAGGTTGTCAAAGGATAATTAAACTTAGAGAGATCGAGAAGGTGGTTGATGTATATATTGACATCACTGTAAGTTTAAAGTCATGGGGGATGCTTATAGAGATATGCCTTAAAATCATAAGTGATATAGAGTAAGAAAACATAATTTCAGGAAATTCGACGGTGGAGGTCAGTAATGGAAGAGCTCATGGGTGTCGGGTCAACGGCGGTCTGCGGCGACAAAGCTACGAAGGAGGAGTCTGACTTGTGGCTTTGGTAGAGCCTCGATGAACGGCGGTGGGTCATTGACGAATGAGCGGGGGGTAACAGTCGGTAATGGGACGTGTTTTGGATTTGTTTTAGAAATATGTTCCATTTGTGAAAAAGATGTTTGTCATCTATCTCAACTTAGTTTTGATGAAGACAAAAGTTTGTCGATGAAGAAAGATCAAAGAATAAAAAGATTGGAATCAATTATCAAGATTACATAAGCTTTAAAATCAAAATATTGGTCAAGGTACTTTAATCACAATTCATATGTTTATATAATCTTTAGATGCTCAAGAAACTTCATCTCATATTGTCTAAAGATTTCTCAATCATTGATATAGCATGCTATATCAAAGCATAACTTTTAAAAGGCAAAATTTCAAAAATTACATCAGTGTAATGGGTTACATATTATATGCAACAGATTTCTTTGAGCTTTGTATTGAAATTTTTGAACAATGGGAAAAAGGCAACCAATTGCTTTTTGGTTTTGCTTTAAATTTTTTGAATGTTACAGGCAGTGTAGCTGATTGACATAAAACTACAACGGGTTACATCTACGAATTTTTGGAAATATCTAAACCAGTATGAAACCTTTTCATTCCAAATGTTCATGAAACCTTTTCATTCAAAATGTTCATGAAACCTTTTCCAAACCATTGCAATTAGTCATGAACATTTTCAAAGCACTGCCATTATTTCTAGAGGCATATTGTGATGCATTTAAAGTAAGAATTTGCATATTTTAAATTACCTCTTTCACTCAATTTTAAACTACAATTAAAATTTATTTTAAGAGTTTTTCACCATCCAAAACCTTGAAACTTTTTTTGCATTAATTGTCATGTCATTGCAAAACATTTATGAACATTTTAAGGTTATTATATTTGAATTGTAGATTGAAATAGAAGATCGATTTTTTTGTATTGGAATTTATTCAAGAACAAATTCATATTCATAATTATTCAAGACTTGTATTTATTACCAAATGTATGGTGACTTGATTTGTAGTACAAAGTGGTGTGCTTTCTAAATGTTGTAAATAGAAAATGGTATGCTTTATGGTTTATGTAAGACTCATCATAGTGGTTGATAGTTTGTGAAAAGGTCATTTGAATTGGGTTTATTCAAAGTCCGCCATAGGTCTGTGTTAGGAAAAATAAAGCATAGAGAAAAAGAGGAACACAATCATAATACAAGAACATAACGTGGAAACTCCAAAATCGAAGAAAAACCACGGCCGTTATCAAATGACAACCAGAGAATAACACTATGTGAAAATTGTTACAACACATAATATACCCTCAACTAACTCAGGCCCCCAATACACTCACACCCTCCAAAATAAATATTTAACTACATCTCACAATACTATAATACAAGAGTATAAGAGAACAAAGAAAGTCAAATACAAGCTTAAAGTTAAAGTGCTTTTGACTGGTGAATCTTGGAATGAAGAACTTGAATCCTATATATTGGTTTGGACTCCATCTTCCTTCATAAAACTAAGCGATGTGGGACTTCAAAGAACTTGTATCTTATATATAGCCTTGGAGTCTCTCTTCATTCACAAAACTAAACGATGTGGGACTTCTTCAACATGTATATTTTTAACCAACCTAACAATTTGGTGTGTCTATGTTATAAGATTTTAGGATAGTATTGGTGTGAAGTTGTATAAAGATCTAACATAATGAAATCATTCATGTGGTGTGGAGGGACTAGACGTACCCTTGTTTGACAAGGGGGACTAGTATAATTACTTGTGTCACTTGCTTTTCTGCAATTTAATTTTATGTTGTGAGATATTGGATCAAACTCTAGTATGGTCGAATGGTAGTTTCGTGGTTCGACAATTCGACAGGACCTTAGCATGTCGTCGAAGTCTGTTCACATGTTGTAGTCGAAATATGCTAAGATTGTTAGCATATCGAATTGAGACTATTTATTATGCTCAATTGTTTAAGTTAGCTTGTTCTCTAAGTTAGCTTGTGTAATGGGCCTGTGTGTAAAAGTCCATTAGCTTAGTATGTTAGTTTTCTTATAAATAGAATACTAGCATCTCACCATTGTATAATGAAAATCCTAATTAGGGTGAGATAGGTTATTTCTTGTTCTATAAAACTTGTAATCTTGTTTTAAAGAGAAAGTAAAGAATACCAATTTATAACCGATTTCATTGTGTTCTTATTATTTTCTTATTTTCTACCATTATTGGTCTCTTACCGATCAAGAAATCAATTATACTTTATAATTCCGACATCATTTTCACAACAAATTAGTGTGGTGAGCGTGCAGAATATGTCGGCATCAAAGTATAAGATTTAAAAGTTCACATGAGTGAATGATTTCAGTCTATGGTGCTTGAAGATGAAAGCCCTACTAGTTCAGCAAGGTTGTTTAGAAGTGTTGAAGGGAGCCACAGCCATGGACGTTACGTTAAAAGATGAGGTTGCAAGTGGTTCCGCAAATTTTGCATCCACAAAACCTATGTCGAAGAAAAAATGATGGAACATGAGATTGGTCCATGTTAGGCTTGGTCGAACTGGGGAAGTAGAACCTGCTAGGTGGTGACAAAGTCGAGAAGTTGGAGTTTTGTGAACCTTGTGTATTTGATAAATCCTATAGGGTGATGTTTAACAAAGGTAAATAAAGAACACATGGATCCCTTGATTATATTCATGCTAATCTTTGGGGCCTGCAAGAAATCTTTCATATTCATGTGCAAGGTATTTTCTATCCATAATTGATGACTATTCCAGAAAGTTATGGGTATTCATTCAGAAGACTAAGGATGAAAATTTTGTAAATTTCAAGAGTTGTAAGGTTCTGGTCGAAACTCAGACTGACTGAAAGGTTAAGAGGTTGAGAATCGACAATAGCCTTGAGTTCTGCAATGAAGCTTTCGAAAGTTATTGTGTCGACTCTCGGACTACAAGGCATAAGACTGTAGCAGGTACTCCTTAGCAAAATGGCTTAGTTGAGAGATTCAATTGAATAATCCTTGAAGGGTTAGATGCATGTTGGTTAGTGTTGGATTAAAGAAGGTGTTTTAGGTAGAGGTTATTTCGATAACAGCTTATCTGATAAAAGATGTCCCTTAACTACCTTGGGAATGAAGACACCTGAAGAAGTTTGGTCGAATCATCCACCAGATCTCGATAAACTAAGAATATTTGGTTGTCTGGCCTATGCTCACATTAGGCAAGGCAAGGTCGAACCTAGAGCTTTGAGATGCATGTTCCTTGGATATCCTGATGGAGTCAAAGGTCATAGGTTCTGGTGCCTAGAACCAGATCACAAAAGATGTATCATAAGTCGTGATGTAGTTTTCAATGAAGTCGTAATGACGTTTAAGAAAACTGGTGATGTTGGTCGAAGTGAAGAAATCTCTTGAGAAGAGCTGAAACGGGGAGAAATTTGTGTTGAGGTGGATCATAGGGATACTGAATTGCACGACCCAGATGAAGTCGAAGAAGAAGAGCAAGATGTTGGAGAAACTGAGGAAACTGTCGATGACTACCTACTGGTAAGAAATAGGTTGATAAGAGTCATCAAGCCACCTCAGAGACTTGGTTATGCAGATCTTATAGCTTTTGCCTTAATCTCTGCAAGTGAGGTACTTGAGGAAGAACCTAGAGATTACAAGGAAGCTATGAGGAGTCGAAATAAGACTAAATGTCAAAAAGCCATGGATGACGAGATAAAATCTCTTCATGATAACCACTGTATGCAGTTGATAAAGTTGCATGAAGAAAATTAGTTTGTTCCCTTGATGTTATAGAGTTTGTTCCAAGATGGAGATCTGTGAGATATTGGATCGAACTCTAGTATGGTCGAAGGGTAGCTTCGTGGTTCGACAATTCGACAGGACCTTAGCATGTCGTCGAAGTCTATTCACATGTTGTAGTCGAAATATGCTAGGATTGTTAGCATGTCAAATTTGGGCATGTTTGTTATGCTCAATTGTTTAAATTAGCTTGTTCTCTAAGTTAGCTTGTGTAATGGGTATGTGTGTAAAAAATCATTAGTTTAGTATGTTAGTTTTCTTATAAATAACATGCTAGTCTCTCATCATTGTATAATGTAAATCATAATTAGGGTGAGAGAGTTTATTTGCTATTTTATAACACTTGTAATTGTGTTTCAAAGAGAAAGTAAATAATAACAATTTATAACCAATTTCATTGTGTGCTTATTGTTTTTTTCCTACCCTTGTGAGTTTCTTACTGATCAAGAAACCAATTATAATTTGTAATTCCGACATCGTTTTCACAACATATGCATAACATCATTCTAAACAATGTGCAATGTATCACTTGTTTCTGAAAAAGTAAAAAGAAAATGAAATTGCAAAAAATACAACAAAAAATCAATAAATCTAATTCATCTCTCTCTCCCTCTGTGTGTGTGTGTGTGTGTGGATAATAATATAGAGGAAAGAAGTGGTATGATTATTATGGTTCTATCTCTCTCTCTCACTCTCTCATAGGATAATAATATAGAGGAAAGAAGTGGTATGATTAGTTATGGTTCTATAACACTTTTAGAAAACAGGATAATAATATAGAGGGAAGAAGTGGTATGCTTAGTTAGAGAGACAATATAAAGTGTTTTGATTAAAGATTTTAATCAAAAAAATAATTTTTTGAGAAAATTTAAAATGATTTAATTAAAATTTATTGATCAGATAAAAAAACATGGAGAATTATTAAAATGATAGAAATCTACTAAATATTTTGTCGAGGTTAAAATCAAGGAATTTCAAATAATACCTAAAAGCGATTTTTTTACGAAAATAACTCACTTTTTCAAGGAAATTCCCAAAATACCCCTGGTTTCAAAAAAAATCCCAAACTACCTCACTTTTAGAAGGAGTCACCAATTGAATTGGAGACTCCTCTTAAAAATTGACTGGAGGCGCCAATTGGATTGGCTAAGGCAGGTGCCCTAGCCAATTGGATTGGCGCCCCTGTGTAGGACTTAAGAGGAGGCGCCAATTCAATTGGAGCCTCAGTGTAAAATGCTATTTTTTTTGTAAATGGTATACGTGATAGATAAATTTGATATAGGACCAATTGATATTAATAAAATTTTCCGTTTACACAAAGAAACCTAATGGTGATGACCGGGATCACCTAACCGACCTCCGGCCTCACATCCTCTAGCTACCCTAACACGTGGCCCTAACCCACGTTGATGATTTGGTACCGGTGTTTGAGCATCTGAGGGGCCAAGAGCGTCACTACCAACTACAGGAGAAGGTCTGTTGAGGTAGTCAGACAAGTCGGCATAGTCTTCAGTATGCATCGATGGTGTACCGCCGTAGCTGAGCTCATGACCCATGCCAGAGAAGTTGGGATGTGGTTGACTCATTGATGGGCGACCGGGACGGTTGAAGGGAGACATGGGTGTGAACGATGCGCCGAGGAAAGTTTGGAAAGGTTGTTGGGGTGTTTGGTAGAGATAGGGTTATTGGATGTTTTGGTTTTGTGAGGTTTAGGCTTCTTGGCTACGGTAGGAGGAGGGGCGGTTGGTGTTGAATGATCGTTGGGTGTTTTGGCTTAGGCGACTTTGGTAGGGTGATGGGGTGGGTGTGAAGCGATGTTGAGTCTCAGGTTGATGGTCAATTTGTTGGTGGTGGTATGGGGTATGCTATTGGTATTGGGGTTGGGTGTATGGAATGTTTTGGTTGTATGTTTGTGTGTTGGTTGAACGGAACGTTTGACGGACAGGGGGTTGTGTGTATCCGATCTGACACTATTTTTGGGGGTTTGATGTTGAGGTGTCAGGTGTGTAAGTCATCTGGTGTGGGTCGTACAAGTATATATCCTCGACGATGAATTAAAAACCAACCGATTTGTACCAAGCCATATAAGTATGACTTGGTTTTTCTTCAGTTGGCATGACTGCGTCAATTAACACATGGTCATGATGGTGCTTCCATTTGCGATACTCCGATCTTGCGAAGCTTTGCCATGGATTGAAGTTCCATTGGTCGTTAACTTTGCGCAGATGCCATTCTCCTAGGCTAGCTGGGGGATCTGGGATATTTTGGGGCATACCGAACTGCGGCTTTACACGATAACTGTTGTGCATCTCCATAGTTGTGAACCATATTATCGGTGTGCATGCAGTCCATACGGCCGCGTATTCAGCGTTGACTTGATGGTCATGATCCAAATTAAGGTATGGACGCCAAATAAACTGAAATGTAAAAGAAGATTGGATTATAGTCAAGGTAGAAGAAGTTAACAAAATATAACGAAATAATTAAGTTATTTTCCTTACGTCTGTCGGTCGAAGGTGATCCAACAGGTTGCGATACTGAGTAATACAGTGCCTTGGACATCTGTTGTAACTCATACCACGTGCAGACCATCTACACGAAAAAGTCAAAAAATATTAGTTAGAGGTAATAATCTTTAAATAAGTAAGTAAAGATATATCAATTTAAACAACTTACTTTTGTGCATACGGAAATGTGAAAGGGTTATTGTTGACGGGTGCTAGGGACGGTAGTCTTGACCAACCCCATGCTTGTAGCAAAACAGCACGTCCAGAAAATGTAGATGTGTCTTTGTGTGAGTTTTTGCACAAGAAGCTACAGAGATAGGCTAGACAAGCAGATCCCCAACTGTAACTTCCTATTCTATCTACATGTCTAAGTAAAGGTAAATAAATAATATGCATGCTAGAACCACTACCTTCGGGAAATAAAAACGAGCCAATTAACAGCATAATGTAACACCTAGTTTTTATTATTCGAGCATCTTCGGTAGAATGCTCATCTAAGTATAAACTATTATAGTACGACTTAAGGCGTGAAAGTAGTATACCTTGACCTCTTGCGTTATCATCTAACAAATCAGTCTCCAAGAGATCCATGCAAATTGAATTCGCATAGTTGGTTTTACCATTAACAACCTATCCTTCAATGGATAGTCCCAAAAGCATGTAGACGTCTTCTAGCGTCACGGTACACTCACCGGATGGGAACCAAAATGTGTGTGTCTCTGGTCTCCATCTTTCGCATAAAGCTAGAATGAATTTGTTATCTATGGACCAAGACAAAATCTTGCTTATATGACCAAAACCGGAGAGTTCAACATAAGGTTGAATCATCGGGTCCATATGGACATATTCGTGGACCCGAGTTCGGAACCTTGATACATCTTAGAAAAGAAAGAGCAAAAAACTTGACTAAGTTGGTATGTTAAAATAAAAGGGGGTTGGTGAAGATGAAAGATAAAAAGTTAACAAAAGAAAAAACTTACATATGTTGTGATGTTTGCAACCGTTCCTCTATGTGATTCGCCCATTGTGAGGATGAACATTTTGTCGGGGGGTTGGTGTAGATGAAACTACAAGAAGTTGTTGCAGATGAAATTGTAGGAGAAGTATTGTAGAAGAAGTAGTGAGAGTGATGGTGTGGAAGAAGTGTTGATGGAGTGGAGGTATTTATAGGCAAGTGGATGGGAGCATGAAAAGTTATGCTTGCATGATGTCTCCACTTGAATTGGAGACCATGTACTACCTTTAAGAGGGGTCGCCATTCAAATTGGCGCCTCCATAGGGACATGCATGCAAGACCTAGGTCTGATTACTTGGTTTCGAGGTCTGAATGTATGCTTTGACAAGGTGTCTCCACTTGAATTGGCGCCCATGTGCAAGGAATGAGTGGGGGCGCCAATTCATTTGGAGTGTGTATCTGCATGTCTGACACGTGGTTGTCTTCTCTCTTGCATGCTTAACATGTCACTTCTTAGTAGCTTGCATGGTTGACACATCATTTCGGAGTAGCTTGCATGTGCGACACGTCACTTCGGAGTAGCTTGCTGTTGGTGTAAGCCCTAGAGGCCAATACTTTTGGTACTTGTATCGAATTATTTATTAATAATAAAAGGCTTTTTCTTTATTATGTTTGTTTAATAAAGTCCCTAGAATAGCTAGTCCATTTAATGTATCAAGTATGACTTAATCATGAGATCACATTAAACATAAGGACACTATTCTTAAAGTATCCTAGTCAAGCTTTATTGTGAAGTGGGATAACATTAAAGCATGAAGACAATTATGTTTATAGACTGATGATCACATCTCATGGATCATGGATAAAGAGTTATCAAGTCTTAAACATAGGTATGAATATTAAGAGTAATATTTATACTGGATTGACCCGCTATGAGAATACTATATAGAATGTTATGCAAAGTGTCATAAGTTATTCTCATGGTGATAATGGTGTATACCACCCTTCGACCTGAAACCACTATGGACCCTAAATGTAGAGTCGAGTGCCTTATTCTTGATCAAACGTTGTCCGTAATTGGATGACCGTAAAGACAGTTGATGGGTACTCCACGAAGCATGCTAAGGGACATGAGTGACCTAGATGGAATTTGCCCATCCTGCGTAACAGGATAAATGTCTATGGGCCCAATATTGAACTGGACAAGGATGACACGGTCGATGCCTTGTGTTCAATATAGACATAAGGGCAAAAGGGTAATTATACACATAATTATTATCACAGAAGGATTTGTCAGATCACATGACATTTTCGTGTCTTGGGTAGCAGTGATATGTTGCTAGATACCGCTCACTGTTTATTATGTTAAATACGTGATTTAATATAATTGCCAATGCCGCGAAAACCTATAGGGTCACACACAAAGGACGGATTGATGAGAGGTAGAGTAATTAAGGAATACTGTAATGTACGGTGCCCTTAAGTGAATTATAGAACATTGTAAGGTACGGTGTACTTAAGTAGAATACGAAATATGGTAAGGTACCACGCGCTTAAGTGATTTTGGCATATTATAAGATATGGGCCATATACACTTGAGTGGGCTTTTTAGCTTGCAGCCCACACAAGTGGTTCTATAAATAGAACCCTTGTGTAGAAGCATTGTTACACTTGCAATTTCCTTTCTCTCTCTCTCTCTCTCACTCAAAGCCTTCATTCGTAGCAGCTAGCACTGAGATTGAAGGAATCCATTCGTGTGGACTGAGTAGAGGCGTTGTCATCGTTCCACGATCGTGATCGCCACAAGAGGTAACGATTCTATCACAGATCATGCCCATTCGTAAGGATCATTAAAGGAGAAATTTTAAATTCCACTGCGTTTTGGATCGCCATTCTCCTTCACTTGCATGTGTGACACGTCACTTCAAACTAGCTAGAATGTGAGACACTTCACTCCTCTATTTAAGTGTCTTACTATCAACATCCAAGACACTTCACTCACATTCATCTGGAGTAAGAAAATAGTTTTCATCTACACAATGTCATCTTCATCATTATACAGTGTCAACGTTCACTGCAACGGTGAAACATACGAGTCTGAGCTATATGGTTTTTGTTTTCGAAACACTGATACCATTAGACTCACGATCAAGAGAAATGCAACCTTCTTGCATTTGAAAAAAAGAATACAATCATGTATAGGATCGGGTATTGTGTCAAAGATCACATATCAAAATCCAATATTTTTTGAGAATAATCAATGCGAGTATTTCCCCCTTAAGGTACAAGATGATGAAAATGTTGAATACATGTTTGTTAGTCATGAACATTCAGGCTGCAACTGTATTGAGTTGTACATTACTCTTCAACCATGTATACCATCTCAACCGTCTCAACTAACTAGTCATGATGAATCTGGTGAATTTGATCCACAATGGTCAGATGACGTCAACCCAGAAGCAGAAGCAGAAGTGAACGTCGTTGATGAAGAAGAAGAGGAGACCGAGATATAGGTTGATCACATGCTGAACAACGACGATGAAGATGATGATCAACCACCACCAATACCTCCTAGTCATGTCTACAACCCGCCTCAACATATGACAAATATGGATCTGCACGAAGATAAAACATCCAACAGTGTTTTCTATAATCCGTATCCGAGATCAGAAGGCGAATTAAAGGTGGGAGACATGTTTCGTACCAAAGTAGAATGTGTTCTGGCTATCAAAAAATTCCACATGAACAACTCTGCTAATTTTATAGTGAAACGCACTGATTCTAGAAGGTATGTTATCGAATGTCGTAACATGCTTTGTAAGTTTTGTTTGGTTGTGTCTTACAAGAAGAAAAACGACTCTTGGGAGATCGCTTCAATAAACCCACCTCACAGTTTCATTGCAACTAACGTTGAACAAGATCACCGTAAACTAAGCGCAACGTTGATATGTCAAGACATTCTACCGTTGGTTAATAAAGACCCATCAGTGAAGGTGAGTATAACTATATCCCATATCAGAACAACATATAATTATACTCCATCTTACAAGAAAGCCTGGATTGCAAGGAAAAAGGCTGTTGAACAAGTTTTCGGCAACTGGGAGGATTCATACAAGGAATTGCCACAGTTTTTATGGGCACTAAAAACATATGTCCCAAGAACTGTGGCAATTATGGAGACATTGCCAACGATGATGCCAGACGGAACCTGTGCTACAAGTAATAGAATCTTTCACCGTCTCTTTTGGGCATTTGACCCGTGCATCAAAGGTTTCACATTCTGCAAACCTATTATTCAAATTGATGGCACTTGGTTATACGGAAAATACAATGGTACTTTGATCATGGCGGTTGCACAAGACGGAAACAACAATGTCTTTCCCATTGCCTTTGCTCTTGTTGAAGGTGAAACGGCTGGTGGATGGGGTTTCTTTCTTCGACATCTCAGAACGCATGTGGCTCCACAAGCCAATCTCTGTTTGATTTCTGATAGACATGCTGCCATTGAGAGTGCCTACAACAACCATGACAATGGATGGCATGATCCTCCTTCTACCCATGTCTATTGCATCAAACACATTGCACAAAACTTCATGCGTGCTATAAAAGATAAGAATCTTCGCAAGAAGGTGGTGAATGATGGGTATGCTCTAACTCAGCCGTCATTTCAATATTATCGTGATGAAATTAGACTAACTAATGAAGACGCAGGGAGATGGCTAAATAACATAGCAGTAGAGCAGTGGACAAGGGCATTTGACAGAGGTTGTCGATGGGGCCACATGACAACAAACTTTGTGGAATGCATGAACGAGGTATTCAAAGGAATTCGAAATCTGTCGATAACCGCTTTGGTAAGATCAACCTATTATAGGTTAGCTTCTATGTTCACAACCAGAGGTGAAAGATGGAGTGCGGTGTTAATGTCCGGGAAAGTATTCAGTGAGTGTTGCATGAAGGTCATGAAAGAGGAGAGCATCAAAGCTAGCACACACGCTGTAACAGTCTTTGACCGTCATAGGCAAAATTTCAGCGTCCAGGAAACAATTGACCACAACGAGGGGAGACCAAATTTAGCCTACAGTGTTAGACTAAACAGAAGTTGGTGCGATTGTGGAAAATTCCAGGCCTTCCGCATACCTTGCTCCCATGTCATTGCAGCATGCGCTTATACTCATCAAGATGCTTACAACCATTTATCTGATGTGTACAAGGCCGACACCGTCATGAATGTATATAATCATAGCTTCTCGGTACTACCAATGGAGGATTACTGGCCTCCATATGAAGGTGATATTGTTTGGCACAATGACGAGATGTGTAGAAAGAAAAAAGGAAGGCCAAACAACACACGTATCAGAACAGAGATGGATTCCACAGATAAAATGATAAGATTATGTAGTATTTGTCGTCAACCAGGACACAACAAGAACAACTGTCCCAATTGAGGAGCATCATCTAGGTCTTAAGCTTTTTGTAACATTGTATTTCTGTAACCTTCAATCATTATATATCATTAAGTTTTGGTTACAACGAGGTTCACAACAAACATCAGTATAAAATAAGCTATCTGAAAACAGAAATATTTCTAATTGATTACAACAATCAAATTGATGTCGTCTCGACCGAACATCATTTCCCTAGCATCCTTATCAGTCTTCATTCGCACCCAACCAAAGATATTGTCAAGTCTCTCAATACTTCTAATTTTTTTCCCTTCTGGTATTTTCCCATCTAACCAACGAACCAGCTCCCTCTTCAGTTGATCGAACATAGTGATGTTCCAGAACATCATCAGCATCTGAGATTTGTCTCTAGCATAAATCACCTTACCGTATCGGCGACGAACACTAAACATGATTGCCAAATGATTATTTGAGATGTGGAACAATTACGCACACAACGCATCTATTTATAACACAAAAATAGCATTTTACACTGAGGCTCCAATTGAATTGGTGCCTCCTCTTAAGTCCTACACAGGGGCGTCAATCCAATTGGCTAGGGCATCAACCAAAGATACTGTCAAGTCTCTCAATACTTCTATTTTTTTTTCCTTCTAGTATTTTCCCATCTAACCAACGAACCAGCTCCCTCTTTAGTTGATCGAACGTAGTGATGTTCTAGAACAACATCAACATCTGAGGTTTGTCTCTCGCATAAATCACCTTACCGTATCGGCGACGAACACTAAACATGATTGTCAAATGATTATTTGAGATGTGGAACAATTACGCACACAATGCATCTATTTATAACACAAAAATAGCATTTTACACTGAGACTCCAATTGAATTGGCGCCTCCTCTTAAGTTCTACACAGGGGCGCCAATCCAATTGGCTATGGCACATGCCCTAGCCAATCTAATTGGCGCCTCCATTCAATTTTTAAGAGGAGTCTCCAATTCAATTGGCGACTCCTCCTAAAAGTGGGGTAGTTTGGGATTTTTTTGAAACCGGGGGTATTTTGGGAGTTTTCTTGAAAAAGTGGGTTATTTTTGTAAAAAATTCCTAAAAACATATAATTTAAAATTTCTCTCATTCTATATATTGTTGATGTCAAGTTAATTGTTATTAATTTTTAAAATTTTATAAATTGGTTCTCATTTTTTTAAAATAATTTAATCTTCATAAATTTTAAAAAATTCAAATTATCCTTGATATTTTCTAAATCGGTCCTTTAAAATTTTAAAATTGCAAAATGATCCCTATTGTTCAAACTTTAAATTTGATCCAAAAGTTTTAAATTTATAAAAATGACCTAAAAATTTAATAATGAATAATTTTAATATATTTCTTAAATGAATTGATTTCGATTGAATCATTAGAATTCCTTTGAATTCTAAATCTCTTTAAAAATTCAATTATTTCATTCAAATGCATCATTAAAATTCTATGAATTCAACACATATTTTGAGGTATTTAAGAGGGTTGTAAACCACTTTAGATTTGTCTAATTCATATATAAAGAGGTGTGGAGATTAGAAAATATTTGGAAAGAAAATAGAATATGTTTTTCTATAATTTGTGAGACTATTTTCTGGTAACTTATTAATAATCTCTTACAACAATTTTCGAAAGTATATGAATTGGAGAGTTGTTATATCTCTCAGAATAGATTGTTTTGATTGATTTGAAAAAAAATTGAATATTTGCCTTTTATCGTTTTTTAATTGTTGTAGATTTGTTTACACTGTTTAATAAATAATTTATATTTGTATTTATTTTTTGTTCTACACGCCATTACTTTTTACGTAATTGATATTATCGTTAAATTTTTAAAATTGATGTGATATATCTTTCAATTTTACTGCAAAATTATTTTCAGAATGAGAAAAATGTTGGAAGACTTGTTTTTGGTTGAAATTCAGAGAGAGATTTTTTGTGTTATTGTGAAATCATAAATGGGAGCAAAATAAAGAAAACATTGTATTTTAATTTTTCTTTTCTCTTTTTAGAAAAAAACTTCAATTTTCAATAGCAAGTCTATCAAATGCTGACAAAACTAGAAGAATATATGTTTCTAATTTTGTCTAATTTTAAAAAACAGTAATACTTTTGTCTCAAAGTGTTGTTTTTTATTTATGTTTCTATATCTGTTAGAGACAGAATAATTTCCGCATCTGAATTTCGTGGTTTTTTTACCGAGATAACCCAGTTTTTTGAAGAAATTCCCAAAATACCCCAGTTTTCAGCAAAATTCCCAATATACCCCACTTTTAAGAGGAGTCTCCAATTCAATTGGCGACTCCTCTTAAAAATTGCAAGGAGGCACCAATTGGATTGGCTAGGGCAGGTGCCCTAGCCAATCCAATTGGCGCCTGAGTGTTATTTTTAAGAGGAGTCGCCAATTCAATTGGCGACTCCCTTAAAAAAGCCTCAAATGGAAAAACCTCCAACATGAAAGTTGTAGATCTTTTCAAGACAATGAATTTGGACATAAATTTTACATTATTTGGATTTTTTATGAGAAAGTTATGGGCAGTTGAAGTTGGACATCTGAGTTTTTCAACTGTTATCTGGCCCATAATGTTTTGTATTATTGCATATGTTTCTGTTAGAGTTATGAAATTTTGTCCAACATAAAAATCTGAAGTAGACATCTTAAATTTCCAATGCACTTGGTCCCACCTCAAAATAATTAAAAATGAGTGAGTTAGGTCCTTGCGAACTTGACCAAAAATTAGGGTTTCTGTCAAAACATGTGTATGTGAATTTAGGCAAAAGGGACCAACTTCAAGCCCTTCTGTTTGAATGAAAAAAGCCTCAAATGACAAAACCTTCAACATAAAATTTGTATATATTTTCAAGACAATGATTGTGGACTAAAACCTTCAACATGTGAATTATCAAAGAGTCCAAGTTCAGGTGCCCATACCTTTCTCTAAAAAAATGCAAATGATGCAAAATTTTAGTCCACAATCATTGTCTTGAAAATATATACAAATTTTATGTTGAAGGTTTTGTCATTTGAGGCTTTTATCATTCAAACAGAAGGGCTTGAAGTTGGTCCCTTTTGCCTAAATTCACATACACATGTTTTGACAGAAACCCTAATTTTTGGTCAAGTTCGCAAGGACCTAACTCACTCATTTTTAATTTTTTTGAGGTGGGACCAAGTGCATTGGAAAATTTAAGATGTCTACTTTAATTGTTATGTTGGACAAAATTTCATAACTATAACAGAAACACATGCAATAATACAAAACATTATGGGTCAGATAACAATTGAATTATCAAAGAGTCCAAGTTCAGGTGCCCATACCTTTCTCTAAAAAAATGCAAATGATGCAAAATTTTAGTCCACAATCATTGTCTTGAAAATATATACAAATTTTATGTTGAATGTTTTGTCATTTGAGGCTTTTTTCATTCAAACAGAAGGGCTTGAAGTTGGTCCCTTTTGCCTAAATTCACATACACATGTTTTGACAGAAACCCTAATTTTTGGTCAAGTTCGCAAGGACCTAACTCACTCATTTTTAATTATTTTGATGTGGGACCAAGTGCATTGGAAAATTTAAGATGTCTACTTCAATTATTATGTTGGACAAAATTTCATAACTCTAACAGAAACACATGCAATAATACAAAACATTATGGGCCAGATAATAGTTGAAAAACTCAGATGTCCAACTTCAACTGCCCATAACTTTCTCATAAAAAATCCAAATAATGCAAAATTTATGTCCAAATTCATTGTCTTGAAAAGATCTACAACTTTCATGTTGGAGGATTTTCCATTTGAGGCTTTTTTAAGGGAGTCGCCAATTGAATTGGCGACTCCTCTTAAAAATAACACTCAGGCGCCAATTGGATTGGCTAGGGCACCTGCCCTAGCCAATCCAATTGGCGCCTCCTTGCAATTTTTAAGAGGAGTCGCCAATTGAATTGGAGACTCCTCTTAAAAGTGGGGTATATTGGGAATTTTGCTGAAAACTAGGGTATTTTGGGAATTTCTTCGAAAAACTGGGTTATCTCGGTAAAAAAACCGAATTTCGTTAATGGAATTTCTAGTAGTGATAACTATGATTTAATATTAGCAAGTCTTTCTTGATAAAGGTAAAGGGTTAATTGATAACTGTGTATCAAATGCATAACTACACTGACCTCATTTAAAAATGCTAACTTAGTTTTTTAAGATGTATGTTAAAAAATGTATAAATTTGTGATAAAAACATGTTTTGGGTATTTTACTGGAAAGTATTGAATATTGTGAGACTTTTTTTTTAAAAGTAATATTTTTGTGTGAGACATATCACATATTCACCCAAAATTTTAAAGTGATAGGTGAGTGAGTTCTCCCACTTATAAATGCTCAAGTCTCTACATTTTCAACCAATGTAGGACTATTACCCACACTACTCATACTTGCTACATTCTCAATAAAAAAAATGTATAAGTTTGTGTTAAAATTAATATAAAAATTAATTATAAATTTTTAAAAAAGATTGTGTTAAAAAAATACAACAACAATCAAATCTTATCACACTAACTAAAGTCGATTATATGAATCAACTTTCGTCATAATGTATTATCTATAACCATGCATTTATCCAAATCGTTAATCTCGATATCTTTCTTAATGACTTCTCTTATAGTCTTTATATGTCTTCCTTTTCCTCTAGTTTTTCTACTTCTCTCCATCTTATTTACTCTCATTACCATAAAATTTACAGATCTTCTTTTTACATGCCCAAACCATCCATAGGTGTTACCCCAACACTCTCTCTATTATATTCATTTTTAATCCTATCATTTGCAGTCTTACCATACATCCAACATAACATCCTCATTTCTGTCATAGTTACTTTATACTTGTGTCGATTCTTAAGCGTCCAACATTATGTCACGTACAACATCGCAGGTCTTACTGTAGTCTGATAAAAAAATTCCTTCAACTTTAACGGTACCTTTGCATCACATAAAATCTCTAAAGACCTCCTTCATTTCAGTCACCCAACTTGATTTCGATGGTTTACATGCCATTCTATTTCTCCATCATTTTGAATTACAAACTCAAGATATTTAAATCGTGTGACTTATGGGATGATATGGTCTTCAACTTTCATCTCTATATTAGAAACGCATTTTATTTTGTTGAACTTGCATTCCATATACTATGTCTTACTTCTGCTTAGGCTAAAACCATGTGATTCGAAAGCTCGTATTCAATTCTCCAACCTCTAATTTAAATCCTCCTTCGACTTTTCAAGTATGATTGTATCATTTGCAAAAAGCATACATCTCGGTGCTAACTCTTGGATGTGTTTCATGAGTACATCCAAAGTTAAGGTAAAAAGATAGAGACTTAGGGTTGAACCTTGATGCAAATTTATTGTAATAGGAAGATCATCTGTCTCTCCACCTTGTGTCCACACACTAGTGGACACACCTTCATACATATCTCGACTAATTGAATAAGAAAGAATCTAATTAATTAGACATTTAAATTTTAATTAAAATAATCAAATATTTTTGTTTGAGGTTTTTGAAAAAAAAATCAAAACAAAATCCTCTAGAAATCTGGACGTGATCAAATTTTATGCTCGTTGGAGAAAAGCCCGAAAGTTGCATTGTTATTTAAGGAGACTCAAACCTAACGTTTGAGGTGTGCACAAGAGTTGAAGATCTTTTTGTTAGGGTTTCTATTTTGAGTCTTTTGTTTGTGTTATTGTTCGTGCACCACTCTAGCACCTGCTTTCATATCTAAAGGCATATAGATTGGTTTGATAGTTGAATTGTAATTCAAACAATCAATATTTTGATTATTGTATTTATCACTATGGTTGGTGATTGAGAGAAAGCGAGATGGGTCTCATATTTAGGGGAAATTCTAAATAGAAATACATTGGTAAATTTAAGAAGATGGGCTTTAAATGAGGGTTGTTCATCTAAGACACTTTGTATTAATTCTATTAAGAGTGTATTTCCTTTCTTGGGTTGGAACCCCCCAGACGTAGGTGACGTTGCACCAAACTAGGTTGATAATTCTCTTGTGTTCTTTATTTGCTTTATGATTTATCATCTTATTTTATATCTTTTGTCAAACCTGATATAAGATGTTGAACACATTGACTTAGACATTTGGTCCAAGATCTGTCCCTGCATAGAACAAAATTTCAAAAGGCAGACAAGATTTAGTTGTCAGTTAAAAGAGAGTATATTTAAGGTTCAAGAAACACACGAAATGGGGGGTTTGAATTGGGTTTCAGATATGACAATTTTTTGCAAACCAATGACAAGAACAACAATGATATAAATACACGGGATTTTTATATTGGTTCACTATTAACTAAGTTAATCCAATCCACTCTTCAGAGTGATTTTGCCTTCTCACAAGGACTTAATCCACTAATCAAATAGATTACAAACTTAAAGACCAACTGTCAGTGACTTCTCAAGGCTACATACTAAACTTAGTCCCTCAAGGAATTTAACCAAAGTTAAAATACAAAGAGTGTGTGTTTATAAGAATGCTTCTAAACAAGTAGATATATAAGATGGATTTCAGAGTTTACTTTTAAGAAAATATACAAGTAAAAGTTATAAGTGTAGTGAATATTGTAATTGTTGTTTCTCTCATTTGTTGTTCTTATTTTTACTCACTTCGTAGTTGTTCTTATTCTTCATAAATTCTTCAAAATTCTCAGTCCTCTTTAAATAGATGATGAATAGTACTGGTGGATGATGGAATTGGAAACTTCTTCAATTTCACAGTTGTAATAGTGGTACGAGGTTGAGCTGTGAATTATGGAGATTCGTTGATAGTAGATTCCTTAATAATTCTAGCATATTTGTCCTTTTAAAGAAACATTTGATTTTTCTGCCTGAGTGTACTATTTCTAAGAATATTCTTTCAACATTATTCTTTAAATCATTGGCTTCGTATTTGAGATGGTTTGAAGCTTGATCAGAGTTCAGCGCCTTGAAGATTAGACTTCAGAGTCTAGTGAAAATAAGGCTTGGGTTATCAAAGTAAATATGAATTATTTGTTTCAGAAGTCTTAACTTGGTTATCGAGATGGTTGACTATCAGTTAGACAATTCTTCATATTTAAACCTTGTTTTAGAATTTTTTGAAGTCCAGAGTCCCTTGTCCAGAATCCAGAGTCTCTTGTCCAGAGTCCAGAGTCTCTTATCCAAAATCCAAAGTCTGCTTTGTCCAGAGTCTGCTCTATCCAAAGTCCACTTAGTCCAGAGTCCAGAATCTGTTTTCCTTATCTTTAAGAGTCTGCACATTTAATGAAACTATTAGTGTATAAAACTATTCTTTATACTTTGTTATCATCAAAACTTAAGGATTGTAGATGTAAAATCAAACGTGTTCCAACAATCTCCCAATTTTTTATGATGACAACTACTAGTATTTTGAGGAACAATTTTTACTTAATAAAATATCAACTTAAAATCAGAGTTAAGTCTGTAAGATCCCCCTGAGTTTTAGACCTTCAAAATTTTCTTAACTTAAGTACACAGAGTGAGGTTTGCAAGCTCCCCATGAGTTTAAGACTTAGGAAAATTTTTGATTTAGCAGAAAATTCAATAAGCACAATAATCTCATAAATTATCCAACAAAAAGGTTATATGTTTGGGATTTATCAAAGGATAAAAATGAATCAAAAACATATCTCATTATTCGTTTCTCCCCCTTTGTCATCAATAAAAATATATATATAAGACTTGAAGAATAATAATTCTGACTTAGAAGGAAAATAAATACTCCATTAACCAGTCAAAATTACAACATGTGTATTGAAAAGGATAAAAATATACGAGAAAATATAATTCATATGAGAGATCGGTGGTGACAAGAATGGAAAACGACTAAAGCCTATATTAGGGTTAACTAAGTTGGAAAAAAATAGGAATTTTTAAGAAGGTTTGAAAAGAAAAGAGGAATGAGTAGTGGATATGGTGTTTAAAATAGAGTGGGAAAAGGAAGTTTAAAATATTTTTAACAAATCAATGTTTAGAGTTGAGACGAATGAGAACTCAATCGCCACCTCGAAACCCCACAGTAATAACTTCTACAACAAAGCATGTTAATTGGCACGCTTGATAGAAGGAACCATTGATCTTTTAGAAAATAGAAAAAATTAATGACATAGGGGGCGCAAAAAAATGATTTTATTTTATCCAAAAAAAAACTCCCAAAGGTTATTCAAACATTTTTTACGGCTAAAATAATTAGTTGAACGGATGTCTCACTTTTTAGCCACAACAATAGCACTTGATTTTAACCATTAGTATAACTTAGAGTCCAGAAGACATAAAGTTCCATAAGGATTCTGACTTAGGATCTTCTGACCTAGAGAACCTTCTAATCAAAGGGTTGACTGGTTCAGAGTCACGTTTCTCATAATCACATTTTAAACATCCAGAGGCTACACATATTGATATTTATCATTTCATCTTGACAATTTTCCATTTTCAAATTTCTCAAAATAAAAACAAATATATCTTCAGCAAGGGATTTTGTAAAGATAGCAGTTCATTGATGGTATGTATCAATAAATTTTAAGTCTAAAATTCCCTTATGAACATAGTCTATGCTAAAGTGATATTTTATCTCAATGTGCTTGGCCCTGGACTGTAAGATGGGATTCCTAGACAAAGATATATCAAAAGTATTATCACATACGATAGAAATGTTACTCTCTTTTAATTGATACTTTTCTAGTTGACTCTTCATCTAGAGAATCTATGTGCTACCACCAGTTGTTGCAATGCATTCATCTTTTGTTGTTGATAATGCAATGGTTGATTATCTTTTGCCAAACCATAAGGTTAGATTATCACCCAGAAACTGACAGCTTCCATTGGTGCTTTTTATTTCAAGTCTATCTTCAACATAATCAGCATCATAATAACCTACTAACTTGTAATCTTCGGATTTCTTATACAATAGACCAAGGATAGTACCTTTTAGATATCTAAAGATCCTCTTAACAGTTGTTAAGTGGGATTCTATATGGTTTGATTGGAATATAACACACAAACATACACTAAACAATATATCAGGTATAGAAGTAGTTTACTACATGATAGAACCAATAATTCCCATGTACACCTTTTGTTATACCTTTTTACTTTCCTCGTCTTTTCCCGTGGTGTAATTTGGATGCATTTGAGTCTTAGCTGGTTTACTATCATACATATCAAACTTCTTCAAAAGTTTTTTTGTATACTTGTTATGGTGAATATAGGTTCCTTCTAGACCTTAATTGATTTGTATTCCCATAAAGGATTTTAATTCTCTCATCATGCTCATTTCAAATTCAGTCTGCATGGACTTAGAGAATTCTTGGCAAAGAGTAGCATTAGCATAACCTAATATAATATCATCAACATAAATCTGGACTATTAAAATATCATTTTTATATGATTTACAGAACATAGTTGTGTTAACCTTTCCTCTAGTAAAGCAATTTTTCAAAAGAAAGTTGCTAAGTCCTTGATACCAAGCTCTAGGAGCTTGTTTTAGACCATACAATATTTTTTAAGTTTGTAAACAAAATCAAGGTTCTTATGACTTTCAAACCCATGAGGTTGATGAACATGCACTTCTTCTGTTATGTATCCATTTAGAAATGTACTTTTAACATCCATTTGATATAAAACAATATTATAGTTTACTGCAAAGGATATTAAGAGATAAATGGATTCTAACCTGGCCACTAGTGCAAGGGTTTTAGTATAGTCAATCCCTTCTTGTTGAATAAAGCCTTATGCAACGAGTCCAACTTTGTTTCTTACCAAATCTCCTTGCTCATTTAATTTATTTCTGGAAACCCACTTGGTTCCAATGACATGTTTTCTTTTGGGTCTTGGCACTAGATCTTACACATCATTTCTTGTGAATTGGTTTAGTTCTTTTTGCATAGACAATGCCCATTATATGTCTAACAAAGCTTCATCCATGGATGTTGGTTCTATTATAGACACTAAAACAAGAAGCATTTCTTCATCTTGTCTAAATGAATGTCTGGTTCTTATAGGTTATGTCCCTCATAATCGGTTCTTCAGGATGAGAGGATCTTTGCTTTTACTTTCTCTGAGGTGTTGGTGTGTCAGCAACTTCTGGTGTTGGTTGTTCAGTTTCATGTTGAGAACTTCCAGATTCCTTATCCTCAGAGTCCTTGTCTTTATAGTTTGAATATATAATTTCCAAATCTGCAAACTTTTCAACTTGCTTTGACTTTTCAAAGTCAAGTTTATCATCAAACTTAACATGACTTGATTCCTTAACAATTCTAGTTTCAGTGGTATATACTTTGTAGCCTTTTAAGCGTTTAGAATATCCTAGCATGATACACTTTTGATATTTATAACAAACTTGTTTAAGTTGTATCTAGTATTGAGCATAAAATAAATACATCCAAATGAAGGAAAGTAAGAAATGTTAGGTGTTTTGTATTTCCACAATTCATAAGGAGTCTTATCCATAATAGATATGATAGAGATCTTGTTCTGAATGTAACATGTAGTATTTACTGCTTCTGCCTAGAAGTGTTTTGCAATATTTGTCTCATTGATCATGGTTTTGGAAATTTCTTGCAATGCAAGATTTTTCCTCTTTACAACTCTATTCTGTTGAAGAATTCTAGGATAGGAGAAACCATGAGAGATGTCATTATCTTCACAAAAAAATCAAAATGTTTATTTTTAAACTCACCATCATGATCACTTATGACTTTAACAAGTGTTAAACCTTTTTTGTTTTGCACTTGTGAACAAAAGGTAGTAACACACAAAATATGATTCATGCTTGTATCTTAAGAACTTTACCCATGTCCATCTGTTTTAGTCACCTACAATGACCAAACCATACTTCTTGCCCATTACTGAATTTGTTTTAACTGGCCCGACCTGATCAATATACAAGAGTTTTAGAGGCCTAAAGGTGGAAACAACATTCTTATCTTTAAAAAAAGTTTTAAAAAACTTGCCTTTATGGCATGTCTCACAAAGAGCATATGAAGAAAACTTCATGCTAACATGGTCTAACCGTCTATGCTAAGTCCATTGTTCTTCATTCACTGACATAAGGCATTTTACATTTTGTTTTTTTTAATCAGAAAGTTTGATTTTATAAATGTTGTTTTTCCTCTTACCACTGAAAAGTACAGAGCCATCCTTTTGAATCACATTTTTACATAACTTTTGATTAAATATAATGTCATAACCAATGTAACTTAATTGACTTATGAACAAAAGATTATGCATTAGACCTTCAACTAATAAAACGCTTGTAATAGATTTGTAATATAGGGAAGTTGATGTTTACCAATTGTTCATGTACCAATGATCTTACCCTTATAAATTCCTCTAAAATCTACAGAACCTCAAACTTGAGTTCCAACTCTTGGAACATATGCCTTATTCCCGTCATGTGTCGAGAGCACCCAGAGTCCAGGTACCATGGTTGGTGTCTCAACTTTGTTGTTAGGGATATCTACAACATACATTATTTCCTTTCTTAGGTACCCACATATTTTGGGTCCTTTATGGTTAGTTTTCACAGAGGTTTTATCAACCCAAGGTTTCTGTGCAAAATAGGTATCATGTGTGTGACCATAAGTAAAATGGTAATACAAAGCTTTTGGTTTTATCACCATTTATTTATGTTTAGATTTAAACATAGAGTTATTTGGTGGAACTTTACCAATGTCTATTTTCCCATTTCTACTTACTCCATAGATCATGGAAGACATCTTACATCTATGTGTGTTTCTTGCTAGAAATTTTTGAAAAGATGTTTCATATTTCTTTGAGATACACTCAGAATCCATATGAGCTTTTGAAGAATTTCCTTCTATAGTTTTTCACTCTTTCTTTTGATAGCAGAGCTTTGTTTTTCCAAACTATCAATTTTTTATTTTAAAATATAATGTTTCTTTTATCAGATCACTATGGGATCCAGAATCAATCACATGAATCTGTTTCAGATTCTTGTATTTTTTCTAGAGTCTCTAACTCTTTTCAAGAATTTCATCTAAAGATAATTCAAGTTCAGAACGAGTTAGATGAGAAAATACCTCTTCAATGTTTGAATTTGATTCTGATTCAGAGGCTTCAATGTTATCCCTAAGTGCAATGTTAGCTTGCTCTTCTTCAAGTCATCCTCGGAAGAGTCAGAGTCGTCCCATGTTGCCATTAACACTTTCTTCTTCTCTCTAAATAATTTCTTCTTAGGATCTTCTTTGTTGAGTTTAGGAAACTCATTTATGTAGTGGTCAGACTCCTTGCACTCATAGTACATAACCTCTTTGTCAGCTTCAGACTTCTTTTGCTCAGAGGTTAACTCAGAGCATCCACATGTTCTTCTATATCCTCTAGACTTCTTATGTATTTTCTTTCAGAGTTGGTTGACCCTTATGGATAGTAGAGACAACTCGTCCTCTTCATTAGAACCTTCTTTTGACTCTTCTTTTTCGACTACAAGAGCTTTAGTATTTTCAACTTTCCTTTAGACTTCAGAGCCACAAATTTCCCTCTCCTCAGGGGATCATCCTCTTCTAGCTCGATCTCATCACTCTTTATAGAGCTTACAAGCTCTCATTGTGTTATTCAGATCCTTTGACACCTTGGGTGCTGTCACTATTGGCCTCCATTTCTTTGACAGGCTTCTGATGAGTTTATTAACATGATCTACAGTGGTGTAACCCTTACTCAAAACTTTTAATCCAACAACTAGAGTTTGAAACCTTGAGAACATATTCTCAATAGTTTCATATTCTTCCATTTTAAAAGCTTCGAATTTATGGTTCAAAGCGAGAGCCATAATTTTTTTCACTTTCTAATTTCCTTCACGAGTCATCCTCAAAGTATCAAATATAGACTTTGATGAGTCTCTATTTGTAATATTCTCATACTCGATATAAGAAATAACATTCAACAAGATTGTTCTAGATCTATGCTGAATCTTGTTGCCCTTCTTTTTTTGTTCATCCATCATGTTTCTTTCAAACTTTATACCATTTGAATCCACGGGATTGTGTGTAACCATCCATTAACATATCCCATATATCTGCATCATTTCCAAGAAAAAAATTTTGATTCTATATTTCTAGTAGTGACAAAAAATTCCATCAAAGATTAGAGGTTTGGAGAAGTAATGATCTTTTTCATTGTTGGTGGCAAATGTCATATTGTGTTTCTAAATACGGATCTTTATCTGACACGGTTAAGTGTTTGATTATAAAAAGTCAATACCAGAATCAGAATTTTGATGTCAATTGAATGTTTAAGAAACATAAGAAAGGGGGTTGAATTGAGTTTCAGATATTATAACTTTTTGCAAACCAATGACAAGAACAACAATGATATAAATACACAAGATTTTCTACTGGTTCACCATTAACAAAGCTAATTCAATCTACTCGTCAGAGTGATTTTTCCTTCTCACAAGGACTTAATCTACTAATCAAATAGATTACAAACTCAAAGATCATTCGTCAATGACTTCTCGAGGCTACGGACTAAACTTAGTCCCTAAAGGAATTTAATCAAAGTTAAAATACAAAGAGTGTGTGTTTACAAGAATGCTTCTGAATAGGCAGATACATAAGATGAATTTCAGAGTTTACACTTAAGAAAATATACAAGTAAAAGCTCTAAGTGTAGTAAGTGTTGTAATTTTTATTTCTCTTGTCTGTTGTTCTTCTTTTTACTCACTTCATAATTGTTCTTATTCTTAATATATTCTTTAAAATGATCTGTCCTCTTTAAATAGATGGTGAATAGTACTATTGGAGAATGAAATTGGAAACTTCTTCTATTTAACAGTTGTAATAGTGGTACTAGGTTGAGCCATGAATTGTGGAGATTCGTTGATAGTACATTCGTTAATAATTCTAGCATATTTGTCCTTTTAAAGAAACATTTTATTTTGTTGCTTAAATGTGTTATTTCCAAGAATATTATTTCAAAATTATTCTTTAAATCACTGGCTTCGTATTTGAGATGATTTGAAGCTTGATCAGAGTTCAGAGCCTTGAAGATTAAACTTCAGAGTTTAATGGAAAATGATGATTGGGTTATCAGAGTAAATTTGGATTGTTTTTTCCAAAAGCGTTGACTTGGTTATCCATATGGTTGTCTATCAGATAGACACTTCTTCACATTTCAACCTTGTTTTAGAATCTGTTGAAGTCCAAAGTCCAAAGTCTCTTGTCTAGAGTCTAAAGTCTCTTGTCTAGAGTCCAGAGTCTCTTGTCCAGAATCTAGAGTCTACTTTGTCCAGAGTCTTCTCTATCCAGAGTTCACTTAGTCTAGAGTCCAAAATATATTTTCCTTATCTTTAAGAGTTTCCACACTTAATGAAACTATTAGTGTACATAATTATTCTTTATACTTTGTTATCATCAAAATATAAGGATTGTAGATGTAGAACCAAACTTGTTCCAACATATATATGGACTTAAACATGCAGCAAGTCAATGATATAAGAAAATTAATTCGATCGTGATTGAGCATAGATACTGAAAGACTACTTTTGATAATTGTGTGTTTATGAAGGGATTTTTTTATTGTGAGTTCATCATACTACTTCTGTATGTTTATAATGTGTTGGTTGTATGAGAAAATAGTAAGAAGATCAACAAATTGAAGAATGAAATGGAGAAGTATTATTCTATGAAAGACTTAGGATCGACAAAGCATATTCTTGGAATGTTCATCCTTCGTGATCGGAAGGAACACGAGTTATGGCTATAACAAGCAAAAACATATCAATAAGGTATTGGAGATGTTTCGAATGGAAAAAGAAAATCCAATTGCTACACTACTTTCTAGTCGAATTATTATTAGCTCAAATTAGAATCATACCGGTAAAATTGAAAAGTAGTAAATGCATAAGGTGGCATATGCCTCAGTTGTGTATGCAATTGTATGCACACAAGCAGATATAACCATTTGTTTGGTGTTGTTAACAAATTATTGGATAATCCTGAAAAAATGGAATAATGTGAAGTAGATCTCAGGATATCTCATAGGATCTTCTAAAATCAGTTTATGTGTTGGTAGTAGAAAACTTAAATTGATTAGATATACAAATGCAAATATGGAGGGAGATATTGATTTTAAAAAAAAAAATGTACTTATGACTTCTTAATAAAATTTTCAGATGGAGTTGTATCTTGGTAGTTAAAGCTACATAGGTGTGTTGTTTTGGCTACCACATAGACAAAGTTCATTGCATCAAAAGAAGTTTGCAAAGAAATATTATGGTAAAAATAATTCTTGCATGAATTCAGGCAAAAGTAACATAAGTGTGTCATGCATTGTGATAGTCAGAGCTAAATTCACTTGATCAAGAATTCAAGTTTTTACTCGAGGTAAAAGCACATAGGTGTGATATATCAATAAATGTGTGATATATTGAAAACCAAGTAATAACAATTTGAAAAAATTCATACTGATAATAATTGTTTAGATATGATGATCACGACCTTATCTAAAAAAAATATGAGTTTTGCAAAAGAGTTGTTAGATTGTTGGAGCCCTCAGCCTAAATCAGAAGAAGAAGATTGTTGGATTTTTCTTCATTAGTTGGAGAAGAAATGAAAGATTGACAAATAAAATTAATAATCATAATTAAATAAAACAGTAAAAAAAAGTAGATAAATTATTTATAAATTATAATCTTTATTCACTATTTTACATTGATATAAAGTTGCTATCTTTTTTCATTTTATAACAACACAATCAATAACAATATATTTAAGAAAAAATCTTTTGAGATGAAAAATCCGAAACAGAGTATAGTCACCTTTTTATAAGTGAGTTTGTAATGGTTATTTTTTATATTCTCATTAATTTACAAAATCAAAACTCTTATTTTCAATTGTTATTATCCGTGCGGTAAGAAAAATATAATCTTGGGATGATCAATTGTCCATTGTTCATGTATTAAGTCTATTTAAATTAGTATTTTTCCTAACACGTCTTTGCCGCCCTCTCCTTCCATCCCTCCGCACTCTTTAAATTTTAGTATGAGTTGGGTCGGCCTTAAATATAAATTGTCAATAAAATCAATATTAGTGTTGACTTTTATAATTATTATGTTGATCAAAATAATCTCATATAGAGAGACAAACCTAACTAGTTCATTGGTCTAAAATCTAATTTAAATCAACAAAACTAAAAATTATTATATATAAAATAAATTAATAATTAAGTTTGATTACTATGCATTATCATTATAAAAGAATGTTATACTTTTATTATATTAGATTCTTTCATGTATATAATTTTCGAAATAGTTATTACAAAAGTAAAAAAAATTAAAAAATTAACGATTGTAATTGAATACCAATATAATTTTTCCACATTAATATTTATATAAATCAAGTCTTTAATAATAACTTATCTTTAATATCTAAATAATGTAACTAATATATGTCGATATTGTTAGGCTGGACCTCAAATTATATGTGAGTTTAATGATTATTACTATTTTATTTACATAAAAAATCTTAATAATTTATATTAGATTTGTTGTTTAGTATCTGTTTATAATATTGTTGGCCACAAAATATTAGCCCTTTAAAGAAATCAATGAAATTCAACAACTATGGTTCTAAAGATTGGATATTGAAAAATAAATGATCTAAAGGAATAAAATCAACAGTCCTCATATGGATATATCGTGGGTTTTATGAAGGTGATGGGAAGATTAAGATGTATTTTTATTTTTATTTTCTAAAATCAATTGAGATTGATTAAGAATACAGGGAGTATTCTAATCTATTACAATCAAAAGGCAAACGGAGAATTTCCTGACCAACACTAAACTAACAAAAACGCCTAGAAAGATATAAGTTAAATGCAAGAAAATTAGAGTTGGAGTAAAGAATTTCCCCTATGCAAGACCATTTTCAAATCAATAATTTAATGTTTCAACAGATTGCGATATACTACAATAACGTGTTTCGGACACCTATTGTACTTCATCCCCTTAATGTTTCAACAGTTAAATGTTATTTTATTCCTAACCTTCCAAAGGTATCACACTCGACATCCAAATGAGATCCGTCTTAAAGTTACTTTTTGTTGTTGTTGCCCAACACCACGCCACTTCAAAAAAATATTCCCAAATACAACCTACATAAGAAAACACCCTACCAAACCGATCTCCCACCCTTTTCCAAACTAACGATAAAATCGAACATTCAAAAAAGATTGAATCATTGAATTTCACACTTCAAGCTTGTTGTTATTTATAGTAGGAGAAGGTAAATGATTGATCAAATGCCTATGTTTTTTTAAGTAAATGGGCTTGAAAATATATTGATCTAACAATATTGAGTAGGTGTTGTTTTCACTCAACAATGTCATCTTGTCAACAACATTCAACACAAACTCTTTGATATAATATAACTTTGAAATCATAAAAAGCATGCATTAAAAATCAATTTCATTGTGACTTCTTAGAAATTTTAATTTTGTGAAAAATTGAGTTTCAATATAAGAAAAAAAATAGTTAAATGATTCATAGTTTCACTTTTTTGTTTCATAAAATGATCTAAGGGAACCTTGTAACCAAAAATAGGAGTTGAGTATGGGCACCAAAGGTAACCATGTAAAATGTCAAAGGGTTTCAAAGAACTACTAGTATTATTAGTATAGAACAATCTTTTCTATTTAGAAAACTAAAAAAATGTGACATGGAGAATTTGTATTAGACTTATAAAAAAATGCTAAGAAATTGATATGCTACTAATTTGTTTATGAAGAAAATCAGAAGTGTGTCATGATGTATGATGTGAAAGACTAATATTATGTGATTACAACAAGTGTTAAGTAAAGAGATAGAGGAAATTATCAGAGCTTTTAAGACATAGAGATTTTCATGTCTTTCATAGTGATATTGTTGATAGAGTTCTTGAAGTTTTTATAGTGATAATGAATAACCATGTTTTATGAAATAAATTTTCAAAATGTGGTTATTTCTATAATATAGCAAATTCATCATTGAATATTTTTAAAAACTTGATAATGCGATCTTGATCCTTGTACTTTTAAAAATAAGATGAGACTAAAAACTTGATAATGCAATCTTGATCCTTGTACTTTTAAAAATAAGATAAGGCGTCACATGTGTAGTGAATGATAAACAAATAATTTTTTGTCTCAATTATCATACTTGTATAACAAGAAAATTAAAAAGCAATTATACAAATCTTAATACCAAACAAAGAAAAAAAGAAAAAATTGTTTCAGCTATAATTATTATGATCTAAAATATAAAAAATTATAATAAAGATAAAATATTATCATTTTTATTAAAATTTTACTTTAAACTTTAGAATACGTTAAATTCACCCAATAATTTTTATTTTAAAAAGTATTGGATTTAATGAATTTATAGTATTAACTTCTAACTCATTTTTATTTTTTTATAAAAGTATTTCTCTGAAATTGTTTTTTATGTGACTGCCTCTATAAGTTTCCATAAAACATTATATGCTCAATAAAATTAATATTTCCATATGAGAATAGTCACTCTCGAATAGATTATTTAAAATGTTTTTATCATTTACATTGATTCCATTTTTATAATCATCACGACTTCAATCATAATAGATAAGAGATTAAATTGTGGTATTTAAAATTTGTGATTAATTTAAAGGTTTTATTATTTATAAAGCAAATTGTGTTAGTGTTCACATAAAAACCAGAGAGAAAAGCAGCGGAAAGAAAATAAGACACTAAAGTAAATTGAAATATCCCCCCAAAAAAATCTTGAGATTTCACTATAATATCGAGCTTTAACAGATTAGGCCCACAAACCTTTAATACAAAAAATTGAAATATTTTACACTAACTTATCCTCCCAACTAAAATATATCTTTTCTACGGGATGAACTCACGAATTGGGTATAGATTTCACCGACTAATCTCAATAACCAAAAACAACTTTTGTAGGTTGAGTTATATAACCAAACAAAGATATTTAATGGTTGATCTTAAGAACCAAATTAATTTCTTCAAAAATATCACACTCTTGAAAATAAAACAATGGCATAACATCGATACAACTTTTTCCTTACAAATAGTTTTTTCACTCACAAAGAATTAAGAAAACTTTTGTGAAGGAAAATATTTAAAGAGAGAGAAGAGAGTGATAACATGTAAAGAATTAGGAAAACTCTTGATTCTGGTGTGAAATGATGTGAGGAGAAACCTCATTTATATAGAAAAAGATTTTGCTCAAAATGGAAACAGTTCATGGGCTAAATTAATGGCCTAATTGATTAGGCTAATCGATTATTCAAGCCACAAATGGACGATTTTGATATTTAGTCGTCATCAATCATTTAGACATTTGTCACAATAGATTCAGAGCATTTTAATGAAAAATAATTGATCACATGGTTACGCCTAATCGATTATTTAGAAAAATAATCAATTTGATTAAACAATCCCCTAATCAATTAGCTAGGCCTTAAAAAGATTTACAAGTATTTTAACAAATAAAAATAGGCTCCTCAAAAGTTTTATGTGTGTGTGTGTATGTGTGCGTGCCCGTTTGTGTTTGTGTGTGTGTGTCTGTGTGTGTGTGCGCGCGTGTGTGTTTGTGTGTGTGTGGTGTGTGGTGTGTGTGTGTGTGTGTGTGTGTGTGAGTGAGTTGCCTTAGTATCTTATGAGTTATTCTTCTACTTTTACAATACTATAGTCACCTAGACAGAAACGACCAAACGAGCTTTCACACTTCCCCTCTTTCACAACTCAGAGGTTTTCATGTTTACTTTCCAGATACATCGATCATATTACCACCAACTTCAACTAGTATAAGTGTTATCGTCATCAAAATACCAAGAAGGCCACCAACGTCGGGATCACCAACTTAATACCTACAAGCACATAGATCCACAATCAACTAAAGATTTTAACTTTCTTCAGTGAAATAAAAATTTAAAACGCACTTAAAATATAAAAATAGAAAGTGATATGGGCCGACCCAAAGGGCCCAATAGAGTGCAAAACCCAACATGTGGAGGAAGCAAATTATGTTGAAAGTAGGTGGATGTAATGCCAAACATACTCGTGATACCTCATCTAAAAACATATTTCCCAGAATCAGATTCATTCAGTGGTCATCTGCACTTCACTCTCATTTTCACACTTCACTCTCATATTTAAAGGGGATTTACACACCATTTCCAGGTACGATTTTCACTCCCAATTGAGATTGAAATATTCATTTTTCTCATTGACTTGGGCATTAAATTATTAACCATGTAGGTAAATATCACTCCGCTATATCATAACTTAGCTTCACTGTGACGCAACAATGAACTCGACCTCTATGATAATCATTTTGTTCTTGAACAGAACATTGGTGTCGTTTGTGGAAATCGATCTTGGATTCTTACGATTACCAGAACCTACTAACCTTAGATCCATATCTTCAAAATAGAGAACCAAGTATTTGTTTAAAACATATCAAATTAAATTTTTTCTTCAATGCAAACCCAATCTTACAAATCTTCTAAATCCAAATCTTTTTCCAAACTGATTTGAATTAACAAACTGTATTCAAAAGACATCATCTAATCATTCCATAAACAAATAAAATTTCTAACCAAATGCAGTACTAGTAGTTTTCACGCCAAGATATCCCACAACATGTTCCAGACATCTTGCTTGTTATTTTGTGTATAAAAATAAGTCAATAAAAGAAACAACAGTCTCCCCCTTTGGATATTTTTTAGGCAAAGCACAAATTAAACACTTCTTCAAGTTTGCACCATAGCTAGTGCTCAAGAGACAAACATTATCAAAGAAATATGCCTTTTTTTTCTCTGCCTCTCTTTGCCTTAAAAGAGACAAATGACATAGGACCATCAACAAACAACAAACCATAATAAATGAAGATATAACAATAACACACAAGTTCTTATGAACACCACTTGGAAGCCACATCCTTTCTTAAAAATCATCATATCATCATCTTCCCCGTAAACTTGCAATAGAAGCAACAACAAGTTATGGTGAAAAGACCCCAACATTTCTCCATCAAAAAACAAATTAGTTTCATCAATAGATGCACATATGTTGAACACAATGTCTAAGACATCTTTCCCAACAAACATAAAATTCAGCAACCCATGAGAAATACCATCATTCTTAATCACAAATTCCTTTATCAACTTAAGATAATAAGATCCATTATTCGAAATTGTCTTCAAATACTGAGTATCACTGAGGAGCTCCATAACTTCATAATATTTCAATGCTTCAACAAAGGCCATTTTCTTATGATGGGTAACATCCTTTTTATTTCTAGATAATTTCTTACTACCAATCACATATTTCTTCTTCTTCTTGAGAGTCTTATTTTCCTTCGTAGGTGTAAGGATCTTCTTGTAAAGAGTCATTTTAGCCTTCAACACAACCTTTCTATTTTCCACCTTTTTCTTTGACTTGTTGTCATACCTTTTACTAAGACCAATATTTTTAGAAATACTTTCATTGTCAGGAGCAAATATAACATGAAATTCATTATTATTATGGATAGTACCCTCACTAGCATTGACATAATCATTCACAACATTATCAATATTATCACTTAGACTATTCACCATATTATTAACCTCAAAATTAACAGGGGTAACTTGCCCATCCTTCTTATGAGTTGGAAACCCAATCACTAACATGTCATACAGGTCGTTTGGCACATCCTGGTTGACATTTTCATTCGAGTACCTATTGAGGGGGACACTTTTCACATCCACATGATAAAGAGTGAACATAAGGCTATAATACAAACCTAACAGCATATGCTACAATGCTATTGAGGGAGGCACTTTTCACATCCACCTTCAGCATAGCCTTGTGCTACAAGTTGAGCATTTTTTCTAGTAACAATCTCATGACTTTTCTTATTATTGTTATTAACAACCTCAATATTGGCTACAACAATATCAACCTCAACATCTTTATGGATACGCTCATCAACACTCACATGATTATTTTCAGGGGTCACATGATCAAAATGTGGAATATTGTAGGGAATAATGTCTATAACATGTCTCCTGACACACTTCTTACACTTGAGATTCAACATACTAAGAGGAACACCAATTTTAGCTTCACCAAACACAATACCTTGATTTTAAATAGTGAAAAATCCATAATTATGAGAAGGAAGTAAGGAACCTCAACAGGAAGAATTATGCCACAATCAGTAATATTCTTTAGCTTCTTCTTTTTAACCATTGTTGGTTATTCAATGTTGAGAGGATCTTCAGCCTGACCATTATCCTTCCCTTTAATGACAACTATTTGCATGAGTCTCATAAAGTCCATAAGTGATCATTCATCGACATTAGTAAGATGTTGAAGCATCTTATATGACATCTTGGTTTGCTTCCCAATTTTCCACTCTCAACATATTTTGCCCTCTTAAATCTCGAGTTTTGGCAATCCCTCGACAATGTCTTCATATATGATATCCTTCATGATCTTAAAAACATGGATGAGGGCTGAGAAATCCATATATAACATTTTTCTTTGGATCTCAAACCCTTAATTAGGACCTCTTAATCTTTACTAGAGATAATACGTCCAAACTTGTTGTAGCTAACATCCAAACCTTAATCATATAATTGACTTATGTTGATCAAGTCAAATTTAATGTTTCTACAAACAACACGTCATTGAGACAAGGAAATCCTGGACTAAACAGTTTTCTTATGCCTTTGATTCTTCCTCTATCTCCATTACCAAAGTTAACATAACTATTAGAGTAGATTTTTAACTCTTCAAGATAGTTATTTTCACCAGTCATGTGCCTTGAACATCCAATATAAAAATACTAATCCTCTCTTGATGAAACTCTAAGAGATGTATGAGTTATAAGACAAGTGACAAACTCTTTAGGTTTCCACACCTTCTTGGCTTGAGTTTTCTTCCCTTTCTTTCTATTGCACCTTGGCTGGATATAAGAATGAGGATATGCATACATTCTATAATGAAAGGGTCTTATATGGCGAAAAAGATCATAATAAGAAAAATAAGAGGCTACCTCATCATCTTAATGATTTTCCATGAGATAGATGTTGGCTTCATCTTCATCTTCTAAGGATTTCATATTGTCATGTTCCCATGCAATGTAAGTTTTCTTGCCCTTTTTCTGAGGTTTATTAGATTTCTTTTGATTTTCCTTTTTCGCTAAAAGACAATTTGGCATGATGTGTCATTTCTTTCCATATAAGAAGTATGTGGGGATGAATGAAGCTTTTTCCTCATATTTTTCTTATTCTTATTTTTGTTGTTTCTCATGCCCTATGAACCTTTTGAAGTTCTTTACTATAAGAGACATGTCACCGTCAGAGTCAAAGTCTTCTGCTTTGAGTACTATACTTTTGATTTTCTTTTTCTCCTTACTCATCCACGAAAAACCTCTTTAGTTCCATCTCGTGTTTCTATAGCTTACCAAAAAGAATGTGTATGTCCATAATTACTAAATCCCCATATTCACAAATGCACTGACTTTAAGTTGTTAGTTACGATGGTAGAACCTAAGAATTTTACAACTAATTACTCATTTGAAAATGTTTTTCCTAGAGTTCTCATATGACTCATGATATGAGTAAACCATGTTTGCATCTAATTTATATTATCTTTAGTTTTCATTATAAAGAATTCATACAGGTGAATTAATGTGTCTAACCTTGTCCTCTTTACCTCAGTAGTACTTTTGTGGGTAATTTGGAGGATATCCCAAATTTCTTTTGTAGTCTTGTTGTGAGAAACTCACAAAAATTCATTAAGACTGAGAACGATAATGATGACTAGTTTTTGCTTTTAAACCACTATGCTATTTTATTTATCATCATTGGTCTAATCCTTTTCAAGTTCGTTCATTCCAAAACCATTGACGTCGTGCGTAGGAACAAGTGGATCTTCCTTCACAATCTTCCAAATACCAATCCATTCCTTTTATGAAACCAATCATTTTGTCTTTCTACAAATTATAACCCTTTCCATTAAATAATGTAAGTTTGTTTAGTGAATAGATTGAAGTTTTTCTCCCTTCTGGCGATTAGTCTTTAACACCAGTTAGGCTCTAATGGCACTAGTTGGACATGTAACTTCAAGAACAAAGGGGGGGGGGGGGGGGGGGGGGGGGGATTGTGGTATTCAAAATTCGTGATTAATTTTGAGTTTTTGTTACTTAATGAGAAAATCATGTTAGAATTTATAAGATCAAAATAAAAAAATTAGTGGAAAGTAAAAGCAGTAGAGTAAATAATAGAAAATAAAAGATAAGGGTTAGAGAAATAACACCGAGGATTTATCCAGGTTCGGCCGAACGTTGGCCGACTCCTGTCCCCAAGAGATTTTCTTAAGATTTGACTATAATATTGAGTTTTTACAGGTTATACCCACGAAACTTTGATACAAGTGAATATAGAAATCTTACATTGACTTATCCCCTACAAAAAATGAGCTCTTCCACGGGCTAAAATCATGAACCAAGTAGAGATTTTACAGGTTGATCTAAACAACCAAACATAACTTTTCCAAACTGAGTTTTATAACCAATTTTTTTATAAATTGTTTATTTCAATAATCAAAATAAAATTTTCAAAAGAATATTTTACTCTTGAAAATAAAAACAACATAAAACCAGTACAACTATTTTATCACAAGCAACTTTCACTCATAAGACACTAAAACAACTTTGGTGAGAAGACAAATATTTATATGGAGAGAGAGAGAGAGAGAGAGAGAGAGAGAGAGAGAGAGAGAGAGAGAGAGAGAGAGAGAGAGAGAGAGAGAAATTCATAAGAATTTGAGAAATCCAAATTCTTGTGTGAAATAAAGAGAGGAGGCATCTCATTTATACAGGAGAAGAATTGGATAAAAAGAGGAAATGATCCATGTGCCAATTAACTCACCTAATTGATTAGGTTCTTAATATAATCGATTAGGTACCACGAATAATTGATTATTTGTACTCTATATGGAAAATTTGGATATAAAGATGTTACGTATCGTTAAAATTAATAGGTTGTTATACTCAATTATATAATCGATTTTTCTCTATCTAATCAATTAACCTTGGGATATAATAAATTAGGTGGTTAAAAACTTTCTCCTAATCAAGTTGACAACCTCCTGATTAAATGGCTAAGGCTTAAAAATATTTTTAGATGTTTTGTTAGTTAAAAAGAGGTTTTATAAAATGTTATAAGTGTGTGAGTTGCCTTAATATCATAGGAGTTGCTTTCCTAATTCTAAAGATAAGCACTTCTCAGAGAATTATTTTGATGAAGACAAATCTACAAGAAAATGTGTATGATAAAAAGCAATGGTTCAATACTAACAAAGAAGTTTAAGTCAACTTTAATATGACAATGATCAAGTCTTGGATTGCATAGTTGGATTGATCGTGAAATATTAAGGTATAAGCTCTCAACCTCACTATGATATTGCCAAATGCTCAAGTCATACATTTCATTCATACCATAAGTCATTAAACATTTTTGGTGCATCAAACAATGGCTGCCATATAATTTACTTAAGTTATTTTTCAATTTCCAGCTGAGGTAACAAATTACATATTTTCATGTAACCGGTTACATACCTGCAGCACTACATCCTGTGGCAATTTTTGGTTGTGGTAATCGGTTTTTCCACTTTTTCATGTAACAGTTAAACTGGTTTATTTTTCAAAAAAATGTAGCATCGCTTCAGGTGTAACCGGTTACACCCTTTTAGGTAACCGCTAACCACTTAAGCAGTGGCAATGTTTCATTTAATTTGTTGCAGCAAACGAATTCTTTAAAGGTGTAACTTTTCATGACATTCATTCATACGATTGTATTGTTTTAGAAAGGTGTTAAAGCACTATTTAAACCTTATATTTTATATTTTCAAATTCACCTCTTTTACAAACAATTAAAAACACTTTGTCTCTTTATTTTTCAAATCTCTTAAGTGTTCTTGAACATAATTTTTGGTGAAACTCTTGCACATAATTTTCGGTGTATATTCATATAGTTTCATCCATATACATACTTGAGCACTTGTGTTTAATAAAGATGATTGTTTGCTTAAAAGAGAAGATCAATCCAAGTGATTGATATATTATTCTCTACTTCATAAACTCTTGTAAAATTCAAAATTGTGTTTGAATCCTTGTTGTACATAATTGTTGGAAGCAAGAGAGTGATTAAGGGAGGATTGTTCTCTTAAGTCACTTGGTGTATATCATAAGAGGATTTCCCTTATTGATGTGTTTAGTATCTTGTGTATAGAGGCTAGGATTGCTTGTACAAAGTCCAAACAACATAGTAAAATCTCTTACTGCGCAAGGGAACTGGAGTACTCTCGGATTGTGAGGGGAACCAAGATACATTGTTGTGTTATTTATTTTTCTGCACTTTACTACATTCATCTCTTAACATTCAACTGGAAAAATAATCACATCCAAGTCTATAACTGAAGAAAAAAAATTAAAGTATCTAATTCACCCCCCCCCCCTATGTGCCTTTCATACTTACATTTGGCATCAGAGCGGGTTTTTGGTAACTTACTCCTTAGATCTAGAAGATGCCTTCCGCAAGCACAAATATGTTTTTTAAAGATGGTGGAAGTAGCAACAAACCACCACTATTTTCTGGTTTGACTTCTGGAGAATACACATGAAGGCACATTTAGAAGCACAAGGCGAAGAATTTGGGATGTCGTTGAAAATGGTTCATTTGTTCCCGTGAGTGTTATCAACAATGTAGGGACAATAAAGATTAAGAGTGCATCGGACGATGCCGGTAAGAAAAAGGTTCTCTACAACAAAATGACAATCAATATACTTCAAAGCACTCTTAGCATGGATGAGTTTTTTCGTGTTTCCCAGTGTGCAATCTTAAATGAAATTTGGGATACTCTAGTTGAAACACATGAAGGAACCGCTGAAATTAAAAGGTCTAGATTAAATACCTTAAGTCAAGAGTACGGGATGTTCAGAATGCAACCCGGAGAATCCATCGTCGCATTACAAAAAAGATTTATACAATTGACAAATATTTTGATTGCTCTTGGTAAGACCTTTACTAACGATGATCTTAATCTTAAAGTACTTAGATTGTTAACCAAGGAATGACAACCAAAAGTAACGACAATATCAGAAAAGAAAAGTCTTTCTACTATGACTTCCGCTTCATTGTTTGAAAAATTACAAGAACATGAACTTGAACTCGGGAGACTTGAAAAACATGAAATTCAAGAAAAGAAATCAAAAGGCATTGCTTTAAAAGTTATCCTAAAAGAAGAACAAGAAGATGATGCTCCGGAAGAAGATGAGAATTTCACGCTCCTTGTAAAAAGGCTTGGTAAGTTTTTTTGGCAATAATGAACAATCCTTGAATTATGCAAAAAGAAAGAAAATTTTCAAGAAAAATAATACTTCTACATAAAAACCAAATATAACTTGCTATGAATATGGAAAGCAAGGACACATAAAAATAGATTGTCCAAAACTCACCAAGAAAAATGGCTCCAAAAGTAGAAAGGACTCCAAATCTAAAAGAGCTTACATTGCATGGGAAGATAATGAAGTAAGTTCATCATCCGACTCGGAAAGTGACGAATGTGCAAACCTTGCCTTGATGGCTTCACATCACTCCGATAATGAAGATGAAGAGGTTAGTAATGAGTTTTCTATCTATGATAATGATGCACAAGGTGTCATATATGAACTTCTAAATGAATGCAAAATTCTGTATTAAACAGTGTCCAATCAAAAGAAACAAATTTTATCTCTTGTATAAAAGATTGACACCATGAAAAAGGATTTTGAAGTTGAAAAATAAAACCTTATTAATGAATAAAAATAGAATTTTGTATGCAAAGAATGTGAATCTCTCTCCTTCCAAATTGTCCAATTAAAAAGAGTCATTGAAAGATATGAAAAAGGACAAATTGGATTGGATGGTTTCCTTAATCAACAAAGATATGCAAATGATAAAAGTGGACTTGGATACTCTAAATTTAATAAACCAAGCTCTAGTAAAACTACCTTTGTAAAGGATAGTGACAAATCCAATAAAGAAATAATGAACAAATCTAACAATGTTCAACATTATCCTAAAAAGAAAAGATTTGTCAAGAATAAATCTTACGTTCCTATATATAAAAGTAACTTTGTTCCTACTTGTTTCTATTGTGGTATAAGTGGTCATATACCTAATGCCTGCTATGTGAGAAACTTTAGTATGGCAAGTGAGAATTATGTGTGGGTCAAGAAAGGAACTAATTATGAAGGACCCAAAGCAATTTGGGTACCTAACAAAACCTAATTTGTTTTGTAGGTATGCTTAAAGACCACTACAAATCTATGGTATCTCGATAGTGGTTGTTCTAAGCATATGACCAGAGATATCAACAAATTTTCAAATCTAGTGCTTAAGGCCAAGGGATATGTCACATATGGTGATAACAACAAAGGAAAGATTCTTGGCATAGGCAAAGTTGGAGCATCACCTTTTACATCCATTAAATATGTTCTTTATGTTGAAGGACTAAAGCACAATCTTCTTAGTATGAGCCAACTTTGCGACAAAGACTTCAAGATCAAGTTCACCAATTATGAATGCTTGATTGAAGAGAATTAATAATAGAATAAGGTAAAACTCAATGGTAAGAGAATTAATAATATTTTTATGATTTCCCTAGATGACATATCTTTGAAAGTAAAATGTCTCGTGGTAAACAACAATGACTCTTGGCTATGGCCTAAAAGAATTGCTCATATTCACGTGGAGAACTTAAATAAACTAGTCAAGCATGATATTATCATTGGCTTACCTAAGATAAAGTTTGTCAAAGATAAATTATGTGATGCTTGTTAAAAGGGAAAACAAATCAAATCAACTTTCAAACCTAAGAATGTGGTGTCCACTTGAAGGCCACTACAATTGTTGCATATGGACTTATTTGGTCCATTAAGAACAAGAAGCTTCAGAGATAATGTATATGCATTAGTTGTTGTTGATGATTTTTCTAGATATTCATGGACATTCTTTTTAGTGCAGAAAAGTGATGCATTCAAGGCGTTCAAGAAGTATGCAAATCAAATTCAAAATGAGAAATCACTAAAAATTATCTCCATAAGAAGCGATCATGGCGGAGAGTTCCAAAATACTTCCTTTGAAGAATTTTGTGAAGAACATGGAATCTTTCATGACTTTTCAGTATCAAGGACTCCTCAACAAAATGGAGTGGTGGAAATGAATAATAGGTCTATAGTAGAACTTACAAGAACGATGCTTAGTGATTCAAACCTTCCAATATATTTTTTGGGCAGATGCGGTGAGCATGGCATGTTATGTAAGTAATAGAGTTATTATTAGACCTATTTTGAAAAGACTCCTTATGAACTCTTCAAGGGAAGGAAACCAAACATTGTTTACTTTCACATATTTGGATGCAAATGCTTTGTCTTAAATAACTACAAAGATAATATCAATAAGTTTGATGAAAAATCTGATGAAGGTATTTTCCTTGGCTATTATCTCTCTAGTAAAGCATATAGAATATATAATAAAAGAACTTTAACTATTGAATAATCTATGCATGTCTCCTTTGATGAAACTAACCCCTCTAAGGATGATATTATTTTGTGTGATGATGATGATATTTTAGAAGCTCCTAAGGATGATTCTTCCCATATCAACAATGATAATCAATCAGAACACCTAGAAAAACCAACTCAACAAGTTAATGATCTACCTAAGGAATTGAGAACTCATCAGGATCATCCAATTGATAAATTCATTGGTGATATAAGTCAAGGAATTGCAACAAGATTAAATCTTAAAGATGCGTGCTTGAATATGGTATTTGTCTCTTAAATTGAACATTCCAAGATTTATGAAGCCTTGGAAGAAGATCAATGGATACTTGCAATGCAAGAAGAGTTAAACCAATTCTAAAGGAATCAAGTTTGGGAACTTGTCCATAGGCTAAGTGGTAAACACATCATATGTACTAGATGGGTGTTTAAAAACAAGCTTGATGGGAATGGTATAATTGCTAGAAACAAAGCAAGATTGGTTGCTCAAGGGTACAATCAAGAAGAAGGGGTCAAATTTGAAGAAACATTTGCTCCAGTTACAAGGTTAGAAGTTATTCGTTTATGACTTGCTTATGCATGTTCATTAAATTTTCCGTTATACCAAATGGACATCAAGAGTGCTTTCTTGAATGGCTACATTAATGAAGAAGTCTATGTCAAACAACCTTCGGGCTTTGAAGATTTCAAGAAACCTTTACATGTCTTCAAATTGAAGAAAAATCTTTATGGCTTAAAGCAAGCACCGAGGGCATGGTATGATCATCTTAGCAACTTTATTTGTGATAAAGGATTTGAAAAATGTAAAGTTGACAAAACCTTGTTTATTAAGAAAATAAAATGTAACCCTTTATTGATTCAAGTCTATGTTGACAACATCATATTCAGATTAACAAACAAAGAACTTTGTGAGGAATTTTCATTGATGATGCAATGAGAATTTGAAATGTCCATGATGGGCAAGATGAACTACTTTCTTGGACTACAAATTAAGCAACTAAAGAATGGCATCTTCATCAACCAATCAAAGTATTTCAAATAATTATTGAAAAGATTTGACATGGATAATTGTAAAGCAATGACTACTCAAAAGGGATCTGGAACTTATGTTGATCAAGATGAATCTGGTGTGGCAATGGATATTACAAAGTATCGAGGTATGTTCGGTTTATTATTACATTTGAAGGCAAGTCATCCTGACATAATGTTTAGTATTTGTCTTTGTGCTCAATTTCAAGCGAATCTTAAGGAATCACATCTCACCACCGTAAAAAGAATAATGAAGTATCTTAAAGGAACAACGAATGTCGGCATATGGTATCCAAAGGGTAGTATATGTAATTTAGTTGGATTTTCTGACTCGGATGATGAAGGTTGTAAAACTGATCTCAAAAGCACAAGTGGTACTTGTCACATACAAGGAAATGCACTGGTATCATGGTCTTGCAAGAAACAAGCTTGTGTCGCACTTAGCACGACCAAAGCGGAATACATTGCAGCAGGAAGTTGTTGTGCTCAAATTCTTTGGCTTAAGCAACAATTAAGTGACTATGGACTCAATCTTGGGAGCATTCCTTTATGATGTGATAATATAAGTGCCATAAACATAACCAAAAATCCAGTTATGCACTAAAGGACAAAACATATCAATATTCGACATCATTTTCTATATTATCATGTGCTTAAAGGCGATATTGAAGTTACTTTCATAGACACTCATAATCAACTCGAGAATATATTCACAAAACCGCTTGCAAGAGAACCGTTCTACAAAATTCGAAGGGAACTTGGCATTTTAGATGAGGTTGATGTATGATTCTTATTTTCATTAATTATCGATAAAAACACCAAGTCTTTTACCATTCTTTTTGGTAATGACAAAGCGGGAGAAGATTTTATGTTGTTGTATGTATATATCTCATCCAATTTACAGCAAGTATATATTTTCCAATTCTCTCAAACATGGATCAAGGGGGAGCATTAATCAAGGGGAGATACATTATTTGAGGAAGAAAATTGCATCAGTTTTTCAAAAAGTTGTCATTATAAAAAAGGGGGAGAATGTGAAGATAAGCACTTTTCAAAGAATTGTTTTGATGAAGACAAATCTACAAGCAAATGTGTATGACAAAAAGCAATGGTTCAAGACTAACAAATAAGTTTAAGTCAACTTTCATATGATAAAGATCAAGTCTTAGATTGCATAGTTAGATTGATCATGAAATATTAAGGTGTAAGTGCTCAACCTCACTATGATATTGTCAAATGCTAAAGTAATACATTTCATTCATACCATAAGTCATTACACATTTTTGGTGCATCAAACAATGGCTGCCATACTATTTACTTAATTTATTTTTCAATTTCCAGTTGAGGTAACTAATTACATATTTTCCTGTAACTGGTTACATACCTGCAGTGTTACATCCTGTGGCAATTTTTGGCAGTGGTAACCGCTTACCACTTTTTCATGTAACCGGTTACACTGGTTTACTTTTCAAAAAAATTTAGCACCGCTTCAGGTGTAACCGGTTACACCCTTTTAGGTAATCGGTTACCACTGAAGCAGTGACAATGTTTCATTCAATTTTTGCAGCAAACGAATTCTTTAAAGGTGTAACTTTTCATGACATCCATTCATATAATTGTACTGCTTTAGAAAGGTGTTAAAGCACTATTTAAACTTTATATTTTATATTTTCAAATTCACCTCTTTTACAAACAATTAAAAACACTTTGTCTCTTTATTTTTCACATCTCTCAAGTGTTCTTGAACAAAATTTTTGGTGAAACTCTTGCATATAATTTTTAGTGTATATTCATATAGTTTCATCCATATACATACTTGAGCACTTGTGTTTCATAAAGAGGATTGTTTGCTTAAAAGAGAAGATCAACCAAAGTAATTGATATATTATTCTTTACTTTATAAACTCTTGTAAAATTCAGAATTGTGTTTGAATCCTTGTTGTCTAGAATCCCTGGAAGCAAAAGAGTGATTAAGGGAGGATTGTTCTCTTAAGTCACTTGGTATATATCATAAGGGGATTGTTCTTATTGACATGTTTAGGATCTTGTGTATAAAGGCTAGGATTGCTTGTATAAAGTCCAAACAAGATAGTAAAATCTCTTACTGCATAAGGGAATTGGAGTACTCTCGAATTGCAAGGGGAACCATGATACATCGCAGTGTTCTTTATTTTTCCGCACTTTATCGCATTCATCTCTTAACATTCAATTGGAAAAATAATCACATCCAAGTCTAAAATCGGAAAAAAAAAATTAAAGTACACTGATCATATAAGTGCTTCAATGAAGCCTTTAGTCTTTTACTTATTGAAACTTAATATGTCTTTAATTTAATTACCTTCATCAAAGAGTTGCAAAATTATTACCACCTACTTCAACAATCATTGGCAGTGTCGTCGTCAAAATGCTATGAGGATTGTCATCAGGATCATCAACTTCATACTTACAAGCACATAAATCCACACTTGGGAGGAAAAACCTCATCCCATACCTCTTTTGACTTAGGGATAATGGATAACATTTCCTCCCATTCCTAACCAGGAGAAAGGGAATTCTCTCCCACTAAGGTGCAACTAGGGGAAACTATAGTCATATCCTTGGCACCAGGAAAGACCATTTTGGTAACTTGTCCATCAATAAGAGCAGATAGGGTACCAATATGCATATTCAAAGCGGAAACTACATTGGCCGAGGGCGTGCTTGGAATCCCAAGAAAAAAACAAGATCTTAAATCTCTTTCATCAACCATTATGTGGTATCTTCACTATTCATGACGTCTACTAAAGACAAAGATATAAGAAAAACTGGAGAAAGAAAAGAAGAAAAATAAAACTATAAAGTCACCTACCAGAGATTTTATTCTTCTCATCTTTTTGGACTTAGCATCCACAATTAAGGGAATTTGAGTGCATTTTTTTAGCCAAGTCTTAAAGGCAAGGTAAGATGGGAATACACCACCCACATAGCCAAGTTTATGACAAAAAGACTTTAAGTGGCCTTTCAAGTATAACTCTTCTTCAACCAAATCTTCCTCCATATAGCGGTACATCCCAACTCTAATAAGGAAATGCCTCTGAGTCACACTATCAGAGTAAGGCTTAAAATACTTGGTACTCTGTTGCAAGGAAATCACACCATAACCATTCACAATTTTGGAACCGCTTTACACTTTGAATAGGTGGAAGAACAATGTCACCGTCAACTCACTACCTTTGTATTCACATTGGTGCTAAAAGACCTTGATGAACACCCAACTCACAAAGTGGAACTACGAGGGGGAAATGAGTAAATAATTTAAAACAATGATTTTAAACTCATTGAAAGGAAGGCGATAACCGACAAGGGAGAGTAGGCATTCATGAAATGGAATAACACATCCTTTATATTGACCATATACTCTCCGATCTTCACTAGAGGAAGGACGCCCCAATCCTCAGACGAGTCCATTTCAATCATAGCTTGGGAAATGGCATCACCACAAGAAAAATCGGAAGCAATGCTTGATATATCTAAATTCACCCAAACTCTCGAAATGTCCTTACTAGCCTTCCACGTTGATACATAAGTGATAACCATGTTTGAAGAAATCAAAGAACAAATGCATGAAACAACAGGTAGAGCGAACAAATTCAAAGCACTGAGAAACCCTAAAAAGGTAAAAAGAATAAGAAAGAAAAAATATCGGACACCATAAACCAGAAGTTCAAGTAAAGAAGTTGAACACGCAAAAATTGAAGTGACAAGTGAAACTTTTCGTATAGCGGGACAACCTTCACGCCAAAGAATCTTCAGAGTAAAATGTATGAAAAGGAAGAAATTTATCGAGAAGAGTTAATAAGAAATCAACAAAGGGGAATAATGTCCCATCGATAATCTTATATATCTCTTCAAAAGATTAGAGGTTACACGATCATTTCCCAATACCAATGATCAAGATCTCCCTAAGATTATTCATATGACACCCTAGTACCCTCGATGCAATCATAATGATGGATACTTGGAATATGGGGAACATGTTAATCATTTTGTCTCTCTTATAAAGGCCACATGTTAATGTTTTCATATAATCGTTATTTTCAGAAACAACGAATGTTCCATGAGACATCTATCAGTGATGACTTCATAGGCGGATGGTGTTATTCACTACAAAACCCTTGCCATCTATAACAAGAGACAATGGCTTAGGGGAAATTGTTTTTGGCATGCCAAAGGGGCCCAATATAACACAAATCCCAACATATGGAGGAAGCTAAATACCTTGATTTCCGTAACAAGAGACAAGGTCTTAGAGGCAACTGTTTTGAGCCGGTCAAAAGGGCCCAATATAATGCAAAGCCCAACATATGGAGGAAGCAAAATATGTTGAAAGTAGACAGATGTAATGCCAAGCATCCTCATGCCACCTTATCCAAATATATATTTTACACCATTATATTCATCCATTGGTCATCCCCCTTCACACTCATTTCATATTTAAGTTTCTAACAAACTCTACTATTTAAAGGGAAGATTTCAAGTGCGGTCTTCACTCCCAATTGATATTGCATTATTCATTTCTCTAGCTTACTTGAGCATTAGAGTGCTAACCTTATAGGTCTACATAACTCCACAGTACCAGAACTTAGCTCCACCACAACGTAGCAATCAACTCAACCACTTTGATCATCACTTTATTCTTGAACAAAACTGAAAGGAATAATGATAACAACATAATCCATGCATACCTTTTTTTATATTATTTTTTAGTTTTTGTACACACTAAAACATTTAATAAATTTTGTTACTTTCGACATCAACATTTTTTCCTATAATATTTTCACTTATTATATATATTTGCCACTTATGCTTTTATATTGATTTGGGCTATTTTTTTTCTCTTCAAAATATCAGAGAATCTATTTTGATATCCCCAAGTTTGACCTAGCACCCCCACATGTTATGTTATTACCATATTAACCTTGTGAAATACAAAAAATCCTTTCAATATACTATTGTAACAATTTGAGTTTTTTGAAAACCTCTCAAACATATAGGATATTTCATTCAAACTACCAAATTTATGACCAATAAGCATACAATCAATTTTACCGCATTTTAAAAAAAAACATGCACTTTTACCAGTTTTATAGAAATGTCTCGTAAAAACTCATGTTTCTCATGCATTTTTATCAAATATTTTTAAAAAACTGGTAAAAATGCACATTTTATGTCGGATATTTTGAAAATTCCGGTAAGAATGTCTATTTTTTACCATATATTTTGAAAAAATGGTAAAAATGCATACTTTCTATGGGATATATTTGAAAAGATGGTGAAAAGGTAAGCAATTATACTGGTGATTTTGAAAAATCGATAGTGGAAAATGTTTCTTAGGTTAACCGGAAATTTCAAAAAATCTGGGAAATGCATGAAGTTTTCCAAATTTTTATAAAATGCAGTGGTTTAAAATGTATAGTTTTTTTTGCATCTGCAGTGAGGACTAGAGGATCACACAACATGATTGCTTCTAGGTAATGTGACAGAGTTACAACTGCTGCTACGAGGGGAGATAACATTGATCACTCGCATATCTAGGCGAGAAGAGTAGCCCCAACCAATTTTCACAGGAGGCGAATGGTGGTCGAGCAGTTTTGCGCACCCCTATAGTATTTGACATAAAGGATCTAGACATGTTTCTGGATGGACCAAAGATCCTGATGATGAGCCAGTTGTTGCGGGTGTTAAGGATGTAGAGGGTCAGAGTGACATGTAGATGGTAGTCGAGACAAAGGTGACACGTGTTTGTTAGGGATAGGTATGTATATGTTATATTGAACTTGACTTCATTTACTATTGATACATTGAAAATAATTGATGCTTTTTAGTTTGTTTGTTATAGGACCGACTGCCGCTGAAGGTGCCCACCCATGAGGCAAAGTTGAAGAAGATCTTAGATGCCCCGATTCTACACGAGGTCTGGGAGATTTTAGAGGATTGCAATCTCCTTTCATTGGTGGATTGTTCACTGAACATGCTTAGCGCTTCACTATTTACAACCTTTGTTGAGCGATTGCATAAGGATATATATTATTTCCATATTCACTTTGGTGAGATGATGTCTCCTCTATGTTCTATCTTCCCATTCCAGGTAATTTCTTCACCACCTATCTCATTAGCCAACAAATAACATGCATTACTGCCATACGAAACCTGGGGGTTACTGAGGATGAGGTGTTAGAGGAGTTTAAGTTTAACAAGGGTGCTCACTTTTGCCTATCTTGGCTCTAGGATAGGTATGTGAAACTGGTGCAACAGTTTATGTATGAGGCAACCGCTATGGTACATGTGATGCATCTTATAGGATGTAATATCTTAGGATAAGTCTCATGCATATATTGATGTGGAGTACATGTGACTATTTAGTAACCTTGAACATGCCAGCTGGGCATGAGGTTTGGTTGCACTAATTGTTATATATGCATCACTTGGAGAGGCGATTGTCTTTGAGACTAGGCAACTTTCTGGTTATATAAGTTTATTTTAGATATAAAAAAATATTATTTCTTATTAATTTTGTTATTATGTGTGATATTTTTTATTTGCTTATGTTCTTGTGCAATGTTGGATATACAAGCATTTCCCTTCCATTTGTGAGAGACGAGTTATTCCTACCACTACTAGCTCCAGATAGGCCAAGACATGGAAGTCCAAGCATGCACACCCAGGCGGTATTTTGGAGTACAGAAAGATGATTGATGCACTAACTACTATAAAGTATACCTTCGGTGACACAATATTACAACAACCATTTTCCATCTTAGTCATATCACATTTTTTACGTGCATGTTTTTTTATTAAGAAACTTTTCATCACGGTCCCTAAAAATGAATGTGGTCATAGAATTTGGATGACAAACTTCAAATTCCAGCATTAACATTTTTCCATTTAAAAAAAATAAGCGTGCGTCCCTTCACCTTTATTGTTATTTAAAAACTAAAAGTATAAGAACTACGATTGTTAAATTCAACCATGGTTATATGTTCCATATTTCACAATGGTTGAAGCTTGCAACCATTGTGAAATTATTTCCCACTATATTGAAATATAACAGGTACCTCATTTCATTCATAACACACAAGGGTGCCATAGCGAACGAGACGACAAAGATATCAAAATCTTCACCATCTTCATTCATTTCTGGAAACGAACATCATTTTTGGAAACGAAATCACCATCCTCTTCGAATTATGATATATTACCATTCTCTCTCTCTCTCTCTCTCTCTTCTCTCTCTATATATATTATATATATATATATATATATATATATATATATATATATATATATATATATATTATATATATATCTGACGCTTCTGAATGTTTATGTTCTTCACTAGGGTTATTGGTTTATTTTTTAAACAGATAAATGATGTTGGCTTTTGTTGCATTTCATGAATCAACACTTTCGGCATTGACATTGTCATGTGTATTGTTCATGTTTTATTTAGATTTTGTGAATATGCTTTAGGTGTTACCATGTTGCCACGTTCATGTTGCAATTTTGTGAATATGATTTAGGTGTTGCCATTTTGTTCATGTGACAATGTTCATGTTTTATTCAGACTGTGTGCATATAATCATATTAGGATGTTGTGTGTGTAGCATTAGTGTGTCATTCACATTAGTCTTTTGATATAAATTTCACAATTTGTTATGAATCGTAGTTGGATGAAAGTTGATAGATTGGGTCCGATGTATGGGAATGGAGTCCTTGAATTCCTTGAATTCGCAGAAAAAATGTTCTCGATAATAATTATATCTTTTATTACCCTTGTGTTTTTTTAATGAATATCAAAAAACGGTCAAAGAAAGAAATATTACTTCAATTATGTTATGACGGAATATGTCAAAATTATACAACATGGATGCGACATGGAGATATGGATAATAGTTGAAATGCAGCGTCACAAATGGATGAAGATGATAAAGATATGGATGATCTACTAGAAGATATGATATGTGATATTGGAGAATCGTCTTATATGAAAGCCCATATTTATGATACTTTACGTATCAACAAAGATGTGCCTTTATATAAGCGGTGCACCGGTTTTACACGATTGTATGCATTGGTAAAATTGTTTAATCTGAAGGCAAAAGGCGGGTGGTCAGGTAAAAGTTTCACATAAATGCTTTATTTGTTGAAGCAAATGCTACCAAAAGATAACAATTTTCCAAATCGTTGTTACGAGGCCAAAAAGATATTGTGTCCAATGAGTTTGGAGTATGTCAAAATACATGCATGCCCTAATGATTACATATTATACAAGAAATAATATGAGAAATTGGATCAATGTCCACAATATGGTGAGCCGCGCTACAAGTTGAAGAACAACAATGGTGATGACAATGACAATGTTAGTAAGAAGCGTCCTCCTTTTGAAGTGTTATGGTAGTTGCCAATAATTTCAATGTTAAAGATACTTTTTCCTAATGTGAATGACGCAAAGAATATTAGATGGCATGCAAATGAAAGAAAATGTGATGGAAACATTCTCAGTGTATTTGATTCTTTGCAATGGAAGAAAATTGATTCATTGTTTCCGGATTTTGACCTTGAGCCAAGAAACCTTAGGCTTGGTCTTGCCACAGATGGAATGAACTCCTTTGATAATCTGAGTACTAACCATTCTTCGTGGTCTGTTCTTATCACGATTTATAATCTATCTCCTTGGTCATGCATGAAGCGCATGTATATGATGCTAAATATGATGATTTATGGACCAAGACAACCTGGAAATGACATAGATGTTTATCTAAGTCCATTAATTGAGGATTTTAAGCTTTTGTGGGATAAAGGTATTGACTTTGATGATGCATATTCTAGTGAAAAATTTAAGATGTGTGCAATGTTATTTTGCACAATCAATGATTTTCCTGCATATGGTGATTTGGCTGGATATAGTGTCAAAGGACATAAAGCGTGTCCTATATGTGAATATGATACATGTTTTCACCAGCTTGGGTTTGGAAAAAATACCGTTTACCTTGGGCATCAGAAATTTCTAAAACCCAATCATCCTTATCGTAGATTGCAAAAGGCTTTTAACGGAGAGCAGGAGTTTGAAAGCACTCATAAACCTTTAATTAGAAATGAAGTTTATCAATGACAAGAACACCTTAATGTTGTCTTTGGAAAGAATAAAAACGGTCCCGTTGAGAGAAATATTTGGAAAAAGAGATCGGTGTTCTTTGATCTTCTATATTGGTCTAGACTTAATGTAAGCCATTGTATTGATGTGATGCATGTGGAGAAAAATGTGTGTGATAGTTTGATAGGAACACTTATAAATATTCTAGAAAATACTAAAGATAATAATAATTCTCGTTTAGATATGGTGAAGATGAGTATACGACAATTAGCTCCAGAAGATAGAGGAAAATATATTATTTGCCTCCGGCATGTCACACTCTATCTAAAAAAGAAAAAGAAAAGTTTTTGCGAATGTTTGCATGGTATTAAAGTTCCCCAAGGCTAGTCTTCAAACATCAAGAAAATTGTATCAATTAAAGATCTAAAGTTAATTGACTTAAAATCTCATGATTGTCATGTCTTGATGCAACAACTTCTACAAGTGGCTATCTGTGGCATCCTTACAAAAGATGTAAGAGTAACTATATATGTAATAAAATTCTTGATTTAAAAAATTAGATGAATTAGGATAAAAGGCTGAAATAATATTGTGTTAATTAGAGATGTATTTTCCTCCATATTTTTTTGACATTATGGTTCACTTACTTGTCCATCTAGTCAGAGAAATCATATTTTATGGTCTAGTTTTTTTAAGGTGGATGTATCCTATAGAACGATACATGAAGATATTTAAAGGATATATGGAAAATCATTACAAAGCGAAAGCTTCGATCGTTGAAAGGTACATCACAAAATAAGCTCTTGAGTTTTGTTCAAACTATTTGTCGAAAATAGAGTCTATTGGAATTCCAAAGTCTCGTCATGCTGACGGATTTGAAGGTAGAGGTACTCAATGTTTAAATATTAAGTCAATGAATCGAGATGTAGTACTCGAAGCATATTATATATATATATATATATATAATATATATATATATATATATATATATATATATATATATAATATATATTATAGTAGAGAGAGAGAGAGAGAGAGAGAGAGAGAGAGAGGAGAGAGAGAGAGAGAGAGAGAGAATAATCTTAGTGTAGTTAAACCTTACATAACTATATATAAAAAAAGATATAAATAACATATATCAACGAATGAATGACAAGTGATTGTTGACATGTATAACAAAGAATTCATAAGTTGTTTTAATAATAGGATTTCTAATGATGTTTGTGCATCCGAGACAAATAAGTGGTTGTCGTACATGCCAAAATTTACTGTGATAACTTGGATGACATATGATATTTCTAATTATTTCTTTTATACAAAAGCAAGAGATTATCAAAGTACAATACAAAATAGTGGGATTATGGTTGAGGCCAAATCCATTTTCTCTAGTTCGAAAGATAAAAATCTTATTTTGGCAACCACCGCATTCTACTGTGTCATTTAGGAGATTTTGGAGATTGGTTATGTTACTTTTGAGTTGCCTTTATTTAAATGTAAATGGGTTTCCAAAAACAATGGTGTACAAACTAATGATCTAGGATTCACACAAGTTGATCTTGGCAACACAACTTATAACACTGAACCATTCATCATGGCTACTCAAGCAAAATAAGTTTTTTATGTGACAGACCCTGCGGACCTGTCGAATAAATGATCAATTATTCTCAAAGGAAAACACATTCCTCATAGTGATGATGAAAGTTTTAATATTTATTTCACATGTAACGCAAGTGCCTATTTCATATGAAAAAGTTGATAGAGATCATGTACATGCTATTCGCAACGATCATCAAGAAGACATATGGGAAAATTAACAAGTAAGTATTTTATATTATTCATTCATAATTTGTTGTATGTTATAATTTCTAATAATGTTATTTTCTAACAACTATTATTATTTGAAATTATATGTGTTTAAAGTCAAGACAATAAGACAACAAGATAATATTATTTGATGTAATGATGTGTGTACATTATAGGTTGTTTTGTGTCATTTTGATTTTGATGTAATATACCATTTTTGGTTCCTAATGGAATCATGTCATTGATGTAATAAAATTTTTGGTTACTAATGGAATTGTGTCATTGATGTAATACAATATTTTTTTCTAATTCAATTCACATATGAGTGTATTGTTGTTTGTGGTCTGTTACGATTCGGAAGTATTCACGTTAAAAATATGAGAATACTGAAAATCTGAAAAAATATATTTTAAAAAAACACATAATATCACAATGATTTTTAATTCAACCGTTGTTATACGTAGAACGATATCCATAATATTAAAACACAAGAATAACATTGCAGGAATTCGAACCCATAACCTATAAATTATTTCACAACGGTTATTTTCTTTAACTATTGTTATACGTAACACACTACCTAACTTATAACCATGGTCACTTGCCCATTGTGAAAAATGACTTATATACAATCACACGCTACCTAAAAACAAACGTGAAACTATCATTATATGTGTTTCACAATCGTCATTATATGTGTTTTTCGTAGTAGTGACTGACCATAGACGATGTCATATGTACACGTTACATATACCATATATTGCATCGGGAGTTCGATGACGCTTCACTTTTTTTTGGTTATCCGCGATGAGAGACCTTAGTGGTTAGACATTTATCCCGAGAGGTGTTTGTGCCAGTTTAGGTATGTCTAGTACATCCCATGACCAATCCCTGTTATTCCATGCGAGAGCATTGATAGATGGTTTGTTGGTAACATTATCAGTTCTACCAATGCCATTAGAGATCGTGCAGTGCAGGTTCAGTTCCATGCATAGTGTGTCGATGGATACTCGAAGTGATAGTTATTGTATCACACTCTCGCATCATCCCACCCGTTGAACATGAAGATGATGTTGAACCTTCTCATGTCGTAATACCTTCTGATGAAGTGCCACCACCTTCTCCGCCTCCACATGGTGCGAATGACCAATAATGTCTGCAAATGATAGTAGTCATTATGGATAACCTTATGGGTTTGGTAAATCTATATTGTAGCGGTAAAATTTGTGAGATTAAACTATTGATTAACTTAACTCGCAAAGCAAGAGTCGCCACCACGTTTTTATTATTTCCAAAGTAAAAGGGAAAAGTATGAACAAAACCCAAATAAGTTTTAAAACAAAAAATAATAAAAAGAGATAAGGGGCCAGGGGTTTGTTATGTAAATGGAAGATATTAACACTATGAGCATCTATAGTACTCTATAAGAACCTCTTTGAAAATTTGTGCATTTGGGCTTAAAATGGTGTTGTTTGCAAAAGATTGGGGATATGAGAAAAGAAATGTATTTTTTTTTATAATTTTTGTGTTTGCCAAGACTTTCTGAGTCCCGTGTCTATGTATCAATAAAATGCAATGGAGGATCAAAACCTCGTAGTTCATGGTAAAAATAACAAAGATATTTGTTTTGATTCATTTTTAATGAAAAAACATTTTGTCATTTTTAGGAGAGCACTTAACTAGCCATCCATAAGTATGAGAATTTTACATCAACATAAAGAATGACTCCAACTTGGATAAAGATCAACAAGTATTCCACTGGTTCTCTTGGGTGGAAAAGGATTATCATCAATACTACGGGGATAAGAGAACTACATATCAACTATGGAAATTACTCATGTCTAAACTTTGAGAAAAGTTTTAAAAGGGAAAAGTGCACAAAGGGCACAAAAGTGATTTAAATGAGTTATGTATTTTTTTAGTCTTTTTGAAATTAGTCTGAATATGCTTAAGATATGTTAACATTTATTTTAAGAAAAGATTTTGAAAATCATTTGACAAAAGTCAAGGTTTATTGAGAAAGTGGTTCAAGTGTAAAAACAAGAAAGTTTTGAAAAAAGATAGGAGATTTTGAAAATTAAAGAAAGATAGGAAATAAAAGACTATCCTAAAGCATAAAGTAAAAGCTAGGGAGGAAAGATGTAACCAAGAGATAACAAGTTTTATGACATAAGTCAACGAAGAATTCCCTCATTTGGATTAAGCCTCAAGCAAGCCAAATAAACAATGAATAATCCATGTATCAGATGAAACCAAAGTAACCAAGCCAAGTATTCAAAATAAACCCAAAATCAAAGGTACCAGATGAATCCCAAGGTCTTAAGTCACAAACTCCCAAAGTAAGAGTCAAAGTCTTAGTTCTAAGTCCATAACTCCACAACAATGCTAAGGATAGTAACCTCAAGTCCATGAATATAGAGAACCACATTTTTTAGGGTTTTTCCTTTATTAATGTCTTTGAAATAAAGAGAAATCAAAATGGACAAAGAATAAATAATATAAGCATAAAAAATATGATATGAGATGCTAAAATAAAAAGTATAAAGTAAATGACAAAAGAATAAAGGGTATAAGATAAATGACATTTAAAATAAGAGTTAATATAAAATAATATTGGTAAATGATGTTAGTAATTAAAAAATAAAGGGAAAGACAATTTGTCATTTTTTGGAGAACACTCAACTATTCACCCATAAGCATGAAAATATGGACTTTTACATCACTTATTAGAAGAGCTCCAACTTGGATAAAATCAACAAGTATGTCACTAACTCTCACAAATGAAAAAGAAACAATATTTTCACACAATATCACGAGAAGTAGGAGACTTACAATCTCACTTATGAAAATGACTTACTTTCGGGATAAATTTAGCGCAATGTTAAGCAATCATAATTGTACTTATGTAGAAGTCACAGCTATCTGAGTCCAGTCAATAATAATATTTGTGTTAATACATGCTAGAGAAATGATATGCAAATCATTCTCCTAAAGCCATGTCGCACAAAAAAATAAAAGAGAATTTATCAAGCACAAAGGCTAGGAGAGTGGTCCATTACATCAATCCATACTTCACAGTACTTAGGATAAACTTATGCATCAATCAAAAGTACCCTAAATGATCAATGACCAATTAAGATGTATATTTGAAATGATGAAAGTTTATCAAGCACTAATCCACACATCATGAACAAGATGGAAACAAATCATAGAAAACAAAGAGATGAAGAAAAATGGGACAAGAGAGATCTCACCCAAATTAGATCAAAGGTTTGATCAAGTCATCATCAAAATCAATCATCCATTTTGGTGGATTAGGGTTTTCACCCCATCAACACCTAAGATCCATTGAATTTAATGAGACTTATGATCAAAACAACCATGACCCAAGGCCAACAGAAGTCAACAAAGGTCAAACAAATATAAAATACAATAAAATAAAATAAAATGCATCAAAACTATTTTTAAAATTATTTTTAAAAGGGAAATAAAAGAGAAAATCCATAAAGTCCTTTAAAACACCAAATAAATAGCCAAGAAAATTATGGAAGTTTGGAAATAAAATAAGAAACATATAATAACATTTTTAGAATTTTAAAATGCATAAAAGTATTTTTAAACCAATTAAAATAAAGGAGAAAAGATAAAATTCAAGAAAAATAGAAAATCAACAAAATAGAATGTTTAAAAATAAAAATCAGATGAAGAAAAATAAAAGAGAATTTTAGAAATTATTTTGGTATTTTTTGGATGCAAAATGAATTTTCTATGAATTAAAAAAAATGCAATTTAAAATAAAAAAGAAGAAAAACAAAAATAAAAAAAACATGAAGTGTTGAATCTGACTTCATTAATTGACGTGACAAATCCAACAATCACAAGGCTAAGGCGCACGGTGGAAGTTAACCAAAATAAAACACGAGATCTAATTCAAATTGAACAAATCAAAACATTTCAAATGTCCAACGTGTCTCTAAACTCAAATGACCTGGGATAAACTCCGGTCGTCTTCTCCGATGGTCCCTCATCGGAGTTTCATTGTTTGATAAATTCAGAATACGAGACCATCATCAACGTGATCGCCTCCTCATCACGAATTCAACCTCATGCTCCAAATTCAATCATCTAAACTGAGCATGAGGAATTTCAAAGAAGTTTCAGAAGCAAGCAAGCCATGGAAAATAAAATTAAATGATGAACACGATCAATCAACACTAGATAAGCTCAGGGAAAACATCAGAGGGTGAAGGACTACATTGTGGTAATTTGTTTGAGTTCAAATGATGCTCAAAACCATATTACCCAAATAGTGATCAGAAGTTGATGAAGCTCGATCTGGTTAAAGCACTTCAAAAGATCTTGGAGCTTGGGAATTGTTGCAAAAGCTTCATAGTAGATCGAAGATGCTAATGGAATCAAGAAATTTGATTGAAACAAGCTGGAATTCAAAATGCGATAGTTCAATTTTTCTGGAAAATTTCAGATTGAAGCAGGGGTTTCTTGGCTCTCAAAAGCTTGCAAATGAATGTAGTAGCTTCCTCTATTTATAGGAAATGTTCTTGGAACCAAAAACATGTGGAACCAAGCTTAATTCGTGCAAAACGAATTTGATCATGAAGTGAGAAAATTGTGACTTGCAATCCATCAAAATTCACCAAATCATGCGTTTTAAGAGTCAATTAACTTCTGGAGACTTGGCTAAACATGTTTAGGTCCAAAACATGTGCTAATTTGGCTTGTAATTGAGAATTAATGAAGTTCAAATTTGGACCATGACGATTTCTTCAATTTCAAGTCACCATGTTCAACTCAACGGGGCATCTTGCTCAAGAGGCTTTTTGGTCCCATTCTTTTTGCAATGTGCTGACATCATAACAAAGATTACAATGTGACAAGAAATGTTTAATTTGGATGCTTGAGCATAAAGTTATGACATGTTGAAGTTGACACGAAAAACTGGTCATGTAACTTAGAAAATTCTAAGTCCCAAATGGCTGAAAATGACCTATAATGTCTCAATGAATTCCGTGGCATTCCAAGCATATTTTGATTGTATTCCTTGAAGCAAACTTATATAGTGCATCATAAATGATATTATGCAAAAATAATCAGCCTAAAATGTTAATAATTGAAGAAGTTATAAACCTTGAAAGTTGAGAAAAAGTCACTTGAAAATAGGTCAAATTTCACAAAGTCCACAAATGACCTATAATGTCTCCAAACTTTTGATGATCCCCCAAGGATAATTGGCTCTTCTCATGTAAAGAGATGTTGTAAAGGATACTGAGAAGAGTCATATGCAAGAAGAAGCATTCAAAAATATTGAGAATTGAAGGAGTTGTGATCTCTGAAACTTTGACTTCAAGTGTTGCCTTTTTGGTCAAACCTCTTGGAATAAACTTGTGCACTTGAACTTTCCTTGCATTTTAAGGCACATGGATGATCATATGAACTCAAAATAAGGTTCCCTTGAATATATCTTGATTAAATTGCTTAAAGTTTGAGGTAACTTGTTGAAGAAGGCATGAAAATAAACAGATAAACCTTTAACTTTTCTTGAGAAATAAGCCACAGGACTTTGAGATGCTCTTGATCCAAATGAGATTGAAAGGTGCTTGAGAACCTTAGAGATCATGCTTGGGAGATAAACCCCTTGAGAACCAATGATTGACCATACTTTGTTGAGGCATCAAAATAACCCCTAACTAAGGAGCCATGCTTGACATTCTTGATGGAAAAATCCTACCTTGCACAATAGACTTAAAGAAAATAAAATAGAATTTTGATATTTTGATTAGTAGTTAGATAAGTTATTAACATATAAACATAAAAGGTAAAACACTAATAAAGAGATGCTTGATGATCTCTGCAAAAGGCAAACCCCAAATATAAGAGGGAGAAGACCAAGATGTGATCTTGTTTGTATGCAAGGATGCAAATGATATGTGAGCTCTTATGGTTAAAAATTAGGGTATGACACATATGACGAAGTTTATTCTTTTGCATCGCAAGAAGCACAATTAGCCAGTGGAGGACCTATGTAGACATTACTCTTATTTTTGTATTATTTGTATACTATGTGTATTATTACTCAGCTACTTACACTATATAGTTTGTTAACATTTTGTCACTTCCATTATTACAGGATTAACATAATCTAACATTTGACAAATAACATAACACACAACGATTAATATAACTTTAGACAGACGATTATATAACTTAACAAAATAATAACAAATAACAAAACCTAAACACTACTAGATGATTATGGACATTTCAACATCTTTATCATGTCGTCGACAAATTTAGAAATTGCCATATCAAACTTGATTGGTCCTTTCGTTAGTCTACGATGATATGTCCTCCACATAACCTTCAAATCTTCATTTGTCTTCAACTCAATATGATCATATTTCACCCTTCCATCAATATCAATCCATAGTGCAAGAAACTCGATCTTACTAATCTTTTGTTATCGGTATCAAGCAACATATTATTCCATTTGGATCTCAGAAGAGAGAGACATGTGCTATCCTCCAAAAGCATAAAATCAACTGGAGGTTTCACCACGTCGAAGTACACACATGATCCCCAAATAGTGAGGCATTTTAAATTGTTATTCTTAACAACACATGATCCATATTTATACAAGTTTGAATTCATTTTGGACCACACACAACAAGTCAGTGCAATCACAATCATACAAAACTATCAACAAAATCTCAATCATTGAAATTACACTACCAAATTTGTTGCAGCTCTTCTAAAAGTTCCGACAAATACAGTAGGTTTTCGAAAAAAACTAATGATTTCACATTATCGGATTTTTCAAAAATTTCCAAAAAAAATCTGGCGCAACATAATAATTTTAAAAAAACTCATAAATTTTCTCACACAACATTTTTTTTAAATGTCCGATATAAATGCATACATGACTTTTTATATATAAGATTGAAATTAACAAAAATTGGGAGGATAAATTATCCAAATACCGGTTACTCCATTGCCAAAGGCGTGGGCTTGAGCCTTAAACAACAAAAAGCCCGCGAATATTTCCCGCCAGCAACCCAAGAACAAACACACTTTCGTTTCATTTCCCAATTCGTTCATATACACTACGCACTGCTCACTACTCGTAGAGTTGTTACGCACTTCACTGAAACTTTCTTCCCTGTATCTCCGTTGAACCCTAATATAATCGCTCCAATGGATGAAAATTTCGACGCCTTTGATAATAAACTCCCCGAGCTCAAATTAGGTATCGCACTTTCACCCGCGCCTTTTTTATAATAATAAAAAACTTAATCTTTACTTGTTAATCAATTTGTTTGTTCTATTTCTTTGTTATTACTCACTGATTCAGGTTTGTAACGAGTTTTTTTTTTTTTAAAACTGTTGCTAGATTCTAAGCAAGCGCAAGGGTTTCTGTCCTTTTTCAAAACCCTATCTGATGTAAGTCTTTTTTTTCTCTCCTCTATTTCCATAATTGATCTTGAAATTTTGTATGGCTCTTATTAGGAATGTTATTAGCATCATACAAGTACACCATTATTTTCTCTTTTATTGCTAAAAATGTATGAATATTTCATCAACACCTCTTATACAAGTTCACATTAGTGTTATGTTACTATTATCTTCACTCTATTAAAGTGTATGCAAAATTAAACTTCCAATGTACATTTCAATTTTCAATGGAATTGGTTTATATACTTATGCCGTGTTTGCTTAAAAAACTTAAAACACTTATTTGATAAGCCATGCTTATTTTAGCTATTCTGTATACTTCCAAACTCCAATACTAGTGCTCATGTCATGAGATGTGTCCAAATGTGCTCTAAAAGGCCTTTTTTTCCTTGTTGGGGTTTTCTAGATTTTGGCATGCAACGGCTATACATCATGATAATTCTCCCCTAAGTTATTATGTTTTGTTAGTAAATGAAATTTAAAGGTGATGGCTATCCTTCCATTACTTATGCACCATCACTTCAAAAATTGGATAATACATGTTTTCAACATTTATTATTTTTCTTGTGAAGTCCAAGCATGTTGAATTTTTTTTTCATTTCTCTTTGTTGCTTAAAAATCAATGCCACAGTGAAATGGTATGTGGACAGACATGCAATCTATTTTATATTTTTTACTTACACTAGTGTAGTGGTTTTGTTATAATTTGTGACTTGGCATTATTCTTTCTTTTCCTGCTTAATATTTTTATTCACTTGTTTGTGTTACAGGACCCGAGGGCCATTAGATTTTTTGATCGTCGGGTAAGTTCATCACTGCAATTCATATTTTTTAATGGATCTGTTTAGTAGTTGCAAAGTAGGTCATTTCTGAAATGAATGACAGTTTTTGATATACGAGATGTTATAATCTCTTCATCTTCAGTTATTTTTACTTGAGTTTTTAAAGAAAAATAAATATTTAGAGAATTTCTTTCACCTGAGCAATATTAATCAAATTATTTCCCAAGTTTGTTAGGATCCTAGTAGTCTAAAAAAACAGAGCAGAAACAGAAGAGGAGAGTCTGTATTATTGCTAGAATTCAGAGAGTCTGTATTATTGCTAGAATTCAGAGAGACGAAGTGAATGAGCACTTTACAAAGGGAACACCCTCGCCATGTAGAAGATGCACTTTACCATCCAGCCCCTTTCCTATTGAATACCTCTTGTCCATCTTCCTGCCTAGAAGATCCTTCTCTCTTTCTCTCTAGTTAGGCCTTCCTTTGCCTCTTTTGTTGGGCTTGTCTCCCGCGTCCACCACTTAGATGTGTTTAATAATGCCCTTCTAGTCGGGATCACAAAACTACAATACATGCCATTATAAAACAATATATTGTTTAGATACTAATTTCTCATAGTTAATTAAAATAACCCAAGATACTAACCCTGAAAGTACTAGTAGAAAAGCTGCCTTTTGCGGTTTACAAACCATAATTTTTCTGTAGCTACTTTTCATAATTTGAAGAGTTTCCAAATTTTTATAGTTTTGTGTTAATGGATTCTTATCTTCACGCCCTTCCTCATTTTATGCACTATGATGAACCGTTGGTTTATATATCCTTTTTTTCAAATTTTCAGGATTACTATACTGCCCATGGTGAAAATGCAACATTCATTGCCAAAACCTACTATCACACTACTACTGCTCTACGACAATTGGGTAGTGGATCAAATGCTCTTTCCAGTGTGAGTGTCAGTAGGAACATGTTTGAAACAATTGCCCGTGATCTACTCTTGGAGAGAACAGACCATACACTTGAGGTCTATGAGGGCAGCGGCTCTAACTGGAGACTGGTCAAAAGTGGTACACCTGGTAATATTGGCAGTTTTGAAGATGTTCTGTTTGCTAACAGTGAAATGCAGGATTCTCCAGTTGTTGTTGCACTGTCACTTAACTTCCGTGAAAGTGGGTGCACCGTTGGATTAGGATTTGTTGGTCTAACTAAGAGACTACTAGGGATGGCTGAATTTCTTGATGACAGTCACTTCACAAATCTGGAGTCAGCATTGGTTGCTCTTGGCTGCAAAGAGTGCCTTGTGTCAATTGAACGTCGAAAATCTATTGAATATAAAATGTTGTGTGATGTGTTGACTAAGTGTGGTGTGATGCTAACTGAGAGAAAGAAATCTGAATTCAAGACTAGAGATCTGGTACAGGATCTTGGCAGGCTTGTCAAAGGTTCTATTGAAGCAGTTCAAGATTTAGTTTCTGGATTTGAATTTGCACCTGGTGCTTTGGGGGCACTGCTCTCTTATGCAGAGTTACTTGCAGACGAAAGCAATTATGGAAATTATACTCTGCGTCGGTACAATCTTGATAGTTACATGAGGTTAGATTCTGCAGCCATGAGGGCACTTAATGTCTTAGAAAGTAAAACAGATGCGAATAAAAATTTCAGTTTGTTTGGTCTCATGAATAGAACCTGTACAGCTGGAATGGGAAAACGGTTATTGCACATGTGGCTAAAGCAGCCATTATTAGATGTAAAAGAAATTAACTTGAGGTTGGATGTAGTACAAGCATTTGTAGAGGACACCGTGCTTCGGCAAGATCTGAGGCAGCATCTGAAAAGAATGTCAGACATTGAGCGACTGGTGCACAATCTTCAGAAGCGAAGAGCTGGTTTGCAACATGTTGTTAAACTATATCAGGTAGAACATTACCTGTATTTACTGTTTGGTTTTAATAAAAAATGTAGAATTTTACCATTGCTAGGACTGTATTACATTGTAATAATACTTATTGGTATTGAGTAAATAATACTTTTATATTTGGCTAATGACATGGCCTCTGCCTAACTCCATTTTTGTTTTTTGAGTGCAGTCAAGTATAAGATTGCCTTACATTAAAGGTGCCCTGGATAGGTATGATGGACAGTTTTCTTCAATGATGAAGAGCAGGTATTTGAAAGATTTGGAGTTATGGACTGGTGTTGATCGCCTAAATAAATTTATTGAGCTTGTAGAAACTGCTGTTGACCTTGATCATCTGGAGAACGGGGAATACATGATTTCTTCAAGTTATGACACTGCACTATCTGAACTTAAGGAGAAGCAAGAATTACTAGAGAGTCAAATACATAACTTGCATAAACAAACTGCTGATGATCTTGATCTGCATATAGATAAGACATTAAAGTTAGATAAGGGCACACAATTTGGACATGTTTTTAGAATCACAAAGAAGGAAGAGCCAAAAATAAGAAAGAAGCTCAACACCCAATTTATTGTACTTGAAACCCGTAAAGATGGAGTGAAGTTTACTAACACAAAGCTCAAAAAATTGGGAGACAAATATCAACAAATTCTTGAGGACTACAAGAGCTGTCAAAAACAGTTGGTTATTAAAGTAGTGGAAATTGCAGCAACCTTCTCTGAGGTGGATAGATTTACTAGCATGTTTTGTTTAAGTTAATTTTGATTATTTTTCTTCCTTAAAACACTTGTTAGTATGACCTTTGTGTTGGTTATTTAATTGTTTCATCTGCTCTAGCTTGAAGAATTTTCCTTCTGCAGGTGTTTGAATCTTTAGCTGCATTAATTTCCGAATTGGATGTGTTACTAAGCTTTGCTGATCTGGCTTCTAGTTGTCCTACTCCCTATACAAGGCCTGATATCACCTCATCGGTATTTTGTTTATAGTTATTTGCTATTCTCACAATAACTGCATTGTTTTCTTCTTGCTTTTATCCTCCGTTTTGATTTTTCTTATAATATGGTCGAGGAACTCCGATGATTAGCATTGAACATTGTTGTCTTGCCTTTAATAGGACGAAGGAGATATTATTTTAGAAGGTTGCAGACACCCTTGTGTGGAGGCACAAGACTGGGTGAATTTTATACCAAATGATTGTAAGCTTGTAAGTATTCATAAGAAGATCTTTGGAAGGTTATAGGCTTTTTTTCATTTAAAATTTTGTGCAACTTACAAGTTTATATGTTGTTTTATCTAACAAATCAGATCAGAGGAAAAAGTTGGTTTCAAATAATAACAGGTCCAAACATGGGTGGGAAATCAACATTCATCCGGCAGGTACTTATCTTCTGTACTACTTTATTGGTCAAATTAACCACTTTCATTTGCCTTATAATTAGTTTTCAGACATCATCTTTCTACTTTTAAGCCGATGTTAAGCATGGCATTTCCATTAAATTCGGGTGCCTCACACCTTTCTTTGTATAGATATTTTAGTTTGGATTTCTTGCATTCTTGCTATTTTAGGTTGGAGATTTGATTAACATAAAGGTTTCTGTGTAGGTGGGCGTGAATATTTTGATGGCGCAAGTTGGTTGCTTTGTTCCATGTGACAAAGCCAGCATATCTGTTCGTGATTGCATTTTTGCTCGTGTTGGTGCAGGTGACTGCCAAGTGAGTCCTTTTCCGTATTTTTGGCCACTCTTACTTACATATTAATATCTTTATGTGTGGTTTTTACTTGACATAAAGTAGCTTGTTGAATCATTTATTGATTTCTTATATCTAATTTAGGTTGGCTAATTTTATTACAAATGCATAGAATAATGTGTTTTTCTTCTCATAGCACAACTTTAATGCTTTTTTAAAAATAAGTAATAACATTAATGGGATTGAAATAGAGGGACTTGCTTGAAAGTTGAAACTGGTCTATACTGCTACAGTGGCCGTAATGATATTACCAACCTTCCGATCATCTTTTTTAACCAATGCTCCTCTAGAATGCTACTCCCTCTGATTTTTATTATAAGTCGTTTTTGACTTTTCACACGAATTAAGAAATATAATAATTATGGTATGAAAAAGATGAATTATGAAGGGTTTTACAAAATTGTCCTTCATTAATGATATTGAAAAGATAAATTGGTATAATTGAAAGAAGAAAGAATAATAAATATTTAAGGGTATAATAAGAAAAATAACATTAATGAATCATTGATATTATAAAACGACTTATATTATGGTACAAAACATTTTTCCAAAATGACTTGTAATAAAAAATGGAGGTAGTATTTGTTAAACTTTTTTTGATACTTCATTAAATAATTTCAAATAAATGCTTAATAAGCCTTTTAAAAGTATAAGTAAATATCAACTTATGGATTACTTTTAGCTACAAATTTCAGACTTATATGAAACTATGTGTGTTTGATCATTAATATAATATAATATAATATAGTACTAGTAAGTAACATTTATAATGAGTTACTAAATGGGGTAACTCAGCTCAAAATTTCTCTTGGTTTAACTTAATCCTCATATGTAATTCAAACGCATGGATTCACTTGTGCTCTCTTGTTTTTCTCTTTTTATAACACAGTATCTAGATCTTGGAGAGATACAATCTTCGTCCAATGCGTCCATTTCCACTTTGTGAAATATATTTTATTTTGGACACTGTATTTATTCTCTTGTTTTCTGCCTCTACCTCCTTTGGCTGCATTTTTCTTTCTGGTTGTTGCCACCAATAATTTTTCCTTCGTCTTTCTGTCAATGGGAGCCTTAGAGCCATTTACTTTGGGTGGCAATAGCAAGCCTAATAATACCGACCCTCTCCAGAGTTTAAATTGAGTCAGAGCTCAAACTTGCCAACATGTGTTTGTTCTTTCTCATGCGTAACCAGATAGTGCCACCATCAATTGTTGGGCAGGTAGCATGCTTGTATGAGCTTATGTTTGAGCTTAGTTGCATTGGCCTCCTTTTGTCCACCTCCCAAATCTGTTCTGACAAGTTTGTGCTCCACTCTTAACTAACAAGTTGGATCAGAGCAACAGTGATACATTGGCTTTCAACTTGAATTTGGCTTAGAGGTCAAGAACAAGAAGACCAATAGACCGAGAAAGTTGACTCCGCGTTGTATTATAAAGTAGTTATATTAATTGTAAATCCATGTAAATATGACCCTTGCATATATGATATTCATCCCTGTGTAATTCAAACACACATGTTCACTTGATTGCTTTCTTGTTTGCAATGGTATTATGGTCTTTGAGGTTCATTGCCTGTAGCAGAAATTTTAAGTTATTGTTGAAGCTGCTTATTGAATCAATAGTTGTATCCTCAATTAATGAGTCCTGAGGTTTTTTTCCCTATATATTCCCCCAGCTTCGTGGAGTTTCTACCTTTATGCAAGAAATGCTTGAAACTGCATCAATATTAAAAGGAGCTACTGACAAGTCCTTGATAATCATTGACGAGTTGGGACGTGGGACATCTACTTACGATGGATTTGGTTTGTTTCACTACTAAATGTTCTCTTTAATGTGTTATCTTGACATTGCAATCTCTTAGACCTTATCAAATTTGTCAGAATATATTTGTGCACAACGCCTAGTTTCTCACATTGTGTATCTTGAGTGGCTCATACAATGACTTTAACCTAAACTAAGATTTCATGAGTTGTTTAACTTGCTGCCTTTAAGATGAAAAATAACTGAAGTATTTGATCTAGATACTGAGATTTTCATGTTATAAAATTTATTGACTTTGCATGAATAGGTTAGCATTTGCACCAAGTCACTGATATAAAACACTTTTTATTTAAGATGTCTTTTTCACAAAATCCACTGTTGGTTTAAAAGCTCCCCTATCACATTAAATATCCTCAATTTTTCATATTAACACTAAACCAATTTATAGTTGGTATATGCTTCTAAGATATCAGTAGTAAAAAAAACATATGGATACAAGTTTATTGGTATCCATTTTTCTTAAATCGGACATGCAATGTCAATATGTTGCCTGCTTGTAATCTGATAGTTGGATTGATGAGAATTACATTCTGCAACATAATTAGTAAATGAGTTATGTAATGTTGTTTTACTTTGGTGTCAAGATATCCTTATCAATTTATGTTGGAGACATCTGGCTTACTATCCAAATCCCTTAATAAACATCGTAGTGCATTAAAACAAGTTAGTATGTTATATTGTGATATGCAGGTCTTGCTTGGGCCATTTGTGAGCACATAGTTGATGTGATAAAAGCCCCTACTTTATTTGCAACTCATTTTCATGAACTGACTGCATTAGCCCATGAAAATGGTAGCAATGATCAACATAAACAAATTGTTGGTGTGGCAAATTATCATGTTAGTGCACATATTGATGCATCTACTCGCAAGCTAACTATGCTATACAAGGTATATGCTTATTTTTCCATCTATCAAGCTGCACTTACTCCATTGGCTTTATGAAGTTCGTTGTTTCTACTAGTCCATTGATATTTTCCTTCTATTTATCATAAAAAATATAAGCATGTTTTTATATTTAAAAGTTTTCTCTGAAAAAAGCACCAAAAAGGAAAAGAACACTACCTTTCCAATTTCCTTGGAAAAAATAATTTAAGCTTGGTTAAAGTGGTAGAAGGTGAAAAGGAAAAGAAACTACCTTTGAGGCTTGAAACAAACTTCATATGATTTATCTTATATTTTTTATGTTTGCATTTAAATGTGTTATTTGACCTTTGATGATCACCAATTGAAAGCTTCATTAGCCCCCACCATAATAGTTTTTGCATGGCATTGTCCTGATTTGTTGGGCTACTAAGTTCTATAATACAAATGTTGATATGTTTGGATAAACAGTTTAGTTGGAGCTTATAACACAAGTGCTTATAAAAATAAGCACTTATGATAAAGCTTGCATAAGCTATTTTTCTAACAAAAGATAAAATTAATTTAAATTATTTTTATATGTGCTATAAATTATTTTCCTAAGTTATCTTTGAGAATTTATAAAAATAAACTAAAAAATTTATGAATAATGCTATAAGCTGTTTTAATAAGCATTTCCAAACAGTGTCACAACTTATGGCATTAGATAAGCTCAAATAAGCCAATCCAAACAGGCTTATAATGGTTCAATTTAACACATTTCCACTTGAAATTAAGTTTGAGAATTCTTGTTCATGCTTCAATTTTTACTCTTTTTAACCACCTTTGACATATCTGCAAATATTTTCTAGTTATTGTTGATTTTTCTGTGTTGTTTCTTTTAAAAATGTAGTTTGATCACTTAACTTCTCAAGAAGTCTGGACATAAAGTTCAGCAACTGTAGTACTGTGATCAAATAACGTTTATATTTGCATCAACTCAATCCATTATTTTTCTGGTGTTTCTACTTTCAAGGTTGAACCAGGAGCTTGTGATCAGAGTTTTGGTATTCATGTCGCTGAGTTTGCAAACTTCCCTGAAAGCGTTGTTGCCCTAGCTAGAGAAAAGGCTGCAGAACTAGAAGATTTTTCTCCTTCTGCGATATCCTTAATTGATTCTTCTGTAGAGGAGGTACAGCAGTTTGTGGCATGTTCATATTGCATGTGCATTTTCTTTCTCTGAATATACATAGTTATGAAAATAAGTCAATTTTGGTCTGGCTAAGTAGCCTTTTCTTAGACTGGGAATTATTTTCTTTTTTCTTGTTTGTCTTTATTAAGCTATTCGTTACACGGACTTACATCCTTTCTTAGTTACAATAGCTTTTGTTGTGTTACAGATTCCTCTCTTTAGTTTCTAATTTAAATAGTTGTTTCACAATTTCTTGGCATTTAAGGAACCAACAGCTTCTTGTTTTTCCCGTCTAACTCTGGTGGTTGACGCCACCGTGTCTAATTTAGAAAACTTGAATGACTAAATTAGTGTAACATTATCATGGAGGGAGTATGTCAATACCTCTTTTTTATCATTACACTAATTATTTCAATCTTTTAATGTTAATATACTAAGTAGTTATTTAACTTTTCTGAATTTGAATAATATAAAATGTTGAAAACTGTCTCTGCAAAACTTGTAATAAATATGCTTTGATAAAATTCTCATCATTGGAATGAATCATTAAAGTTTTGCTCAATTTTCAGGTGGGTTCTAAACGTAAGAGAGTATTTGAATCTGATGACATGTCTAAAGGGGCCGCAAAGGCTCGCCAAATCCTTGAAGCTTTTGTTGCTTTGCCACTAGAAACCATGGACAAAACGCAAGCAATGCAAGAAGTTAGGAAGTTGAAAGATAATTTAGAGAAGGATGCACAAAACTGTCTTTGGTTGCAAAAATTCTTGTAGTTGAAAGGTACCCATGCAGGGCATGTAGATTTTGAAGAACTTGATGTAATGTCTAAGGCGTTGTGGTAGTTTGGTGTCCAACCTTAACCTATACCACTGCTACTCCTTGGTATGGCTCTGGCTTTTTGTGCACTGTTAGGGAGGCAAGGCTTTTGGCACAGCCCAGTCAAAAGAAATGTATATTCTAATCTATCTTTTTATATAGGAAACCTTTTTAGGCTGCATTTTGTCACCATATGGTGTGGACAATCTATTTAAAAGCAACTGATAAGTTTATAATATTACTACTAACTCTATCATCGAATATAAAAACACATTTACGTTAATCTGTTAGTAAATTTTATGGTTGAAAAAGATAGGCCATGTCAATATAATGCCATTTTGTCGCCGGGTCAATTAAATTGAAATGATTGTGCAAATATTTTATGTACAAATATTGTTTATTTATCTGTCATATGAACTATTAAGTTGTTGACATAAAAATAATAATGTCTGTTAAAAAAATAACAATTAAGCCACTCTTTAAATGAGTACAAAAAATTAAAAGGAAAAGATATCTATTAGAGTAGGATACTCAAATGCATTGCCACTTAATTACCTAAAAAAGTACTATACTAGACATTGATACTACACCCCAAGTACATAATTATATAGGTAGTAAATAGTATCAAAGTATAGTTAGATTGTCTTTGAGTGTGCAAGATATCTTATAACATAAATTCTCTTATTTTTTACAATAAAATTGTGGCTAAATAGGATCTTGTAATATATTTGCCATGAATAACTATGACTAAATAAGATTCATATTGTACCATAGTTAACTAGAGCCTTTAAAAATTGAAAACTGTATAATAGCAAGTTTGTAACCTTTTCCATAACAAAATTACATTTAGAAAGAAATTAGTTAGAAAATTTTAGAACAAAATTATATTTAGAAAGAAATTAGTTAGAAAGTTCTAGAAGACTGTTACAATAATCATGTGTTGAACATTAAGTGTAACTAATTGAGTTAAGTTTCAATCTAATGTAAATAACAATCAACTAATTCATTCGAAAAACTAACATTTATTTATTTTCTGTTAACTCATAATAGACTTGAAAACACAACTCTCTATTCTCTTAATTCTAACTAAATCAATATCAACCTTTCTTCACCCCTTCTACTTTTCTATTATGGTATCATGAAACTATGATCAATGTCTATGACTTCTTCTAAAACTAGACAATCTTCTCAATTGAAAAATGAATTAGCTTCGAAGATATCTTCAAAACTTTTGCTCCGCACATCAATATTAAACTTGTTGATTCAAAATTTCTTTCTTAGAAATAAAAAATTCAAGGAATTATTCAAATTGACAAATTCCATTGTCATCTTGCGAAAATATAATGTATTCCATGTGGTAGCAAGAGGATGTACTCTTCTTCACATGACTTCTCATAATTCTTTTTGATTCAGTTCTTCCTTAATTTGTTTACTGTATTCAAGCACACAAAATTTGGTTGTCAATTGATCAATTTCAGAGAAAGCAGATCAATGCGAAGTCATGTCGTGTCAGCTACAATATGAATTGAAGTGCATTGAGAAAGAAGATTGAACAATTTCATGATTTCTAGATCGAACTCAGCAAATTACTGATATCTTTGAGTCGATTGGAGATCTGATTTCACATAGTGATCAACTAGAAACAGTTCTTGATGGCCTTTCTAGTGAATATCAAGCCATAACTATGATAATTCACTATCATGATGATCCATGTTCTATGATTGTTTATGTAACGATGCTCCTCTCACATGAAATTAGGCTAGATCGAGCTAATCAAATTCCAATCACTGAACCACATGGCAATGGACAAGGTTTGCCTATCGCCTCTATTATTCCAACTACTTTTCAATCCTCACTCAAACCATACACCACACTTCCCTTATATAATCTACTTTTAGTTCTTAAACTCACGAAGAATTTAATCTCTGTTAGCCAATTCACTAAGGATAACCACGTGTATTTTGAATTTCATCCTTATGCATGTCTTGTCAAATCTCAGGCTACCTATGAAGTTCTTCTACAAGGATCAATTGGAAAGGAAAAACTCTACTCCTTTGGTCAAGTGCAATCTACACATACCGATTCAAATTTAAAAAAATCATCTTATGTTCTCACACTCACCAACACTGCACCTAACACAAAATATTTGAGTTTCTTTGCAAATAAAAATGTAATTGGATTATGACTTTCCTTGTATACTCATTGTCACATAGGCTCAGTCACTCTCATCATGAGGCGCTAAAAACTATTCTCAACGATTGTAATATCTGTATACCTATGCAATCAAAGTTAGATTTTTGTGCAGCGTGTTGCCTTGACAAAGCACACAAGTTACCTTCATTTAAATCCATTAGTACTTATCATTTGAATTGATCTTTGCTGATGTTTGGGGTCCTGCCCCCATGATCTCCTCGTCATACTACAAATACTTACTAACTTGTGTGGACGCCTTCATTAAAGATACATGAACTTTTCTGATCAAGTTAAAGTTTCGGGTACACCCAATCTTCACACACTTCATCACATTTATTACAACACAATTCTAAAGTATAATTAAAAGTCAGTTCAAACTAGTGGAAGTGACATGGGTATTCATGGTTACGAGTCAACCAGCGAACCTATTCTCTCAAACTAACCATACTCTTATTTTAACCCAACCCAATTAAATACGGATGATCCGCTGTCGCATACGGATAAAAAACGAGTATAAAAGTGTAGTAAAACGGAAGCGACATTCGAGTCGTATCACAAGGACTCTTATATTGAATTAACCAACCGATTGAAACAAAAAGGGGGTGTTGAATTTCGATTGAGAATAAGTGATTATGAAATAAGCTAAAACGAGTCAACCTACTATTCAGTTTTCCAACTTATCATCGGTAATTATAATCCAAAATCCTAAGCAGATTCTAATCCCTTTTCGAATACAATATCAATCAGCAAGCGTAATTGACACTATGCGATTTACATTCCTATTTTCTGAGTTAAGCAAACAAAATAAAGATCGCACAAATTAACATAAAAGTTGTGGTAAGACGCGATGAAGATTAGTGAATGTAAATCAATCGAAATTAATCAACACATATTCTATAGATCTGGAATAAAGCATACAAGACATAAAACATAATATCGAAAGGGAAAGGAAATTTGATTGAAAATTATAAAACCTCAAAGTATCGACGAAAACCAAATACAGCAAATCAACCCCGAGAGTGTTAGTTCTCCATAGGTTCGTACAAAACGTATTTTTTCGTGAATATTCCCAATTAACTACTGTAGCAACGAAAAATCCTAATATAACAAAAGGGAAATTCGAGCCCTTATGGAAATCGACCAGAAAATTACAAAAATCAGCCAAAATTAACTATTTTAATTAAGTCTGGAACTTCAACGAATTATTCGATCCTCCTTCACTCCGAATCAACTTTTGACTTCAACACGAAATTTGTAGCTCTTTCTCTTAACTTTTCAACACATATCAGAACGTATCAATCTGATTCTCTAATATCAAGTTATGGTTTGCACAGTGACAAGGTATCAAATAACTGTTTAAGCTGAAAATACAATACGGAAATAAAATAAAGCCATAATTAAACTTATATATAAAAACACACTAAAATAGTAAAAATAATAGAAGAAACTATAAAATTTCCTAAGTACAATAGTAGAATAAGATGCACCAAAATGCACTGATCAACGAGTTCAATCCAAACCAACCCATTCAAATCAATTGATATTTGGTTAATGGAATTTCTTAATGCACCCTATATATTACTTAGGCACCACGTAAAAATATTAAAATGCCACCAAATTTTGGAGATGCATCTCTGGATGCATCTAATAACACACAACCTAGGTCATTCTGAGTGACACTCTATTATTTATTGTTTTTAGCTGAAGATGCATCTCCGAAACACATGTGCAACAGAATCAGAAACAAAAATCAGAAACTTATATTTTGACAAAATATAATTACCACTCATAATATAAATAAGCATTACATAGGTGATATCAACATTAAGTGAAACATTACATTTCAATATCCAGGTGGACACTTCAATATCTTTACAATATCTTCGGCTGATTTTAAAATCGTTGCTTCCAATCGAGCAAAACTTTTGTATTCGAAACGGAAAAATGAATTCCACACAGCCCTTACCTCTGCATTCGTCTTAAGCTCAAAATTGTTGAACTCAATCTTTCATTCATTGTCAATTGGCGATGAATGATACTCGAACTTGACAATTTTCCGATTGTCTCAGTAAGGTAGGAGATTATGCACTTCGTATTTCAGATCTACAAAAGAGATGTATTCATTGAGTTTAAATTTTCGTAAGAGTGTCGCACTGGAGAAGGAAGCATTTGCGACATACCAAATGATGTTTATTTGTGACATTTGAGACATTTTCTATTTGCGTGAGGTAAACAAACAAAATCCTCTTAACTTATAGCAGTTATGGACAAATGTGGATCTAAAAATTCTATCATGTGTATCAATGCTGGTTTTAGAGATATATCTCCGGTACGACACCCTATTTTCTTGTTTTGGAGATACATCTCCAAAATCTATCTTGAACCAGACATAATGAGCTAGACAGAAAGCAAAACCTAATTGATGACTTTGTTTGGTAAATAAATAAATGATTTGGCATAGATAAAAAATGTATTAACATATTTATAAATTGTATATATTACACTTCATTAATATTAAGGCACAATTACATACACTTATTAGTCCGACAAAACAGAAAACGTAAATAAATCGAAAGATTTGTCGTCGACTAAATTTATAAGTATGAGTGGTACCCCATTTGACTTTTGTGCATTTGATTCTATTTCAATGTTGCTTAATTTCTCAAACTCTCGCATCCTTTCCACAAATTGGTCCGATCAAGTCTCATCTTTTGTTGTTGAATGATCTGCTCACTCCGGTGATATAAGTGGTATTGAGTATCTCGGTTTCAAGTAAATTTAAACAAAGTGTCGTGATTTTAAAATCCACCTAATACACATAATACGATCATTTGGATTTTGAGGTGAGGAGGTGCGTAGTGGGAATAAGATTTCCCAAAAAACTGTATCGTGCAAGATTAATACACACTCTATCATAAACACATACTATGAGGTGCCCTATTTCAAAGAAGCACATTCATTTTGCCTCCGATGCCGGTCCACTAATGCAAGGAACAAGAGACTCATAAATTGAATCAAACTTTTCCTTCTTTCCTTAAAGCCGTGTGTATGATTCTTTATAAGTCCTCAACTCATGGATAAGTTGATGGAGGAAAAGTGAAATTCTGGTGTAGTCAGAGTTCAGATGTTCTACTCCAAGTAATGGCATTTAATCCAACATTGTTACTAATACAGCAAGACAGTTATACAAATTAAAACCCAGTACTGATATGCACACATTCACAGATGTCACAACATCTGCTACTATATCACCATAGAATGGAAGAACACCCAGTTCTGTCCATCTGGTACAACGACACAACAGAGATCAAACATAGCACTTACTTCTGTTGAGCCTGCACAGTTAACAGCATGATGTCTCACCATTGATTTGAACATCACCTGTTACAGCATTACAGGTTGACCTTATTTTATAACAGACAGAAATATAACGTGCAGAAGGTAAAAACACAAGTAATTGTTAACCCAGTTCGGTGCAACATCACCTACTTTGGGGGCATACCAAGCCAGGAAGAAGATCCACTATCAGCAGTATTAATTCAGAGTTAAACTTCCCCATTTACAACTCTTCACTTAATCCCTACCCAATGCAATCTATACCTAGGAACTCCTAGATAGAAACCTCCAGTTTCCATTCCTATCACTGCAAATACAATGTAATGCTAAACAACTTGAACTTGCTTCACAGCTTCGTTCAAGACCATAACAAACTCTTACCTACAGGCTTTGAGTTACAACTAATCTCAGTTTTGAGCACTGAGACACACATGGTAACCTTCCCACAGGTTGGGAGGTTTACCTCACAAACCCCTAATTTTACATTATTTTGAGGCTTACAAAACCTAGGTTACACTATGCTATTTATAACCTAAGCACCCAACTAGATTTGGGCCTTCAGAAATCGCAGCAAACTTCTCCTTTGCTGTTACAAAGCCAGCAGAAAGTTTCTGCTACAATCAAGGTCTTCAATCTATTAGTTCCTAAAATATCTCCATATTTAGTTCCTAAAATATCTCCATATTTAGTTCCTAAAATATCTCCATATTTAGAAATTGTTTATTCTGATTGAGTCTTCAAGACCTCCACAAATAACGCCACATAGGATTCTAACTAATCACAGAATATTAAATCAGTTAACACATAACAGAATTAACTAATTCAGTTTTATACACAGGCGCTCCTAAAATTAAGGTTAAGCAAGTTAACCTAATTTCCACATATTAGGGTGCTAACAAATAGGCTATTTGTTAGGTTCATTAATTGTAGCTCAGTTGTTAGTTTCCTGGATTTTAGATAAGCTGTTGGATTCCTGAAGAATGACCTGAGAAAAATCCTGAAACAGAAAAACTAACCATCCTACAATATAGCATATGCTGTCAGGAATGAATGTCACAACATTCAGTTTGACGTCCAGAACATAGACCATATGCTAAGTCTGTTATTTTCCTGAAAACAGACTGTGCTAAATGCTGTACTGTAAAAGACCAACCAGTCTATACTTCAGTATCAACTTACAGTAATAAATGTCAAGACATCCAGTTTGACATTTTCACAATGGGCCTTATGCCATGTCTGTTATCCTCCTGAAGAACAGACTGAATTACATACTGAGTTATAACAGCCAACCAGCTATTCTATACCTCAGTATCTGCTGTCAGGGATGAATGTCATACTATCCAGGTTGACATTCAGTAAATCCTGTATTAGCTAAACCTGCAGCATACTACTCAAGTATGTCATGACATCAGTCAAGACATCAGAGTACAGTTAGTGTTTTAGCACAACATGCAGCCAATCAAACATCTACAAAGCATGTCATGACATCAGTCAAGACATTAGACTCCAGTTAGTTGTTTTAACATAAAATGCAGCCAATCAAACATCTACAAAAAGTGTATGATTATTTTCTCCTTTATCGAGTAAATCCGAAATAGCTCGATAACCGCAATTATCATCACCCTCAATATTGACGATCCACTCAATATATTTGTGTATAAAAACCCGCATCTCATCAATGAATGGAATCTTTGGTGGAGGTGGCGGAAGAGCTGGTTTTTTAATGCGAGCTCATTTGAAAACACTTTTTGATATTTTGGAGTTGGTGAATCTGGAAAAACTTTGTCAATATGTTCAAAATACGAAGGAGACCGCACCGTTGAATTGTCACTCGATGTAGAGTTGAGCTTCCTTGGAGCACATTTTGTTTTTACCGATTGAGATTGTGGTTTCAAGTCGGTGGTTTCTGGATAAGAAATCTTCCTCAATTTTTCTTTGATGTGGAGTTTCATATTGCCATCGACTTTCAAAAATCTCTCTTGTATCACTTCCCATCCGGTCAAGATAGAAATATTCAATTTTCCCTCTTTCATGACACCATCATCATCAAACCTAATCCTTTTCTAGTTAGTGCAAACTTTATCGATTCTTATCGAGATACTAAGTTTCACTTTCTTTGCAATAACACAAGCACATCGAAGACCATATATTTTCAAAATTGTGCATCCACACTTTGTGCTATCGGAGCCTACATTATCAACACATTTAGATTCATGAAAAAATAATTCAAACCCACTCGAGATATGTTGTCGACCAACTGAGAATAAAGATTGTTATCTTTAAATTTGTGTTCCAAAACTGTGATGCTCCGACCAAATAATGTTTGTATCTCATTATGCTGGTTCTGTATCATTTGGTTCACAGAGTCCCAATCTCAACACACATAGCCCTTACTATTTTCCAACCAATTCTTCAATGTAGAATGAGCATATTCAACTAGGTTAGTTGTTGTATTTCTAAGGTGTCTAACCTGATCGGTCCATGAACATACAATTTTCTCCTTCATCTGGTCAAGAATTGTGCTTTCAACATATTTAACAAATCAGGATATTTCTCGCACACTTTCCTGAAATGTATAACGGAATTAGAATATAACTCTTTATTGGAAGAATTTACTATATCATTCCATACATCCATTATTTTTCCATAATCACACCTGCCTTCACCAATTTTCCATCTTCAAACTTTATCTATTTCGTCCCTACCGCGGTTTAACCTGACTTCTCAGATTCTTTGTTATGTGATACCTATAAAGTAATGCATAAGAAGTAGAAAATACCTTTGCAACCGAATTCATCAAAGCGGTATCGCGGTCGGTAACAATCACCTTGGGCATCTCTTCTTGGTCCTTCAACATTTCCTGACACACCTCTAAGGCCCAATTAACATTCTCCTTTTTTTCGCTCTCTAAAAATGCAAACCCGACAAAATAAGTCTTCTCAGTAGAGGTAACACCAACCATTTCCAATAATGGAAGTCTATACTTCTAGGTATTGTACGTTGAATCAATTATGAGCATAGTAGGAAACATGTTGGACAATTTGATGGAATCAGGACGAGTCCAAAAAATATCTCTAACGGTTACTCCATCCTCGCACGTTCGGTACCTAAACATATAACTGTTATCATCCAACAGTTTCAAGAGTTGTTGCATTTCAGTTCTACCCCCTCAACATCTTGTTAGTTTGGTATCGAATATTGTACACTTGCTTGATATTTGAGATATTTTTGGATCTTTTACGTTTCAAAGTTGCAAGTATGTTTTTCGGTTGAACCAAATTCAATGTCATGGCTGAAACACATTCATTATCTTCCGGCATGAGGTAAAACACAATTGAATGACCGACTAATTTTTCACATAAATCATGGTTATGTAAACCATATATGATATTAAATCTCCATTTCTTATTTGCCAACATATAACCACATAACTTAAAGGGACGCTCACATTTTCTTGAACCGGTGTCATCTCGTTTAAAATTCCGGAGAGGAGGTCTATATTTCCCACTTCTTTCGCACATCATTATCACAAATGCACATCTTCTATTTGAACCATTATTGGACCTTCTGCTTGCCATACCAAATCCCAATTTGGAGGCCTCCCTACGAATCCATTAAAGCATGTGATCACAAAATTCATACTCTTGCTCATTTTTAAATTGGTTGCCAATATCTACCGCCTTCGCAACCACACCTTTCACATCGGGAGACATAACATCTTTGGGAAACACTGGGGTGTATCATATCTAATGTAAACAATTACAACAAAACACTTAATAAGTGAAAATTCTATAAACAGAGTTGGAAAATTAAACACAGGCAGATACCAAAAATGAATTTCCGGATGACTTCATACTAGTTTTGGAAATGTATCACTAGAATAAACACACGCTTTCAGATTAAAAACAAGATTAATGTGAGCATTGAGGCTTGAAATAAATGATCTTTACCTGGAATTTCAACTTCTTTTTCTCCCCCTGATATGATAACACAAGATTGAAGATTTGGAGTGAAAATATGGATTGAGAATGGAAGGGGTTTTGATAAGGGTTTGGAGTGGAAAACAAGTATGGTTGTGTGATCATGTAGTTCAGTATTTTATCAAATTATTCCAGAAATGCATCTCTGGAAAAACCATGCATGCAAAAGGTCACATACATTTGAAAATCCCGCCCCAATCCTCTGAAGATGCATCTCCAAAATATCCACTGGGCAGATCAACTGACAATATATTTGTTGAAAACAGTCGAAGATACACCTCCAACATATTTTTTAGTATTAATCTAGGGTAACACTCATTTAGTGTGGCATAACGTTGGTGCATGGTGCGTCAGGAGATGCATCTCTGGAATCCGAGGGGCAATATCGGATTTCCAAAGGGTATTTTTCAACCTCATGGGGTTCCATAAGAAATTCTTGTAAGAACAAATTTAGTTCTACAATGTATCTATAAGACTTTGATGATAACAAAGGATGAAACAAAAATGGTACCCTAACGAAATTTTTCTAAGTGTGCAGGACTCTGATCAAAACAATCGGATAGACAATCATCAGATACAGAATCATGCGCTAAGATACTACTCAGAAGATAACGTGACCAGAAGGCTCGGACTCTCATCCAACGCAGGCGCTAGCAAAACTAAAGAAGTTAGAAACTCTGAAAGAGAAGAATGAATCCAGACTCTGAAGACGTACGCTCTGAAGAAGTCAAATAAAGAGAAACTCTGATGAAGTCAGATACAAGCATCCTCTAAAGATGCAAAGTGATAAATGAAGAGGTTTTTTTACCGAGATAACCCAGTTTTTCAAAAAAATTCCCAAAATACCCCAGGTTTCAGAAAAATTCCCAAACTACCCCACTTTTAGGAGGTGTCGCCAATTGAATTGGCGACTCCTCTTAAATCTTGAATGGAGGCGCCAATTGGATTGGCTAGGGCAGGTGCCCTAGCCAATCCAATTGGCGCCTATGTGTAAGGTTTAAGAGGAGGCACCAATTCAATTGGCGACACCCTTAAAAATGCCTCAAATGACAAAACCTCCAACATGAAAGTTGTAGATCTTTTTAAGACAATGAATTTGGACATAAATTTTGCATCATTTGGATTTTTTATGAGAAAGTTATGGGTAGTTGAAGTTGGACTTCTGATTTTTCAACTATTATCTGACCTATAATGTTTTGTATTATCGCATGTGTTTCTTTTAGAGTTATGAAATTTTGTCCAACATAACAATTGAAGTAGACATCTCAAATTTTCCAATGCACTTGGTCCCACCTCAAAATAATTAAAAATGAGTGATTTAGGTCTTTGCGAAGTTGACCCAAAATTAGGGTTTCTGTCAAAACATGTGTATGTGAATTTTGCCAAAAGGGACCAACTTCAAGCCCTTCTGTTTGAATGATAAAAGCCTCAAATGACAAAACCTTCAACATAAAAGTTGTAGATCTTTTCAAGACAATGAATTCGGAATAAAATTTTGCATCATTTGCATTTTTTTTAGAAAGGTATGGGCACCTGAAGTTGGACTCTTTGACATTTCAATTGTTATGTGGCCTATAATGTTTTATATTATCACATGTGTTTATTTTAGAATTATGAAATTTTGTCCAACATAACAATTTAAGTAGACATATCAAACTTTCCAATGCACTTTGTCCCACCTCAAAATCATAAAAAATGAGTGAGTTAGGTCCTTGGGAAGTTGACCCAAAATTAGGGTTTCAGTCAAAACATGTGTATGTGAATTTTGCCAAAATGGAGTTTAGACAAAGAAACCTAATGTTTGGAGTTTACACAAAGATAAATTTGATATAATACAACTTGATATTAATAAATTTTGGAGTTTACACAAAGAAACCTAATGGTGATGACTGGGATCACCTAACCGACCTCTGGTCCCACATCCCCTAGCTACCCTAACCCTTGGCCCTAACCCACGTTGACGATTCTGCACCGGTGTTTGTTCATCTGAGGGGCCAGGTGCGTCATTACCTCCTACAGGAGAAGGTCCATTGAGGTATTCAGCCAAGTCAGCATAGTCTTCAGTATGCAATGATGGTGTACCGGCGTAGCTGAGCTCATGACCCATGCTAGAGAAGTTGGGATGTGGTTGACTCATGGATGGGCGACCAGGACGGTTGAAGGGAGACATGGGTGTGAATGATGCGTCTAGGAAAGGTTGGAAAGGTTGTTGGGGTGTTTGGAAGAGATAGGGTTGTGGGATGTTTTGGTTTTGTGATGTTTGGGCTTCTTGGCTACGGTAGGAGGAGGGGCGGTTAGTGTTTTGGCTAAGGCGACTTTGGTAGGGTGATGGTGTGGGTGCAAAGCAATGTTCGGTCTCAGGTTGATGGTCAATTTGTTGGTGGTGGTATGGGGTATGTTCTTGGTATTGGGGTTGGGTGAATGACATGTTTTGCTTGTATGTTTGTGTGTTTGTGGAACGGAAAGTTTGACGGATAGGGGGTTGTGAGTAACCGGGATGAGAATGTTGTTGGGGGTTAGATGCTGATCCTTCTTGTGTGTAACTTGTCTGGCGTGGGTCGTAGAGGTACATATCATCGACGATGAATTGAAAACCAACCGATCTGTACCAAGCCATATAAGTACGACTTGGTTTTACCTCATTTGGCATGACTGCGTCAGGTAAGACATGGTAATGACGGTGCTTCCACTTGCGACACTCCGATCTTGCGAAGGTTTGCCAAGGGTTGAAGTTCCATTGGTAGTTCACTTTACGCATATGCCATTCTCCTAGGCTAGCTGGGGGATCTGGGATTTTCTGGACCATACCGAACTGCAGCTTCACACGATCGGTGTTGTGCATCTCCACAGTTGTGAACCGTATTATCGGTGTGCATGCTGTCCATACGGCTGCGTCTTCAGCATTGACCTCATGGTCATGATCCAAATTAAGGTATGGACGCCAAATGAACTGAAATGTTAAAGAAGATAGGATTATAATGAATGTAGGAAAAGTTAACATAATATAACGAAATAATGAAGTTATTTTGCTTACGTCTGTCGGTCGAAGGTGATCCAACAGGTTGCGATACTGAGTAATACAATGTCTCAGACATCTGCTGTAACTCATACCACATGCCGACCATATACACCAAAAAGTTAAAAAAAATTAGTTTGAGGTAATAAACTTTAAGGAAGTAAGTAAAGATATAGCAATTTAAACAACTTACTTTTTTGCATATGGAAAAGTGAAAGGGTTGTTATTGACCGGTGCTAGAGACGGTAGTCTTGACCAACCCCATGCTTGTAGCAAAACAGCACATCCAGAAAATGTAGATGTGTCTTTGTGGGAGTGTTTGCACAACGAACTATAGAGATAGGCTAGACAAGCAGATCCCCAACTGTAACTACCTATTCTATCTACATGTCTAAGTAGAGGTAAGTACATAATATGCATGCTAGAACCACTACCTTCGGGAAATAAAAAGGATCCTATTAACAGCATAATGTAACACCTAGTTTTTATTATTCGAGCATCTTCAGTAGAATGCTCATCTAAATATAAACTATTATAATATGACTTTAGGCGTGACAGCAGTATACCTTGACCTCTAGCATTATCATCTAACAAATCAGTGTCTAAAAGCTCCATGCAAATTGAATTTGCATAGTTGGTCTTACCATTAACAACTTTGCCTTCAATTCGTAGTCCTAAAAGCATGTAGACGTCTTCTAACGTCATGGTACACTCACCGGTTAGAAACCAAAATGTGTGTGTCTCTGGCCTCCATCTTTCGCATAAGGCTAGAATGAACTTGTTATCTATAGACCAAGACATAATCTTGCTAATATGACCAAAACCGGCGAGTTCAACATAAGGTTGAATCATCGGGTCCATTGAGACAAATTCGTGGACTCGAGTTCGAAACCTTGATACATCCTATAATAGAAATAATATAACACTTGACTAAGTTGGTATTTCAAAATAAAATGGGGTTGGTGTAGATGAAAGATAAAAAGTTAAGAAAAGAAAAAACTTACATATGTTGCGATGTTAGCAACTGTTCCTCTGTGTGCTTCGCCCATTGTGAGTAAAGACATATTGTTGGGGAGTTGGTGTAGATGAAACTAGAAGATGTTGTTGAAGATGAAATTGTAAAAGAAGTATTGTAGAGGAAGTATTGAGAATGTTGGTGTGGAAGAAGTGTTGAAGGAGTGGATGTATTTATAGGCAAATGGATGAGAGCATAAAAATTTGTGTTTGCATGGTGTCTCCACCTCATTTGGCGACCATGTACAATCCTAAAGAGGGGTCGCCATTCAAATTGGCGCCTCCATAGGGACATGCATGCAAGGCTAGGTCTGAATGCTTGGTTTCGAGGTCTGATTGCATGGTGTCTCCACTTGAATTGGCGACCATGTACAAGGATTAAGTGGAGGCGCCAATCCATTTGGCGACACCATCTGCATGTCTGACACATGGCTGTCTTGTCTCCTGCATGCTGAACAAGTCTCTTGTTGATGACTTGCATGGTTGACACATCATCTATGACTATCTTACATGTCCGACACGTGGCTGTCTTGTCTCCTGCATGCTGATGACTAACTTCTTGATAGCTTGCATGGTTGACACATCATCTCAGACTATTTTGCATGACTGACACATCATCTCAGAACTATCTTACATGTCTGACACGTGGCTGTCTTGTCTCCTGCATGCTGAAGAGTCACTTCTTGATAGCTTGCATGGTTGACACATCAACTCACACTGTCTTGCATGACTGACACATCATCTCAGAACTAGCTTGCATGCTTGGTACATCATCTCAGAGTAGCTTGAATGTCCGACACATCATCTCAGAACTAGCTAGCATGTGAGACACTGATACCATCTATTTAAGTGTCTTACTATCAACATCCAAGACACTTCACTCACATTCATCTGTAGTAGGAAAATAGTTTTCATCTCCACAATGTCATCGTCATCATTATACAGTGTCAACGTTCACTACAACGGTGAAACTTTTGAGTCTGAGCTTCATGGTTTTTGTCTTCTATAATCCGTATCCGAGACCAGTAGGCGAATTAAAAGTGGGAGACATATTTCGTACCAAAGAAGAATGTGTTTTGGCAATTAAAAAATTCCACATGAACAACTTTGCTGACTTTACAGTGAAACGCACTGATTCTAGAAGGTATGTTATCGAATGTTGTAACATGCTTTGTAAGTTTCGTTTGGCTGCGTCTTACAAGAAGAAAAATGACTCTTGGGAGATCGCTTCAATAGACCCACCGCACAGTTGCGTTGCAACTAACGTTGAACAAGATCACCGTAAACTGAGCACAACTTTGATATGTCAAGACATTCTGCCATTGGTAAATAAAGACCCATCAGTGAAGGTGAGTATAATTATATCCCATATCCTAACAACATATAATTATACTCCATCTTACAAGAAAGCATGGATTACGAGGACAAAGGCTGTTGAACAGGTTTTCGGCAACTAGGAGGATTCATTCAAGGAATTGCCACGGTTTTTATGGGCACTAAAAACATATGTCCCAGGAACTGTGGCAATAATGGAGACAGTGCCAGCAATGATGCCAGACGGAACCTGTGCTACAGGTAATAGAATATTTCACCGTCTCTTTTGGGCATTTGACCCGTGCATCAAAGGTTTCACTTTCTGCAAACCTATTATTCAAATTGATGGCACTTGGTTATATGGAAAATACAGGGGTACTTTGCTCATGGCGGTTGCACAAGACGGTAACAACAATGTCTTTCCCATTGCCTTTGCTCTTGTTGAAGGTGAAACGGCTGGTGGATGGGGTTTCTTTCTTCGACATCTCAGAACGCATGTGGCTCCACAAGCCAATCTATGTTTGATTTCTGATAGACATGCTGCCATTAAGAGTGCCTACAACAACCATGGCAATGGATGGCATGATCCTCCTTCTACACATGTCTACTGTATAAGACACATTGCACAAAACTTCATGCGTGCTATAAAAGATAAGAATCTTCGCAAGAAGGTGGTGAATGCTGGGTATGCTTTAACTCAACCGTCATTTCAATATTATCATGATGAAATTAAACTGTCTAATGAAGACGCAGGGAGATGGATAAATAACATACCAGTAGAGCAGTGGACAAGAGCATTTGACGGTGGTTGTTGATGGGGCCACATGACAACAAACATTGTGGAATGCATGAACGGGGTTTTCAAAGGAATTCGAAATCTGCCGATAACCGCCTTGGTAAGATCAACCTATTATAGGTTGGCTTCTATGTTCGCAACCAGAGGTGAAAGATGGAGTGCAGTGTTAATGTCCGGACAAGTATTCAGTGAGTGTTGCATGAAGGTCATGAAAGAGGAGAGCATCAAAGCTACGACACACGCTGTAACAGTCTTTGACCGTCATAGACAAAATTTCAGCGTCCAGGAAACAATGGGCATCAACGAGGGGAGACCAAATTTAGCCTACGCTGTTAGACTACACAAAAGTTGGTGCGATTGTGGAAAATTTCAGGCCTTCCGCATACCTTGCTCCCATGTCATTGCAGCATGCGCTTATACTCGTCAAGACGCTTACAACCATTTATCTGATGTGTACAAGGCCAACACCATCATGAATGTATATAGTCAAAGCTTCTCAGTACTACCAATGGAGGATTACTGGCCTCCATATGAAGGAGATATTGTTTGGCACAATGAAGATATGCGTAGAAAGAAGAAAGAAAGGCCAAACAGCACACGTATCAGAACAGAGATGGATTCCACAGATAAAATGATAAGATTATGTAGTATCTGTCGTCAACCAGGTCACAACAAAAACAACTGTCCCAATTAAGGAGCATCATCTAGATCTTAAGCTTTTTGTAACATTGTATTTCTGTAACAATCAATCATTATATATCATTAAGTTCTTGTTACAACGAGTTTCATAACAAACATCAGTACAAAACATCTGAAAACATAAATAATTCTAACTGATTACAACAATCAAATTAATGTCGTCTCGACCGAACATCATTTCCCTAGCATCCTTATCAGTCTTCATTCGCACCCAACCAAAGATACTGTCAAGTCTCTCAATACTTCTGATTTTTTCCCCTTCTGGTATTTTCCCGTCTAACCATCGAACCAACTCCCTCTTCAGTTGATCGAATGTGGTGATGCTCCAGAACAGCATCAGCATTTGAGGTTTGTCTCTCGCATAAATCACCTTACCGTATCGGCGACGAACACCAAACATGATAGCCAAATGATTATATGAGCTATGGAACAATTGGTCACACAACGCATCTATTTATAAGACAAAAAAGTCATTTTATGAGGGAGTCGCCAATTGAATTGGCGACTCCTCTTAAAACCTACACATAGGCGCCAATTGGATTGGCTAGGGCACCTGCCCTAGCCAATCCAATTGGCGCCTCCATTCAAGTTTTAAGAAGATTCACCATATGAACAACTTTCATGTTCATCAAAAATCCATTTGAAACTTGGAAGCTCATCATTCATTTCAAAACATTATAGGTCATTTTGACAGAAACCCTAATTTTAGGTCAACTTCGCAAAGACCTAACTCACTCCTTTTTAATTATTTTGAGGTGGGACCAAGTGTATTGGAAAATTTGAGATGTCTAGTTCAATTGTTATGTTGGACAAATTTTCATAACTCTAAATGAAACACATGCGATAATACAAAACATTATAGGTCAGATAATAGTTTAAAAAATCAGAAGTCCAACTTCAACTGCCCATAACTTTCTCATAAAAAATCCAAAGGATGCAAAATTTATGTCCAAATTCATTGTCTTGGAAAGATCTACAACGTTCATGTTGGAGGTTTTGTCATTTGAGGCTTTTTTAAGGGTGTCGCCAATTGAATTGGCGCCTTCTCTTAAACCTTACACATAGGCGCCAATTGGATTGGCTAGGGCACCTGCCCTAGTCAATCCAATTGGCGCCTCCATTCAAGATTTAAGAGGAGTCGCCAATCCAATTGGCGCCTCCTCCTAAAAGTGGGGTAATTTGGAAATTTTTCTGAAAACTGGGGTATTTTGGGAATTTTTTTGAAAAACTGGGTTATCTCGGTAAAAAAACCAAATGAAGACTCTGACTAAGATCCGCTGATTCAAGAAAGCTTAACGTTGAAGAAACTTGCTTATGGAAAGAAACTATTTCTAGAAGGAAGTTATGACGCTCCTAATACTGCTTTGGAAAGAACAAGGAAATTAATGACGTTAATCATTCTTTAATGACCAAGATTTTGTCATTAACACCCAACGGTCTTCTCATTCTCCTATAAAAAGGATGGAATGCTTCACAAGAAAGACACCTGAAACACACGAGAATACAATACTTTCATCACTCTTGATTTTCATTCTCTCACGAGCTGTTGCTCTAACGTGAGAACAATTCTTGCTATTATCTTCTGTAATATCTGCTTATTGTTAGAAGCACTATTCATTACTGTAATCATATCATTGCTAAGATATTTCCTTAAGCGACTCTGTGAAGTCTGAATACTTGAGAGGGCTAAGGGATTATTTCTCTTAGACGGTTGTTTGTGTAATCTTTCAAGATTACTGGATTAAGTCCTTTTTGAAGGCGAAATCACCTTGGCGGGGTGGACTGGACTAGCTTTGAATTTCAAGCGAATTAGTATAAAATTTTGTGTTGAATCCTTTTTATTCTGCGTGTGTCTAAGTTCTTAAAAAGTTTTTATTTTCCAAAACAATTCAAACCCCCTTTCTTGTTTTTCTCTACCTTCAATTGGTATCGGAGCATCGACTCTGTTATTGATTTTCTAATCAAACACTTAACCGTGTAAAGAGATCCAGCGTGAGAAAAACACTATGGCCAACACCAATGAAAGAGATAGTTACGATGCTAAACCTCTTATCTTTGATGGAGAAAAATTTGATTACTGGAAAGATAGAATTGAAAGTTTCTTTCTGGGCTATGATGATGATCTATGGGACATAGTTACAATCGGTTACACACCTCCTATGTCTGACGCTGGTGTTGCCATTACCAGAAGCAAAATGACAGATGCTCAGAAGCGCGACTTCAAAAACCATCACAAAGCCAGAACGATACTACTAAATACCATTTCCTACAATGAATATGAAAAGATCACCAACAGGGAAACAACTAAAGAAATACTTGACTCCCTGAGGATGATGACTCACGAAGGAAATTCTCAAGTCAAAGAGACAAAGGCTCTGGCTCTAATTCAAAAGTACGAAGCCTTCAAGATGGAGGACGATGAAGCCATAAAGGTAATGTTTTCTAGATTTCAAACTTTAATAGCAGGACTCAAAGTTCTGGACAACGGCTACACAACTGTAGATCATTTCAAAAAGATAGTTAGAAGCTTGCCAAAGAAGTGGAGACCAACGGTCACAACATTAAAGTTATCAAAAGATCTGAACAATATCAGCCTTGAGGAACTTGTAAGTTCACTCAGAAGTCATGAAATAGAACTTGAGGAAGATGAGCCTCAAAAGAAGATCAAGTATGTAGCACTAAAGTCCAGATCTGAAAGACGCAAACCAGAAAGGAACAAAGCCTTCCAAGTTGAAGAGAAAGACAATGACGACTCTAAAAAGGAAGACTCTGACGATGAAGAAGAGTTATCCCTTTTGACCAGAAGAGTAAAACAACTCTAGAGAAAAAGGAATAATAACTTCAGAAGACCAAGACCCAAGGAAGATCGCTCAGAATCAACTTCCAAAGGTAAGTCAAACAAAGAAATAACATGCTATGAATGTAAGGAAACAAGTCATTACAGAAACGAATGTCCAAAGCTGAAGAAAGAGAGCTCCAGAAGAGAAATTTTCAAGAAAAGCTCATTCAAAATCAAAAAGGGACTGATGGCCACCTGGGACGACAGTGAATCTGATTCCTCTGAATCAGACTCTGAAGAACAGGCAAATGTTACATTTATGGCTATCACCTCTGGAAATACATCAGATAGAGAATTTGATTCTGAAGAGGTATTTTCCGATCTTTCTCACTCTGACCTTGAATCATCCCTTTCTGAAACTCTAAGCTCATATCAGAAACTTAAGCAAGGGACTGATGGCCACCTGGGACGATAGTGAATCTGATTCCTCTGATTCAGACTCTGAAGAACAGGCAAATGTTATATTTATGGCTATCACCTCTGGAAATACATCAGATAGAGAATTTGATTATGAAGAGGTATTTCCCGATCTTTCTCGCTCTGACCTTGAATCATGCCTTTCTGAAACTCTAAGCTCATATCAGAAACTTAAGCAAAAATTTAAAGCTATAAAAAGTGTTCTTGAAGGAACCATCGAAGAATGTGATAAGCTTGAGATGACAATTTCAGAACTAAAAGATGAAAATCAAACTTTGACAAAAGAAAGAGACTCCACAAATAAATAATGTTTAAAACTTGAAGAAGCGTTATCTCAAGCCCCACGAACTTCTAACACAATAATATATGAATATGAAAAATCTTTTCAAAAATCTCAAGCCATCAAACTTTATTTATTCCCGAAGGAAAGGGAAAACATCGATAAAACCCGGGGGGGGGGGGGGGGGGGGGGGGGGGGGGGGGGGGGGGGGGGATATGATGGGTAAGGAAGCCGGTTATACAAGGGGAAGGTATTAGCACCCCAAGCATCCATGATATTCCATGGGAACCATTTTGATTTTTCTCGCTCGAATTGGTGCGATATCTAAAGATTACTCGCAAATGAATGGGGAAAACGAAACGAAATAGATAGAGTGCTCGGTGAGGATTAAGGCCCTCATGCCTACGTATCCTTATAGTGTAATGAGGAATTCAGAGCTCCATAGTTCAAAGAACTAGTGGTGGGAGGTGAAAGGAAGTCGTGATCAAAGTATGGTCTGAACCAAAGGATAATATGATTTGAACTCCAATGAGGGGTAAAAACATGAACCCAAGAGTAAAACTGGTATGAACCAACAAGTGAGGGCCTACAACACTGTATTGGAACAACCGAAAAAAGATTGAATTAAGTGTTTAGTTTCATAGCACAAACAACTCTCGGTTCACAAAGAGGTACAAGATGGAGCACAAAAGTACAGTGTATTTGTCTCAAAGAATAGGGTATATCACATGAAGTGAATGAAGGTAAAATATAATGCATCATGGAGATGAATGGAGTGAAGTGACCAAAGTCACAAAAATGAATATTTGGTAACAAGTGACTGAAAAGGTATGGTTTGAAACCAAAAGTCGAGGTATATCGGAATCCATATGAGAAATGGGATCCGTACCACAGAGGGAAATATGCATCTTGGCCAAAAAGAAGGAATTAAATGTCTGGGGACAATCCAAACAACTCTAGGTACAAATGCAAACTATTCATTAGGCGTCCTAAAAGTATGTATATGGGTATCCAAAGAAAGTGTATCTGATTTCAAAGAAACAGTATGTCACTGGAGTGAACGGTTTATGATCGAAGGTAGGTAATGGATTATGAAAGATATGGATGGTGCACTAAGGCTGAAGAGGAATAATTAAGAGTATGTTCGCCAAGGATTCACATCCTCATGCCTACGTATTCTCATTGTGCAATGAGAAAATCAGAGCAATCGTAGTTCGAAACTACGAGAACCAAGAAAGAGATTGAGAGATATGTAGTGATGAAACATATAACTTGCACCAACAGAATGATATCAAAGGAGCTCACAAAAATAACTGGCTTCGAATCCAAGAGTAAAACTAGTACGAACCAACAAGTGAGGGCCTACAACACTGTATTGGAACAACCGATAAAGAAATGAATTAAGTGTCTGGGCATAAATAGCTCTTGGTTCACCAGGCGGATTGTTCATTAGGCGTCCTAAAAGGATGAGTATGAGACCCACAAGAAAGTATTGTTGGGTGCAAGGAAGAATGTATCACTTGCTGGAGAACACACAATTCGAGATCGAAGGAAAATAGTATCTTGGATCCATGAAGGAATAAACTTTGAACCGAAGAGCGGAAGAGGTATTGACCAGGACGTTGAGGAAACTAGGCATACCCACTCCTGTCATAACCATAAACAAAGCGAATTAAATGTTTGGGTATAAGTCAAACATCTCTTAGTTCACAAGGCAGACAATTCATTAGGCCTCCTAAAAGGATATATATGGAATCCAAGGGAAAATGATATTTGATCTCAAAGAGAGGGTATTGATTGATGAATGAAGAATGATTGATTAATAAATAGGGTAGCTCGCGAAGAAACTTGGTTCTCCTGCCTACGTATCCTTATAGTACAATAAGGAAATCAGAGCTTTTGTAGTTCAGCCCACTAGGGATGAAAACAAGGTGATTAATGAGGCAATAAAAAGGATTGAGATGATTGAGATAGTGGAATATACTTGATAGTTATTTGATAAGAATCACACTAAAGTCTATGAGTAAAGGTGAATATGATGAGCGCTGGGTCATTCGTCCCATACCCAAAGATATCCATAATGGGGGTAGGAATTCTCCAGTCTCATTCCTTCTTTACTACTTAAGGCTCGTGACATGTAATTCTCATCTTAACTTTCAAAATGGTGAAGGATAATCTTCTTTGTTGTTTCTGGTATTGATGAAGACCTTATCAATCGTTCGATTTGAATTGCACTAAAGTCTAGGAATGGAGGTGAATACGATGAGCATTGGGTCATTCGTCCCATATCCAAGGATATTCAGAATGGGGGTAGGAATTTTCCAGTCCCACTCCTTCTCTATTGCTTAAGGCTCGTATCGTACAACTCGATTCATGATTGATAAGTTGTTGATGTAGTCCTTGCTTTGTTGTATTGATTGTAGTGAGAGAGACTCGTCAATCGTATGATTAGGATTGTGCTAAAGTCTATGAACAGAGGTGAATACGATGAGCGTTGGATCATTCGTCCCATACCCAAAGATATTCAGAACGGGGGTAGGAATTCTCCAGTCTCATTCCTTCTTTATTGCTTAAGGCTCATGCAACACGATTCTAACTTTGATTTAACAAGCTCTTGACGTTTCCACCTTTGAAGTATTTGTATAATCCGCTGCTTGGTATGACTGAGGATTCCTTGATTGAGAATCTTGATTTGAGGCCTTGAGCTCCACAACTTAGAAAAAAAATCTTATTGAGTGACCAAGGGTATTTTGGTCACTAAAATTGGATTGTGGGATTATACAAGTTCAAAGGATTTAATTGATCAAAATTGTTGTTGATCGATTTAAATCATGAGTTTAATTTGATTTAAGAAACTAGGTTAATCTTAATCTAATGGTTAGAAATTAATCAAACTATCATAAGACATCATACATTGGTTAATCCAAGTTGATTAAAAATTCTATTTTAAAATCCTAAGGGAGCATCCCATTGTTAAGAATTTATTAAACTTCTAAGGTCAAATTCTAGTCTTAAGGGTTCATGCCTTTATATGGTCAAAATGGTAAGATAAACCCCTAAAGGGTAAAACGGTCATTTCACAAAAAAATCAATTATGAACAAAAATAATATTCTAATTAAATTCTAACTAGAATCTAAAATTTGATCAAGTTCTAAAGTTATTCTAAGGTTAGGAATTAAGTTACATCAACATGCTAAAAAAAATCAATTAAATTCTAAAAAATCAATCATCCTAAAAATGCTATTAAATCCTAAATCAATTATAATTCTAAAAACTCAATTAAATCTTAAATCAATTCTAATTCTAAAAAACTCAATTAGATCCTAAATCAATTCTAGTTCTAAAATTCAATTAGATCCTAAATCAATTCTAATTCTAAAAACTCAATTAGATCATAAATCAAATAAATCCTAATTTCTTAACCTAATAAAAAAACATTTCTAAAGATTTTAGTTAGGTATCTTACCAATCTAATGACTAATTAAATCCTAATAACCTAATTAACTATAACTAAACTTAATCGGTATTTAAGTCTAATCCCAATTGCTAATCAAACCCACTAGTGGTTAATTAAAACACTAATTGTTAACTAACATAAGACAAGGTAATAGACCCAACACACTAAACCCAGCAGCACAATGGGCCTCTCATGAGGGGGTGCAGTCCGGACTTGGATAACTGAGAGACTCATATGGGCCTCATAGCGGAGACCCATCGGTCGTTCAATGCTGCGTTGGTGGGGGTGTAGAACGGCTTAAAAGTGGGATCTAGAAACTACTTGGGCCAAAGGCCCAAGCTTCGCCGAAAATCTGGAAAAGACGGGTTCATTCCCATGTGATTGGAATCAGATAATTACCTGAAACCTTTTTCCATGACCTGTGAACACGACGATGTAATGCATCGACCTCCACCCTCACCGCGACATCGCCAAGAACTGGTTTAGAATCCCTTTCAAAAATCTCGCTTCTTCAATCACATCTTCTTTCGAATCTCGAACGAATTGAGAATAAGGATTGGATACCGAGGTTCACCATCGGATCAAAGCGACCTTTAAATTGATATCATCGTGGGACTCTCCTATTCTCCTTCGGACACAAGCTTTGGACGAAAAGGGTGATACACCGGTCAGGCAACGAATCAACTTTGCTCCTCTTCCAATTGCATTTTCGACCGTGGAATCATTGGATTTTGTGAGTTGTGCGTGTGAAATCAAGACTCCGGCAACGACGACTTTCCGTCAAATCAGCAGGTATGTTCTGTTGCGCGTTTCGTTCCCCTTCATTGTCTGGATTTTGTTACGTGTGAGTCATAGTGGACTTTGTGAGTTTGGTTCCTATTCTTGGTGACGAACATGTGCTATTATGTTGTGATGCAGAAGTCTTGGCTGCAGAATGGAATGAAGATGGAGTTCTTGATCGTCTAGAAGAATGAAGTTGTTGGCTCTTGAAGAAGAATGAAGTCAAGAAAATTAGTTGGAAGTGGGAGAAAAGGATTGCCGAAATTGGGGGGTTTGTGAAACTCGGCTAAGGGGAGTTAGAAAAGTTTTTGTTTGTGAAAGGATGAAAATCCTCCTCTACAGCAGTGAGTTCTTCTCTTTATATTTTTTTTTGTATGCAGGTGGGTTGAACTTTGTAGTTCTGTAGTTTTGGTTTAAAATGTATGTAATTAGAATTGAAATACTGAATGTGGAATTATTGGGTTTGTAATGGGAAATTGAATGAATTCAAATGAATGTTTGTAGGTGTTTAATTGGCTGCATTATATGGTAAAACACTAGCTGGACTCTAATGTCTTGACTGATGTCATGACATGGTGTGTATGTGTGACTGCACTGTAGGTTAGAATATCTAACTGTACTCTGATGTCTTGACTGATGTCATGACACACTTGAGTAGTTACTGCAGGATTAGCTAATACAGGATTTATTGAATGTCAAACTGGATGTTGTGACATTCATCCCTGTCAGCAGATACTAAGGAATAGAACAGCTGGTGTTCTGTTAGAACTTAGTATTTATTTCCAGTCTGGTTATCAAGGAAATACAAGACCTGGCATAAGGCCTACTGACTGTCAAACTGGATGTTATGACATTCATCATTGACAGCATTTACTGAACAATAGACAGAGTGGTGTTCTGCTATACTTCAGCATGTTTCTTAGTCTGTTCTTCAAGAGGATAACAGAACTGACTTAAGGCCAAATGTGTAAATGTCAAATTGGATACTTTGACATTTATTAATGTAAGCTGTTACTGTAGTATGGTCATTTTGGTCATATACAGGACAGCAAAATTGTACAGTCTGTTTTCTGGAAAAATAGACTTAGCATATGATCCTTGATGTCAAGCTGAATGTCGTGACATTCATTCCTGACAGCATATGCTATATTGTAGGTTGTTTAGTTTTCTGTTTCAGCTTTTTCTCAGGCTATTCTTCAAGGATTCAACAGCTGAGAGAAAATCCAGGAAATCAACAACCAAGCTACATTTAATGAACCTAACAAATAGCCTATTTGTTAGTAACCTAGATGTGGAATTTAGGGGAACTCGCGTGACCTTAAATTCAGGAGAATACAAGTGCAAAGGCCCAAGTACTGCAATATAAAAGGAAGTCGTTCCTTCATTCAGAACTGGGGATTTTGAGGCGTGAAGATTTAGTGTGTCCATCATACTTCACTGCTGTATTTTTGTGAGTCTTGTATTAGACATATCTTGTAAGCCAAGCCATTATCACGTAGATGATTGCTTTGGCATAGGGTGTTCATTGAGTTGTAAGTGTTGTGTCGCTCAAAGCTTTTAAGCGTGAGTGCTGTGTATCTTGATTAAAGCTATTAAGCACAATCAAGAGTTGTTTGAAGTGTGACTTCAAAATTGTCTTTAATATTGATTAAAGGTAGTAATCACTGAGGTGATTGATGGGGAGTGAGTAGGAACTCTGATCTTAGAGTAAGATTGAAATTGTATTGGGTAGGGATTAAGTGAAGAGTTGTAAACGGGTAAGTTTAGCTTTGAATTAATACTACTGATAGTGGATTTCCTCCCTGGCTTGGTAGCCCCCAGATGTAGGTCATGTTGGACTGAACTGGGTAAACAATTACTTGTGTTATTTACTGCACTTACTTTTAAGTTCTGCATAATTATTGTCTGTGCAGAATTGGATGTCATAACAACCCGTGTGACATCTAAAGTCTGATAACTAGAATTTCAATTGGCATCAGAGCAGGCACCCTGCCTGTTAATATCTGGGTGAGATCTAGGGAAGTTACTTTCTAGTACCATGGACAAGGATATAGGACACTCAAATAGACCACCCATGTTGGATGGCTCTAACTATGATGACTGGAAGCCTCGTATGATAGCCTTCTTAAGGTCTCTAGACAACAAAGTCTGGAGAGCTGTCAACAAAGGATGGGAACATCCAACAAAGACAGGTGAAGATGGAGTCAGTGTGCAGACTCCTGAAGAAGAGTGGGACAAGGAGCAAGAGGCATTAGCTCTTGACAATTCCAAGGCCTTGAATGCATTGTTCAATGGAATCAGTAAGAATATCTTCAGGCTGGTGCACCACTGTGAGCTAGCTAAGGAAGTTCGGGATACCCTCAAGGTAACTCACGAAGGTACTTCCAAGGTGAAGATGTCCAAACTTCAGATGCTGACCACCAAGTTTGAAAATCTGAGGATGAAGGAGGATGAGACCATTCATGACTTTCACATGAATATTCTTGAAATTGCAAACACCTCTGGTGGACTAGGTGAGAAAATGGCTGAAGAGAAACTTGTAAGAAAGATTCTCAGGTCCTTGCCTAATAGATTTGCTATGAAGGTCACAGCCATAGAAGAGGCTCAAGACATCTGCAAGATGAAGGTAGATGAGCTCATTGGTTCCCTCCAAACCTTTGAAATGGGCTTAGGTGAGGATACTGACAGGAAGAACAAGAGCATAGCCTTTGTTTCAAATACTGAAGAAAAATCAGAAGAAGGAAACTGTGGAGGAAATGAAAGCATCTCAGAAGCCATAGCCATGCTTGGAAGACAGTTCACCAAGTTCATAAAGAAGGTTGATCAACAGGGTAGACCCAATGTCAAGAACATCCCGTCTGACATAAGGAAAAGATCAACTCCTGAAGAAAAGTTCAACCAAGGCAAGGGAATCCAGTGTCATGGATGTGAAGGATATGGTCATATTAAAGCAGAATGCCCTACCTTTCTCAAGATGCAAAGGAAAGGGCTGACTGCCACCTGGTCAGAAGAAGACTCTGAGAGTGAATCTGAAGGAGAGTCTGCTAAACATGTCACAGCTCTGACCAGTGTTTGTGCCTCAGAGGATAACTCAAGCGGAGATGAGCTTACCTTGGATGAACTTGCTGCCTCATATAAAGAACTATGTGTTAAAAGTGCAGAAGTATGCATCCAAGGAGAGAAGCAGAAGAAACTCATCAAAGAGCTGGAAGCTGAGAAACAGAAGCAGCTGAAAATCATAGAGGGTCTAAATTGTGAGATTTCCTTGCTGACTTCTAAGCTAGACCAAATGACCAAATCCATCAAGATGTTGAATAAAGGAACTGACACCTTGGAAGAGATTCTAAAGGTAGGACAGATGTCAGGATCCATGTCTGGCTTAGGCTTCGCTAAGAATTCTTCGTCTGAGCGCAAAAAGTCTAAGGCTAGAGTTCAGAAATTCAAGCGGAAGTCATATCCGATGTCTCAACATCAGGGAACCAGAATGAGTAAACATCAGAAGAAGAAATTTCAAAGATGGAGATGTCATTACTGTGGGAGATTCGGTCACATAAAACCCTTCTGCTACAGGCTGCATGGTTATCCAAACCAGACTTCTCAGGGAAGACCTAAGAAGAAGGCGTCCAAGCACAACGCCCCCATTAAGAAACAAAAATGGGCTGCGAATCAGACACCTCATGTCAAACCAAAGCAGCAGACATCTGAGCTTAATCTCTCCCATGAGAATCAACAATGTGTTGCTAAACTAGCTCACACTTCTCCCAGGGCACCTACCAGACACGACTGGTACTTTGATAGTGGCTGCTCAAGGCATATGACTGGGATGAGCAACCTATTGGGGAATCCACAACCCTCTACCATCAGATGTGTGACGTTTGGTGATGGAGCTAAAGGAGAAGTACAGGGTGTTGGTGAACTGGATTATCCTGAAGCTCCAATACTGAGCAATGTACTGTTGGTAAAAGGACTGACTGCAAATCTCATAAGCATAAGTCAGCTATGTGACCAAGGATTCAAGGTGGAATTCACTAAGGGAGGATGTGTGGTGTTGAATGGGTGCAATCAGGAAGTGATGAGAGGAGACAGATCCAAAGATAACTGCTATCTATGGAAATCTAAAGACTCAGGCCACTTTCCCAAGTGCTCCTTAGCCAAGGGAGATCAGGAAGGGAAGCTGGGATATGGAAGACTTGATCAACTTCATGTAAAAGGAATGAAGAAGAGCATTTCCAAGGGAACTATGAGAGGAGTCCCATATCTGTCTTTAGACAAAAAGACAGATTGTGGAAAATGTCTGATTGAAGGTTATGAACCAGTGGCACCTATTGGTCATGATATGACAGCAAGGGAGAAATAGATGGGTGTACTATTGTCATCTGCAGAAACCAAATACCTAGCCTCTGGTAGCAGGTGGTCAACCCCAGTATGGAGGAACCTGATGCAGACTGAGTACAATGTCACCCAGAATGTCATGACATTGTACGTTAATCAGTTTGAAAATAGTAAGGGCAAAAAGGGAATGTGTACGTCTGATAAGTTATAGCAACTAATGAAGTTAGTTAGCTACTATTTAGTAAGTCAAATTATTAAACAACAAATAGTGTGCTTTGAGTGGTCAAAAACTAATAGACCTTACTCTTGCAACAAGCGTTTCACATTCCGTCGCTTCAACTCTCATTCGTGCAAACCTTCTTCCAAAGAAACGGTTCAACTCACCTTTGAGATATTCAACATGGCTCACCAATCCGATTCCACCTCCTACACTAATGTGTCCGATTCCCCCAGCACGGAGTCCTGCAACCCTAACCGGGAGGAGATTGGTGTTGACGCTGCAACATCTTCTCATGCAAGAAGACCGAAAGAAACGGTCTCCAGAATCTCCTCAGCTATCGCTCTGGACAAACCATCCAAAGAAGGATCGAGGTATGTGCATAATGCCATTGCTTCTATTGTCACTAAGATTCTGTCTGGTGATCAGAATGTTCCTGGGGTTTCCGTTCCCTTGAACACTATCATACCCGATGAGGTTGCATGTTGAGAAACCGCAGTCGTGGTAAGAGAGAATGTGTCTGGAATACCTGAAGAGGGCCCTAAGAACGATAAACCTGTAAACAAGGTGAGAGGTGAAAAGGTCAGTGTCACTCAAGGTGTTGATGACAATCCTAGAGCTGAAACAGTTAACCTGGAAGAGTTCTCTGATAATGAACTTTTGGCTTCAGTTATCCCTAGCATAGCCAAGAGGGTTAGGACTAGGAGGGAGAAAAAGACTGTGGTGCAGAGGTCCCCAACCAAGGAGGTCGATGAGACAACCTCTCCCAAGCAAGCAGTGACAGAGAGTGCACGCAAAAGAAAAGGGCATGGACCTGCAAAATCTTGGAGCAAAGAGGTGCCCAAGAAAATGAAGACCAAGGCTGCTGTGGTGGAGTCTGACTCAGATGTTCCTTGTGATGTCACAACATCCCTGTCCAAGAAGAAGCCAACCTCTAGCAAGTTGGCTGCTACTGTTCCAGAGGTACCCATTGACAATGTGTCCTTCCACTTTGCCTCTTGTGTGAACAGGTGGAAGTATGTCTACCACAAGAGACTGGCCTTGGAGAGGGAATTGGCTCAGAATGCCTTGGAGTGTAAGGAGATTGTGGATCTTATTAAAGAGGCAGGGCTAATGAGAACTGTGAATCAGCTCCCAAAGTGCTATGAGACCTTGGTGAAGGAGTTCATTGTTAATCTGTCTGAGGAGTGTGCAGATGGGAAGTCTAGAGAATTTAGAAAAGTCTATGTGCGTGGCAAGTGTGTGACTTTTTCCCCCTCAGTAATTAATCTGTATTTGGGAAGAGCAGATGAAGTGCACTCAGAGCTTGAAGTGACTGACAACAGAATCTGTCAAGTCATCACTGCAAATCAAGTCCGGAAGTGGCCTCTTAAAGGGAAGCTGTTGGCCAGCCAACTCAGTGTGAAATATGCCATGTTACACAAAGTTGGAGCTGCAAACTGGGTCCCTACGAATCACAAGTCAACTGTGTCTGTGATGTTAGGAAAGTTCATCTATGCAGTTGGTACCAAGGCAAAGGTGGACTATGGTACCTACATCTTTGAGCAGACCATGAAACATGCTGGAAGTTTCAGTGTGAAGGGACCTATAGCTTTTCCATCTCTCATTTGTGGCATTGTGTTGAACCAATTCCCAAACATCTTGACAGATAATGACTTTGTGCAAAGAAGAGAGAGTCCACTGGCCTTCAGTTACAAACTGTTCCTGGGTAAGCATGTTCCTGACATTGTCATGACACCTGGAGAAACATCCAATGTTGGCATCCATCCAGAAAAAGTTGTTGTCATTGTTGTGCTCAGGGAGACTTGCAAAGAGCTGGAGACTAGGAAGCACGCGTTGGAAAAGCTGATCTCTCAATTGGAGGCGTCTGCTGAGGATACTGATGGAGCAGCTAGGCAAAGTTCTGAGGATGAGGAGGAGACCAGGTCTGATGAGGAGGCTGATGATGAGGCTGAGGAATAAATTTTTTTCTGTCATTTGTGTGTAATTCTGTCTATTACTTATGGATCTGTAATTTAAAGTGTTGCTTTGGCAACATTTTTTACAAAAAGGGGGAGTAACAGGTGATACCCCAGACAACAGATTGGTACCCCAGACAACAGATTGGTCTGTTAAAACAGACTTTCATGACAGATTCGAAGATTCCCTCCCCTGCAGCTGATGTGTGTTGAAGTTTTTATTTAACTTCTGTACCTCTGTATGTGTGCTGTGGATGTGTGCTGCAATTAGAAGTTTTTATTTAACTTCTGTATGTGTGCTGTTATGTGAAGTTTTTTTTAACTTCCATGTGTGTGAGTGTGCTGCCACTCTGAGTGTATTAGCTAGGTCTATTTCCTGCTAGATGTGTGATTCCGCTGCTATGAACTCTGTTATGGGGATCAAAGTGTTTTAGCCAAAAATTTGCCAAAGGGGGAGTTTGTAGGTGTTTAATTGGCTGCATTATATGGTAAAACACTAGTTGGATTCTAATGTCTTGACTGATGTCATGACATGGTGTGTATGTGTGACTGCACTGTAGGTTAGAATATCTAACTGTACTCTGATGTCTTGACTGATGTCATGACACACTTGAGTAGTTACTGCAGGATTAGCTAATACAGGATTTATTGAATGTCAAACTGGATGTTGTGACATTCATCCCTGTCAGCAGATACTAAGGAATAGAACAACTGGTGTTCTGTTAGAACTTAGTATTTATTTCCAGTCTGGTTATCAAGGAAATACCAGACCTGGCATAAGGCCTACTGACTGTCAAACTGGATGTTATGACATTCATCATTGACAGCATTTACTGAACAATAGACAGAGTGGTGTTCTGCTATACTTCAGCATGTTTCTTAGTCTGTTCTTCAAGAGGATAACAGAACTGACTTAAGGCCAAATGTGTAAATGTCAAATTGGATACTTTGACATTTATTAATGTAAGCTGTTACTGTAGTATGGTCATTTTGGTCATATACAGGTCAGCAAAATTGTACAGTCTATTTTCTGGAAAAACAGACTTAGCATATGATCCTTGATGTCAAGCTGAATGTCGTGACATTCATTCCTGACAGCATATGCTATATTGTAGGTTGTTCAGTTTTCTGTTTCAGCTTTTTCTCAGGCTATTCTTCAGGGATTCAACAGCTGAGAGAAAATCCAGGAAATCAACAACCAAGCTACATTTAATGAACCTAACAAATAGCCTATTTGTTAGTAACCTAGATGTGGAATTTAGGGGAACTCGCGTGACCTTAAATTCAGAAGAATACAAGTGCAAAGGCCCAAGTACTGCAATATAAAAGGAAGTCGTTCCTTCATTCAGAACTGGGGATTTTGAGGCGTGAAGATTTAGTGTGTCCATCATACTTCACTGTTGTATTTTTGTGAGTCTTGTATTAGACATATCTTGTAAGCCAAGCCATTATCACGTAGATGATTGCTTTGGCATAGGGTGTTCATTGAGTTGTAAGTGTTGTGTCGCTCAAAGCTTTTAAGCGTGAGTGCTGTGTATCTTGATTAAAGCTGTTAAGCACAATCAAGAGTTGTTTGAAGTGTGACTTCAAAATTGTCTTTAATATTGATTAAAGGTAGTAATCACTGAGGTGATTGAGGGGGAGTGAGTAGGAACTCTGATCTTAGAGTAAGATTGAAATTGCATTGGGTAGGGATTAAGTGAAGAGTTGTAAACGGGTGAGTTTAGCTTTGAATTAATACTACTGATAGTGGATTTCCTCCCTGGCTTGGTAGCCCCCAGATGTAGGTCATGTTGGACTGAACTGGGTAAACAATTACTTGTGTTATTTACTGCACTTACTTTTAAGTTCTGCATAATTCTTGTCTGTGCAGAATTGGATGTCATAACAACCCGTGTGACATCTAAAGTCTGATAACTAGAATTTCAATGTTGTAAAGTGGCATTGTGATCTAAATGATGGAAATGAATGTGAATGTCTTTTTTCTTGAATGGCTTTATATGATTGTAATATTGGTTTGAATTATAAATGAAATGTAATTAGAATGGATATTGAATGGATTTTGGATTTTTTTAGAAATTGGAAAAAAGATAATTGTTGGATTATGTAACAACAAGGTTATTATTTTGGTAAATGGGCTTTGTAAATGGGTTTTGATAAATGAATATTAGGTTGGTTTAATGAATGGATTTGAAAAATAGGTAATTGGATGTTGATTTTTAATCATGGGCTTAACATGTGAAGTGAATTGTAATTGTTATGCTGAATTTTTGACATAATAATGAATGAATGAGTGAGTGGGCCAGTCATTAATTTGGCAATCATGGCCCAGTCATTAATTTGGAAATCATGGCCCATCAACCTGAAATCAATCTGAATTGTCAGTGTCAATTTGAATAATAATGAAATGACTGTTGACATTTATGCTAAATGTCAAGGTCAAGTATGATAAGTTGACTTTGGTCAACTGATTCACCAAAAAATCAACAGTTGACTTAAAGATGATGAAATAGACTTCTCTGATTAAAAAGACGTGTTTAATAGGGATCCATGAAGCAATTAGAACCAATGCATTTTGTGAATGAATGACAGTGACACCTGGTGATCATGTCATGACTTGATCAAACTGAATCAGTGAACTTTGGATCAATGAAGTCCAATGGAACTAATGTATGAAGTGACTTCGGTGAAATGAGATGCAGTGGAATATGAATGTAAGCATACTTGGAACCAACCGAAGCAAACCATATAGTACAGGTTTAGTTAGGTCAAAGGTCAGATGTCAAGCAACAACGAAGAGTCTCAAACCCAACAATCTATCAATGCCATGAACCAATTTAGGGTTTCCAACCCTCCAAAACAAGCCTCAAGGACTACCAATTCCATGATCAAGGATTATGGTTTCAAATCAAGCACAAAGCTCCTTAAATCAAAGCCCCCGAATTAGGGTTTGAAAGTCAAGTCAATGGCAGAAGGTCAAACACAAGACCATAATAAAGTCAAGATCAAGAATCAGGGCCCGGATGCCCAGATGAATATCAAGGTGCAATCTCCAAGAATCAAGGTCTCAATGAATCCAACAATCAAGGTTTCTCCACATGATGAGTAGTATCATAATCTTCAGGCCAAAGTCCTGACTTTATCCACCATAAGCATTGAATCTACGAGGCTTGTTAGCAAGTGTTAATCATGAATAAATGATGCACATGAATGAGTCTCAGATCATAACTGAGATGAAAAGCAAAAAGGGAGGGAAAATTTTGGGGTACTACAGTTACCACTGTAATTGAGTTAATTCCAAAGTTAGTTTACGGTTAAAATTATGGGATTTTGAAATATGCTTGTTAGCTTATATTGGTTTTATGCTTAAATTAGCCATTACAAATCAAAATTGGATGTTATGGACGGAATTAGTTGTTAGTAGTTGTTATGACATGAATGCTTTAACTATTATTCTCTATTGGATTCATGTTAGTATTATTATGTTAGTTGAAGCTAAAATGAGTTGGTTAATGAGTATTGAAATTGAACTTGTTTTGTTAGTTTATGTGGAGGGATGCTTGCATAACCAGTGACGAATATTCTCTCTCTTTGGTCTTCTGCCCAGTAACCGGTAGTTGTAAATCCTATTTTCAGCTTTTCCCCAGCAAGTGTATTCTTACCCAGTAACCGGTAATGAATTCACCTCCTAGCGACCCTCAATGAGTCATCCTTGATATGTTTACCCTAACCGGTAACGGATGTCCTCTCTGTCAGATTTTTATTATCCCCTTACCCAGTAACAGGTAGTGGATAATAGATTTATGGTCCTCCTGTGTTGAAGTTTATTCCTTCCTCAGTTGAGTTGAGTGTGTATTTCCGTAGTGAAATCGTTTTTCCTGCATGGTTCAAGTATTTCAGTTTTATTCTGATCTACCTGTTCCCTTGTAGACGTTCCTTTTGTTTCCCGACTGAGTCTTTCCATTTTCATGGAATTCCTCTAGTCCCCTAGCAGTTTTTAAGTCGTAGCATGGCCTACGCATAACCCTTTATCCCCCCAGAGTCTCTGTCTCCCTAGTGAGTTTTTCCTTACGAAATGCATTACACTTCTGCGGACTTTCGGTCTCTCTGATTTCTTTTCCTTGGTGTCAATATTTCCCCACAGATTTATTTTTACATTCATATCATATGCATCATGAGGTCTCTTAGGGACCAAAATTTGTTTCCATATGTTGTTATTTAAGCCCATTCTACTGAGTCGATACGAAAATTTTAACCTTCTCCTCCTCAGTTAGAATGTCCTTAAATAGGGGCAGCTGTAAGATCCAAATTTTGACCCTAAGATCCCTCATGTTATTCACATCATATGCATTAGTATTGGGATCACACATTGGCATCCTCCTCACCCTTCATTCATTGGGTTTGTTATGGGAGAGATCACCAAGCACCATGTGATTGTATCATACTTTGTATTTTATCATTTACTAACCTAAATACCAAAAATATGTCTTTGCATTTGTCTAACCTTTTTGTAGGTGAGGCACATGATCACCTTTGATCTATCAAGTTCACATCTAGGGTTTAAGACCCTCATTGCTAAGAGCTCAACCAAGGAATGATCCACAAAGGCTCTAGGCATCATATATGAGTCACCATGATCTTTACATGTTATTTTGATCAAGAATTCTTCAAGAGTTTGGAATTGGTTTGCCTTGGAAACCCTAGTTCATCTGGGTATCTTGTGTAACTTCTTCAACAAACTTTTTCACCAATTGATCAAATATTTCAAGGGGCATCTCAAATTTCATCATATATTGCATATATGATCTCCCAAGAATCCAAAAAGTCAAGAGAATTGCAAGTTAGCAAGGTGGTTGATGGAGGTTGATCAGAGGATTTCATCTAATCAAAATTGGGTTCCCCTAGACCCTATATCCTACAATTTTCATCATATGAAAATGATTCCAAGAGAAACGTTATTCTAAATGACATTTCAAACAACTTTCATGTTGAGGTCTAGAGCTAGTTTTGCTTGGAAAGTCATTTTTTATGTTGAAAGATTATAGGTCATTTTGTCTAAACCCTAATTTGAAAGTCAACTTCCCAAGGCCATAACTTGCTCCATTTTTATGAGATGAAATATTTCTAAGTTGCACAATCAAATTCAAGGTGTCTACTTCAACTTTGATGTTTGGAGGAAGATCTAATTCAACTTTTATGAGCATGTGATATGAGGATACATTATAGGTCATTTTGGACCAATACCATTGAACAAGTGATTTTCCTCAAATTAAAAAATGCATAACGCATTCATCCCAAATCCAAATAAGGTCAAATTTATGACCATTTTGAATGTTTTTGAAACATATATAACTTTGAATGAAGACACTTTTCTCATTTCTAGCTCACAAAAAAAGTTATCCAAGATGGAACAATTGAACATATGGTTTAACACTTAAATTTTTTTTTGACATGTCAAAATTTCCAAACTTCCACCTCAAAATTCATCATGATACAAGCTTCAAATGGAAAATTGTTCAACATAAGAGTTATTCCTATTGATCTAAACTTTCCAAAGAGTCCAAATTCATTCATTTTGGACAAGGTTTGAGGGGTCTGAGCATGGTTTGAACATGGCTGCATCAATTGGCAAGGATCAATCTTCAAACATCAATACACTTTTGCCTTGCATTACAATCCACATTCAGACTCAATTACACTTTCATATGGACTGAATTGAGTAGCTTCATAGGCATGTACACGCCCATGCAAGCATGCACTTCACTTTGCCAAATTTTAAATATTTTGAAAGGTGCAAATAACACTTACTTGAGCTATAAATAAGAGGCCCTTGGCATCAAAAATTAGACCCTTGCGTGCCAGCTTTGCCTCCGACACTTGAAATCCTCACATTTGAAAGGAAAACCTGAGAAATTTCATTTGAAATTTGAGTTTGAATCTCACTGTTTGGAGATTCAAAAACTCCAGGATCCAAAGCCTTGTACCAATCCTAAGCTACTTCTGCAAGCTTCTTGAGCAAGATCAAACATGAATTGAAGCAAGAGAGATCAAGTTCTGCACAACATTGAAGGTATTTTTCCAGATTTTTCTTCTCTTCAATTCTCTCTCAATTCTCATCAATTCTCTTGGATCCTTGGTTGTCTGAAGTCCTACCAATGTAGGCAAGAAGATTGAGTTGCTTTGAGGTTAAATCGAAGCAAATCATATCATACACCTCAAAATTCAACTCCATGTATCTCTCAATATACTTGGAGTTAGTTTGAATTGAGGTCAGATTCATGATCAGTGCCATTTTCTCTTTAAGATCATATCCTTCTTTTTTATTTTTGTGATGGTGATGAGAGAACCAGTCTGGCCAAGGTCATCGGAGAAGGTGACCGGTGGTTTGCTCCGGCGGTGTACTGGACAGATTTTGAGCCACATGATCAAGCCAATGCGTTTTAATCCTGAGCGTTCTCTGTGATTACCATCTTTGTGGCGCGCTGACTAATGTACACCATGGAACGCGTGTTTTCATCCACTTGATCTGCCACCTCAATTAATGAGGGAGATCAAGTGGTCCACGTTTTTTCTGATTAATTGATTTCCATTTTATTTCTTTTATTTTCATTAATTCATATTAAATTTAATATTGATCCAAAAAATATGAGAGTTTCACCCAAAAAAATTAAATAAAATCCTATTTCATTTTCTGAATTAAAATTATTTTTTGGATCATTATTAATATTTTTCATGATTTAATTGATTTTGTGAATATTTTTAATTGTTTAAAAATATTTTAAGTTTCCAAAAATTTTGAAAATTTTTCTCCAAGGTCCTTTGACCTATGATAAATCTCATGGCCATTTCTTTGGTGTTTTGATGAGGTTTTAGGAAATTGACCAACCATAATTTAATTTAATGCATATTTTTATTATTTTTAATTGTTTAAATGTCAAATTAATTGTGTAGAGTCATTTTAATTGACTTTGTGAGTTTGACTTGTGTTGTTGGGCCTTGGTCAAGGTTGATTTGACTTTGCTAGGTTAAGATCATTGGATTTAGGGGATTGATGGAATGTACATTGCATCTTCCAAAATGAATGAATGATCTTAATTTGGTAAAATTCCTCCTTTGACCAATTTGTGTTTGATCCATTCCCCATCCCTCTTCATCTCATTCCCCTTCTTTATCCATTCATGTCTTGGACCTATGATATCTCTATATCCTAAAACTAGTTAATTGCAAAATCAACATAAGTATGGATGAGATTAGGTCTCCTACTTTGTATATTCTTTTTGTGTGTGGTATGTTTCAAGAGCATAGTCCATTATACTATGTCTCTAACATGCATTAACAACAAAATTCTATTGTCCAGTCTCAAATAGTTGTGACTTCTACATAAGTTCAATTACGATTGCTTAACATAGCGCTAAACTTTGACACAAAAGGCATATAATTCTAGTTAGTGAGATTGTAAGTCTTTCCTCTTTCATGGTATTGTGTGGAAACTTGACCTTTTTTCCTTCCTTTGAAAGATGCCTTGGTTCAAGGATCCATGCTTGTGATAAGTGGGTTGAGTGTTCTCCAAAGAATGACTTAAACAAAAGCAAAGCAAAAGCAATACTAACTTCTAATTCACTAACAACTAACATTTAATTTCAAGTCATTTACTTTTAATGCATTTTAATTTTTAAGCCTTATTCATTTGCCATTATTCATACCATTCAAGTTGTTTACTTTTATGTCATTTTCACTTTGTCCATTTGGACCATATTTTGTGATATATTATGTTTGTCTATACTTGTTTGTTTGTATGGTCTTTAGACCTTAATGTACATAATAAGAATAAAAACTCTATAAAACATTTTGTGTGGACTGTTGGTTTGATCTAAGAATATTGGATTTAGAATTTAGGCAACATTCCCTATGCAAAGGACTTGGCAAATGCCAACTTTCATGAAACCAAGTGCTTGTGAAGTGGACATTCATCTGATACAATATTGAAGATCCATTTGAGTTCATCTGTAATATGATCATTGTGAAGCTGCTATTATGAACCTGTGACTTATGCCATCTTTTGAAGCCATCTGATACATGGGAAATTTTGAAGAAGATCATGGAGTTGCTAAGCTTGGATGTGGCTATCTTTATTTGATGCCTTGCTCTTCAACTTGCTATTTTGTGTATTGTTAGTTGCTAAATTCTAAAGTCCAAGGGAAATTTGGGTTTCTATATGACATTCTTGTCTATTGGATTGCAGCCCATCGATCAGATCTTTTCAACTCTCAACTTTTAAATTTATGCTTAGGATTAGTCTCTTCATCTCCTCCTCGCTTCTTTAATTTCAAAATCTCTCCCTCCTTTTAAAATCTTCTTTGCTTGTGTTTGTTGATTTCTAAACTTTGACCATATTGCAAATTAGAAACTTTGGTCTTATGTCATTGCATTTTCAAACCTCTTTTCTTAAATAAACTTGTAAATAAACTTAACTATACTTGACTTAAAATTTTCAAAAAAAGATAAAAAGAACTAACACTCATTCAAACCATTTTTAGGCCCTTGTGCCTTTGTAAGACTTAAATTTTTGTTAAAAGCAATGCACTCACTTTGAAATTGATACCACGAACTACGAGGTTTTGATCCCTCATTTTTATGTTGGTACGTAGGCACAAGTCCGAAGGTTTTGTCAAACATAAATATATAATTAATGAATTCTTTTCTCATTCCCACACTCTTTTTTTTATTTGCAAACATCATTTACACAAAACACATATGTACACAAGAAAGGGCTCCTTAGGAGTACCTAGGACACTTTGGGTGCTAACACCTTCCCTCTGTGTAACCAACCCCCTTACCTGTAATCTCTGGCATTTTATTAGTTTTGATTTGAAAACTTCTTATCTTTGGGCTTTGTTCGTACTTTTCCCTTTTCCCTTGGAAACAATAAAAGCGCGGTGGCGACTCTGGTTTTATTGACATCTAGCTTATCTATAGCTTAATGATCATGAATTTACTGCTACAAATACTAATGATTAAACTCGCCAAACAAATTTCATAAACGAAAACTCTTTGGATGAAAAAGTGGGGTTAGGATGCAACTATTATCTCAACTCGCAAGTACTCATATTGTCGGTCGTACCTAGCTTGTGGTCTAATACTTGTCTCTGATTCTAAAAACAACCAACACACACTCATTTTCTACTCGGAACTACGGAGCTCTGATTTCCTTATTGCATTATGAGGATACATAGGCACAGGATTGTGAGATCTTAGCGAGCACACTAATTTAAAACTTATTCCTCCTCCATTAACCATTAGCAAGTAACCTTCAGATAGTAACATTTATTCGCATAAAGAACAAACAAAGTGGTTCCCGTTGAGTACAACAGATATGAGGGGTGTTAATACATTCCCCTTGCATAACCAACTCTTGAATCCACTCTTGGTTGCGACGACCATTCTTTTGGGGTTTTATCGATATTTTCCCTTTTCTTTGGAATAAATAAAATCTGGTGGCGACTCAGTATTTTTCGCGGCGCGACACAGGTAACATTATAGATAATCGTAAGAATGAATCATGCAAGGTTATGGAAACAAGTTTTGAGGTGATCACCAAAAACGGTGAAGATGAAATAGTTGAAAAAGATGTTATTGAAAAAGAGGAGAGTGGAAATCAAGGTGACGAAGAGGAAAGAGGAGTCACCATTAATCAATTAATAGATAAAAACTCCCCTTAGAGAAGAACCAAGAAGCATATCCTGAATGATCCAAATCCAGAACTACCAGATTACAAAAAACCACCATATCCCATAATTAAGAAGAAACTGGTTAAGGATGATGAAGTAGGGATATTTGCAAAGTTCAAGGAGATGTTGACTAAACTTCGGGTAAGTATTTCGTTTCAAGATATTTTAGAACTAATTTCTAAGTTGCTAAATTTATGAAGGCATTACTAAAGGGGAGGAAAGAGAAAATGGTCAAGGAACATGTAAAGATATCTGAAAAGGATGATATGGTAATGCCTCAAACATTGCCACCAAAGCTAAAATACCCAAGTAATTTATTTCTTGTAATATTGGTGGAGTAAAGATCCCACGTGCTCTATGTGATTTAGGATCTAGTATAAATGTCATGTCACTGAAAAAGGTTAAAGAATTGAAAGTGGGTGAGATCACACCGAGTAACATGACTCTCACCTTAGCTGATTCATTTGTTACTCAACCGCTTGTGGTACATGATACAAAACGAGACTCGGGAGGGTCTATTATTCTAGGACATCCATTCTTGGCAACCGGGAAAGCAAATATAGATATGGAAACAAGTGAACTTATTTTGAAGTTCAACAAAGAAACAATGGTTTTTAAAGTGTATGATTGGACACCGTATGTGGAGGATTTGGATATTTGCTACCATCTGGAGGAAAAAGGTAGTAAGGTAGACAAAGAAAAAGAAACAAGTGAATTGACCTACGTGAGGGTATCCCTTGTGCCTGACGTGCCTTGGGCATGGACCATCAAGCTAATGGTGGAAAATAAGCGCTTGATGGGAGGTAACCCATCGGTAAGAATTTATTTTATTTTGCATTCAATTTTAGTTTTTAACCATGTCAATTTGTGTGTTATTTTGATAAAAGAGAAAACAAGTAAAAGAAGAGAAGAAATAAAAATCAAAGGAGAAGAAAAGAAGAAAAAAAAAGAGAAGAAAAAGCTTCAGCCCCTAGAATAATCATGTAGACTATCACGCGCGTGATAGGACTTCATCGCATGCGCAATATGTGCATAACGTGTGCCATATAGACGTTGGGGAGAATCTGAGTAACGTTAACATCGTGCGCGATGAGGGTATAACACGTGTGTAACACCTCAAAATTTGCCCTCCTCTCTTGGGACTATCTTAACATATTGCATTTCATCTTTTAGGACATTAGGCATTACATCTTTGCATATCATGTGGAAGCAATAAGCAAGTCATCCTCCTAGGTCTTTCTCAGAAGATAAAGAGGTTAAAAGATTCAAGCTTAAGGGTTTCATGAATTGATCACCAATCATCTGAGGATTGTGCTTCAATTAGGGTTTCCTGGTTCCTCAAGAAGGTTGGGTATTATCTTGGTTGAAATGGTACATCATCATCATCAAGGTTCATTGTGCCTGATCAAGCTCCTTGGGATTAGGGTTTTGACCTCTGGTCAACCCTAATCAGTTGCATTATGCCAGTCAGGGTTTTTCAAGGAGATGAGGTCTTTAATGAGATGGGGATCATCATATGATTTTATTGAGCTTGTATAAGCTAGGGTTTCATTTTGGAGCCATTTCATCAGAAGATTGAGGCTCAAATTCATCTGTGCATAGCCAAGTCATCTATCAACTGAAAAAGTCAACCACAAGTCAACTGTTGGATTTGGAGGTGGGAAGTGGTTAGAAATACTTCATTCATGTTCAAACATGAAAGTCGTAGATCTTGTTCTCCCATTTCCAAAAAGTCCAAGATCATGAATTTCTCATGTATGGTTGAAGAGATATGGATCAATCTTGGTTAAATGAACATTGAACTTCAAACATGCATAACTTTCAAACCATAAATCCAAATGAGATGGCTCTTTTTGCAACATTCTCCTTTTAACTTCTAGTTTCCAAAATTGGCATTACATGACATGCATTCCATTCACATAAATATATGAAAATTCAATTCATTTTTGGAGGGAAAAATTCAAGTTCAAAATTGGTGAGTTATTTGCACATGCTACTATCACCATTGGTCTTAAAACATTATTTTGAGTGAAATCAAGGCCAAAAACATGCACTATTCACATGCCATGTCCATGCATAAGGTGGAAAAGTCATTTTTGCAAAACACCTCCAAACTTAACCATTTTTCATTAGCACTTGGTTTAACTTAATTAATCATGATTAGTGAAGCATATATAACACAAATCATAACAGAATTCATCACATTTTTTTCCAATTCTAGATCTAGAATTCTCAAAGTCTCTCAAAATTCTCTCTCATTTTTTCTCAAAATTTCTTCACATCTCATGCATTTTTCTTGATCAATTCATCATTCTTAAGCATTTGTGAGCAAGATTGAAGCTAGAACCAAGAGAATTTGTGCAGTTTGAAGCTCATTCAAAGCTATGGAAGCATTAATGGTGGAATCAAGTTCTGTTGAAAGCAAGCGCAATTAAGCCTCAAGATCTCTTCCAAACACTTGTACAAGCTTGCCAGAGGAAGATTGAAGCATTGCAAGGCCAGAAACACACGAATTTCAAAGCTGCTCATCAAGAGGTCACAAATTCGATTCTCTTATTTCTTGAAATTGTTGTGTGATTCTTGTAGATCTTTTAATGGTGATGATTCTGCAATTTGAATCGAGTGATTTGGTGGAATATCCATGAAGTTACATGTGTTTAAAGTTTTGGTGGTGAAACTTATTCCATTCGATTCGTGTTTGTTTATGCGTTAATTGATGAAATGTTGATTGTTGATGTACATTGAAAGATCTACCTACTCATGTATTCAATTGCAAAAACTGGAAAAATTGTTCATGTTGATGATGAACGTGCACTGTTCATCGCGTGCGTGAATTCTGGAGATGATGATGATAGTTTTAGGCAACGGTTTTCTCGTTCCCATAGGCCACGCTAAACCGTTCCCGTAGGCCATGCAAAACCGTTCCCTTAGGCTACGCTAGGGATTGCTTGTGATTGACTGCATGGATTTGCCATGCAGCACGCACTAGTCCTCATTCAAAATTGCACCGGGTTCGATACCGGCTGGCAGCACTTTTCCAATGCTTCACTTATTTTTTCCTTTCACATGTTCATATATGCATTACATGATTTTTTTTATTTTTTCTTTAACTTTCAAAATTCATAACAAATTAAATATTCATCCAAAAATTGTGTGGTTTTTTGCATTAGTTCACATTTTGTGTCTAGAATTTTATGGATATTATTTTGCAAATTGTGCATGGCTGGAAAATATTTTGCCCTAGGGTTTGTGTACATGTATGCATTCTTGACATTGCCTTGGTTCTTCATTTGTGAAATGCTCAATTCTTATTCAATGCTCATGAAATTTTGCATGCTTAAACTAGACTCTTGGCTAGACATTTTGGTGTTGAGTTTATATGTTTATCAATTGCCATTGCTGAGTTATGATTTTTCTAAGTTAGGTGTGACAATTTGTGTCACACCTTGTGATGTTCATCTTGATGGATCAATTTGCCTTGCCAAATGAATTCCAATTGTTCTGATTTTTTATATGGTGCTTGATATGAGTGTTATGAATACTCATGATTTTTTGGGGAATTTTTGGAATCATTTATGATTTGATTGAGATTTTTCATTCTGGATGGTCATTTTGGAACTTTTGAAGTGTCTTGAATTTCAATTGCTTGTGAAATGCTTGTGCTTTATCTAATGGATATGAAATTTTGCACACTCTTTCTAGACATGTTAAAGTTTGTTTTGGCTTTGATTTGAGGTTTTTACCATGTTTCATTTCTGTTTTAGGCTTGTGCTAGGATGGTGTAACATTTGGTGTCACATATGTGCTTGATTTTGCTTGCCTTGCCTTATACAATTTGATTACCATGCCTAATCATGTCCAAATGCTATAATTTTTTGTGTGATGATCATGTTGTGTGTTCTGTTTACCCATGAATTTTGCCAAAATTAATTGAATCATTTTTGATTTAATGTGCATTTGTTCATTCTGTTGTCACAATGTGATTACAATGTGCATACCTTGCCATGATTGGTTTATGAAATGAAATTGGTGAATGATATTGATGTGGGATTTTTTGGATGATGTTCTTAATTGATTGAAGTTGATTCATGTTGAATTTCATGTTCTGTTTTGGATTTTTTCTCCATCTTTGACCCTAGGCCTTGACCTAGTGGTTTGTCTCATCTTTGAGCTTTGATTTCGGGTTGAACATCCAGGTTATATGGTTCATGATGCAACCTCACTTGAGCATTTGATGCTTGCTTTTGACTACTAACATTGTGTGTTTTGTAGGGTTGTTAACTCATTTGAGCTTGAGTTGTGGCTTATGCCTTTGCTTATTGGGTTTGACTGTTGATATTAATGTTGTCTGTTTGTCTGTACAGTTTAACTGACTTGTGTGATATTTCAAAAGGTACATAAGTTGCTTAAGTTCAATTTGAACTTGCTTTTGCTTGGTTGCTTAACCACATAGGTATAACTCTCTGACTTCATGTAGTCTGGAAGACCTGTCCTGTTACTTGGGCAGGCACCTGTCTGAAGCCCTTCTTAAGAGGCAATGCTTGTGTATGTTTATTTTTGTGCCAAGCAGGAAAAGTCCTTTGATAAGGCAATTGGCAGATAAAAGAGATGTGCAATCTATCTCCTGCTATTCAGTGTGTCTTCCACTTTGCTCACACACCTTGTGTTGATGCATTGTGGATATTAACCCCAAGATCTTTGTTGAGTCAGTCATATGTGGAGAAGAGTTCCAACTTTCTGAACTCCCACACTTTCATTTGTCTGAAGCTCTCCCAGGCCAGGGATAAGAGCTGTGAGGTCTTACCCTCACTTCCCATTTCATCTGCTTCACCCTAACTCTCAATGTTAGGGTTAAGAGCTAACTACACCCGATTCCAGTTGGCTTGTGTTTCACAGCCTAACCTTGTGTGAGCCCACTTTGTTTGTATATAGTGTGTGCTAATTGTGTGTATGTTTGATTTGCTGGTGCTGTTTAGGATAGCTTGCTGCCTGTGCAAGTTAGATAGAAACCTCAACCTAGGACCATGGTGGATTACATGATAACTATTAGGCTCGAGTCAGTCTCCCTTCTAGTTTGTCATTTCCCAGTCTCTGGTTAGGAGAAAGTTTCTCCCCTGTTAAGGGGAACTACGTTGCCCTGATCCTCATACCAGATGAGGTACGTAGGCAGGAGATCGTACGAGATCTCTCTAGGCACCTTTTTTTCTTTTGTGTGTGTTTGCTTGACAGTTATTAGGCTCGAGTTCCAGACTCCCTATTAACTTGTTTGGTTGTTAACCTTCTTGTGGGTGTTAGGATATGGATGTAAGACCAGCGATTGGCAGTCCGTATCCTATTGGTGTTTGCTTGTGCGGAGTCTGACGTAAGTCCAGCGATTGGCAGTTGGTTTCCTGTGTGTGTTTGTTGGTTCGGAGTCCGATGTAAGTCCAGCAATTGGCATTCGATTTCCATGTTTGCCGTTTTGTGTGGAGTCTGACATAAGTCCAGCGATTGGCAGTCGGTTTCCTGTGTGTGTTTTGTTTGGCGTGCGTGAGCCGAACTACGGTAGCTCTGATTCTCATTCCAGATGAGATACGTAGGCATAGGATGCGATATCCTAGCGAGCCTTTTCCCCTCTTATTCCACCTGTGTTGTTTCCAGTGTGTGTGTGTGATGTTTGTGAGCAGTTTTAACAACCTTTCTTCTATTCTTTTGAGCGTGGATCCCGTCGAGTACGACGGATGCGTAGGGGTGCTAATACCTTCCCTTCGCATAACCGACTCCCGATCCCATCTCTCTTTGGTCGCGAGACCATGTCTTTTCCAGGTTTACTTCGAGCGTTTCCTTTCCCTCTTTTGGGATAAATAACGCACAGTGGCGGCTCTGTTTATTTTGTTCTAGCCCGCCGGTTGTTTTTCGCGGATGCGACAACTGGCGACTCTGCTGGGGACTAGAAGTTGACCTCCTGCTGGTCCATCTTCCCTAAGCGAGTCTTTCCTAGCGCTCTCTAGGATAATTTAGGTTGCTTGTGTTGTTTTATTTATTGCATTTATGATTATTATGTTGTGTATATATTTGCATAAATATTTGCATGCATCATACTATCATTTTGTTGTCCTTTGTACAGGTTGGTTCCTCTGAGTTTGGCGTGGGTGTTCTGAGTGGGGCTAAAACCCAAGCCCGAGTATACACCTAGGATTAGTGTGGTCTCACGTTTCCTCACTTGCTTTATCAGCATGATGTTGCGACGTGACATACCACAAGCCGGACGAGGTTCTTTTGAGGGAGCTTTTCCTTTGTGGAGTATCCACTTTGGTTGAGTTACCTCATCTGAGCTATTGACTTCGGTGACCGTTCTTTCCCGGATCTTTGGTTTAGACGATCTTAAGAGAGCTGCAACGGCACACCCGAAAGGGCAAACCCGTTGAGTATCTTTGCCCGATTGTCGAGACTATTATCCGCCTTAGGATGACCTGATTAGAATTCATTTGTGAGGGGAGGGTTGATTCGTACAGATGCATGTTCTGATGGTGACTTTGATGGTGACTGATGGTTCCGTTACTGATCAGAGTTCTATTTATAAGTCGGATTTATGGACATTTATTTCCGAGACGCCGGAGTTCCGTCCGTGGTATTTATCAGTGGGGATCCGTTTATTTCAGGATTCCCTGGGCTGGTTCAGAGGGTCTTATGGTTATCTGTTCAGAGAATGTCTGGTGATGTATCTTTCAGTTCCGTTTATTTCGGAATCCTGAGTGGGATTTGTGGTTACATATTCCTTCAGATGGTGGTAATCAGTTCAGAGGCTGTAACTCAGTGCAGTGGTTGTTCAGATGACTTGGAGGATGGCACAGTGCATTGCATTCATACATCAGCATCATTCACATTTTGCATTTATCTGCATCTAACTCATGTTTATCCATATGCAGGGACATTTTTGATTGAGATCCTGGTTGAGAGACTTCTTTGTTCCAGACATGAGGACCGGCTTGAAAGATGATGTTGTCTACAGTTTCTTCGACCCAGAGATCAGTATGCTGAGAGATATGATAGCATTGATTACACCCGACCATGTGGGGATGTTCCGTGAGGCATACGGTGGTATTCTGAAGTTGGTTTTCAGGCTCACAGACAGCGATAGGAGCGCCATTCATACTCTTCTCCAGTTCTATGATCCGGGCTTGAGGTGTTTCGTGTTCCCGGATTACTTGTTGGGACCATTGATGGAGGATTATGCTAGCATCCTGGGTATTCAGATTCGAGAGCAGATTCCTTTCTATGCCACTAAGGGGGAGCCTGATATTGCTGAGATTTCTCGTGCTCTTTATTTGAGCCCAGAAGTGACCAAGGGGGGTTTGAAGGAGAAGGGAAAGTTGCCCGGTTTTCATCTGAGTTTCTTGGATGCTAAAGCCAAGGAGCATGCTGTTGTGGGTAATTGGAGGACTGTCTGTGCTTTGATTGCTGTGAACATTTATGGGACCATCTTGTTTCCTAATCAGAAGAACTTTGTGGACATTAATGCCATCAGCTTGTTTGTATAGAGGAATCCTGTTCCTACTCTGGTTGGAGATGTGTACTACTCGGTCCATAATCGGAATGAGAAGCGGCGTGGGGGACTGATCCGATGTTGTGCTCAGTTGCTGTACAAGTGGTTCATGGGGTATTTGCCTTCCAGGGGTGCCTTTGTCGCTCTTGATCCTACTGTCAAATGGTCAATCAGACTGATGGGTTTGCGAGCCAAGGACATAGCTTGGACTCACAATGGGATGGCCGGATGAGATTTCATCTACAGTTGTGGGAGCTTTCCCAATGTGCCTCTTATAGGAGTTCAAGGTTGCATTAATTACAACCCGACGCTTCTTAGGAGACAAATGGGGTTTGCTATGGAGGTTCCTCCTCTCGAGTGTGAGATTCATGAGTCTTTCTACTTCCCAGCTGAGGGTAACTTGTTACAGTTGAGGCAAGTGCTGGGGCATGGCGTAACATTCAGAGAAAGGGCAAGGTTCCTTTTGGCAAGATTAATAGCAGGTCTCTTCCTCCGTTTGATGATTGGCTTAGGAAGAGGATTGAGCTCACCCATCTACCATTTCTAGGAGGTGATCCTTGGTGTCCTTTGATTGAGGGGCCATGTTCTTCTGTCAGTATGGAAGAATTCCTTGAGATGAAGAAAGCCAGAGATCAGCTGCAAGCAGAGAAGAATGAATTGGAGATGAGTGTCGCCAGGATTCAGATAGCCAATCAGGAGATCAGAGTGAGGATGGAAGATCAGGATAAGAAACATGCCATGGAGGTGAAGCGCTTTGAGATAGACACTGCCTATTACCGCAAGGTCAACCAAGCATTGGAGTCGTCTACAAAGGAGCACGGCATCGCTAAGGAAAAGCTAGCCAGAGCCTTGAGGGTTATCGAAGATGAGAAGAGGAGGCAAATCCTTGTGAGAGATCAGAGGGAAGACAGAGTCAGAGTCCTTATCGCTGAGTGGGAGGCAAAGCTGAAGATTAAGGAAACAGAGAAGGTAAAGATCATTGCTGAGAGAGATCATTATATTGCCGAGAGAGATCACTACATTGCTGAGAGAGATCATTACTTCCGACAGATGAAGATTCACCAGAAGGAGATAGGGAGATTGCAGTAGGAGAACACTGAGCTTAGGTTCGCGGTGAAGTTTACCAAGATGGTAGATGATGCGGAGCCTTCAGTGGGGCCTTCTTCAGTGTAGTCTTTTGTTATCATTTGTGTGGATTACCGTCAGGCCTGTTGACGGAATTCACTTGCTTGTATCTTCTTTCCGATTCTGGAGAATTGTATCTGACTTGTATCAACTTTGATGTATGACTGTGGCACTATTTGTGCACTTTTGGTATACAATGGTTATTTTCATTCAGTGATCGATCTTCAAGCTTTATTTGCTTTCCTGTATGCTCTCACATGGCACACACATGGTTGGGTGGTATTTTGCTAAATCATATATCTCTGATCTGTGTGATGAAATTAAATGATGAATGTCAGAATATTGTCGCCGAATTATTATCTGTCTCGATGAAGCCAGGATCGAAAGACAGAGTGTTCCTCATGTGGATAGACATTGCATTCATGCATAATCATAATAACTTGTCTTCTATTTTGCAGGTATCAGTTGCTAACGTGCTTGATTGTTTCAGGAATCATTGCTCGTGCGCGTAGAGTCATTCCTTTGCACTCAACACGTCCACACAGATATTTCACCACACGCAATACACCTAGACTGATGGATCTACCCAATACAGATGCTCTCGAGCTGAAGGAGAAGATGAATGAGTTGATTAACATCATGCAAGGTTTTGCTGTGGGCCAGAAAGCACTTGCTGATAAAGTAGAGAAGCTCGAGCGGGCTTCGGCTGCCAACAGTGGTGTCAATCTGGATGGTGTCTCTAACCATGGTCTTGGTGGTTCTAGGGACGGTGGAAAGAGGACAACTGTGGGTGTGGTGACCAACAATGCTGGTGGTTTTGGTGCTGCCACAGGTGGTGGACCAGGTCCAGTAGGCAATAACATGAAGGACAATATGTTTCCTCCTTTCTTTGGGGTTGAGGAGGATAGAGAAGAGGACCGAGAAACAGATCAATTCTCTATGCTTAATGAGCCATTTGGTCAGTATGGTGTCCAGCCGCCAAGTAAAGAAATTCAGTTGCTGGCAGAAAAGATCAGGGCCTTAGAGAGTCATGCTACTCCAGGGTTTGTCAACATGTCAAATATGGGGCTGGTTGAGGGGATTGTGATCCCACAAAAGTTCAAAGCGCCTGCATTTGACAGGTATAATGGGAGTTCTTGCCCGGAGACTCACCTTCAAGCTTTTGTTCGCAAGATCTCTGCGTATACGATGGATCAGAAGTTGTGGATGTACTTTTTCCAAGACAGTCTGTCTGGAGGATCCCTGGAATGGTACACCAAGCTGAAGTCTTCTGACATCAAGAGCTGGCAAGATCTTGGTGATGTATTCTTTAAACAATACCAATTCAACGCTGATATGGCTCCTAGTCGTACCCAGCTGCAGGGTATGTCTCAGAAGCCCAATGAGGGGTTTAAGGAGTATGCGCAGAGGTGGAGGGAGTTGGCTTCCAGGGTCCAACCTCCATTGGTGGATAGAGAGATGTCAGATCTGTTCATGGGTACCCTTCAGGGGACATTTGCGGAGAGAATGGTTGGTTGCCCGGTTACCAATTTCGCTGACATTGTGGTGGCCGGAGAGAGGATTGAAAGTTGGTTGAAGCTGGGGCAAATCCAGGGTAATGCTTCGTCATCTGGATCGAAGAAGCCCTTTGGAAATGGTCAGAGGAAGAAATAGGGTGATACCAGCGCCGTATATACCCAGAGAGGACCGAGTAGGGATCGTTACTACCAGCACACTGCTGCGGTAACTATTCCTGCTGACAATCAGCTTGCACAACAACAGCAGCAACAACCACAACAACAAAGACAGCCGTTTCAGCAGATACCGCAGAGGGCTGGGTATCAGGTGCGTGGGAGAATGAATGATCGTCAGTTCGATAGGCCACCTGTGACTTATTCTTTCTTGTTGAAAAAGTTGAAAGATTTGGGGTTGGTACAATTGAGAACTTTGGCTCCTTTGAGACCTGATCAGAGGCCAGCCAGTTTTGATGAGAACGCCAAGTGTGAATTTCACTCGGGTGCACCTGGACATAATATAGAAAATTGCAAAGCTTTTAAGCATGTGGTCCAGGACTTGGTGGATTCAAAGCTATCAACTTTGCACCGTCTCCAAACGTTAATGCTAATCCCATGCCTGCGCATGGTCAAATGGGGGTGAATGCAATCTCTGATGAGGGCAGAATTTGGCTGTTGAAAGTGGATCAGTTGAAGACTCCGTTGGCTGAGGTCAAGCGACAATTATTGAAGAATGGGGTCTTCCCGGGCTGTGATGTTGGTTGTGCTGCGTGCACTGTTGCTCCTAGTGGGTGTATATCATTGAGGGATGCTATCCAGAGACTGATGGACGAGGGAAGCCTCAAGTTTGAGAAGGTTGATTCGGGGAAGGAAGATGTCTCCACCATAACTATCTACTTCGACCCGGTTGATTTGTCAACGCTGGCTGATACGGCTCCAGTTACTGTCATGGTACCTGGGCCAATTCCTTATGACAAAGATGATGCCGTCCCGTGGCATTATGGTGGGGAAGTCTATTGTAACGGGGAGAAGTTGGAGGATCAAGTTGCAAGTGAAACCACCGTTTCAAAGGTGGATAATGCCGGACCCAGTGGTTTCACTCGTAGTGGGAGGTTGTTTGCCCCTGGTGCTTTGAGGGGTGGAGAAGGAGAAAAAGAAAAGAAAGAAAAGGCCGAGGCTTTAGCCAGGGCAACAGGAAAACAAGTAGTGAGTGAAGGTACTCCAGTGGTGACTCCGGCGCCGGGTGGGTCGGAGAAAGAACTTGATGATGAAGCGGAGGAATTTTTGAGAATCATCAAGAAGTCTGAGTACAAACTTGTTGACCATTTGCAGCAAACCCCATCCAAGATTTCGATCTTGTCTTTATTGCTGAGCTCTGAGGGGCATATAGAGGCTTTATTGAAAATTCTGAAGAGAGCCTATGTTCCTCAAGAGATCACAATCAATCAGTTAGAAACGGTGGTGTCGAATGTCAATGCCAGCCATGGGCTGGGTTTCACCGATATGGATCTGACTATGGATGGGAGGAATCATAATCGGGCTTTACACATTGCTATGGAATGTAAAGGGGCCGTGCTCTCGCACGTGTTGGTTGATACTGGCTCATCCTTAAATGTGTTACCTAAGAAAGCCCTGGCAAAGCTGGATTGTGAAGGGTTAGTGATGAGGCCTACAGACCTGATAGTGAGAGCCTTCGACGGTTCGAAGCGGGCGGTGTTTGGAGAAGTGGAGCTCCCGGTGAAGATCGGGCCCGAGGTGTTCAAGTCAGTATTTTATGTCATGGATATTCAGCCGGCATACAGTTGCCTGTTGGGTCGCCCATGGATTCATGCCGCTGGGGCAGTGACTTCGACTTTGCACCAGAAGCTGAAGTACATCTGGAACGGGCAGGTCGTCACCGTTTGTGGAGAGGAGGACATCTTTGTTAGCCACCTTTCATCGTTCAAATACGTGGAAATGGACGGTGAGATATGGGAAACGCCGAGTCAAGCATTCGAAACCGTCAAGGTGGAGAATGCTCTTTTTGCCAAAGAAGAGGAGAAACCGTCCATTTCTTCGTATAAGCAGGCTGCTGAGGTGGTGAAGAGTGGAGAAGCTCCTGGTTGGGGGAAGATGATGGACATCTTTGCCAAGAAAGATAGATTTGGAGTGGGTTATCAGCCGGGCCGAGGCTCGTCTGGACAAGGTAGAGGACGTCGTCCGTCATTCACATTCACCAGTGCTGGCATGCTGGATCCAGATCACATTTGTATGGTGGGTGATGAAGTCGACAGTGACTGCGAGATGGATCGGTGGATAAAGCCGTGCGCGCCAGGGATGGAAGTCCAGAACTGGAAGGCTGAAAAGATCATCACTGTCACTCTACTCGAAGAGTAATATTTTTCTGTTTTCGATTTTATTTGCATGGAAGCCATATGTTTTGCCCGAAACATAATGGTTCATTGTAAGGGCCACCTCATGTTTCATTCTGCAAAATTTGCATCATCAATAAATGGATGTTTTTTTCAGTTAAAAGCGGTGTTCCCTGTTTTTCATTTATTTTTGCAGTTTAAAAATAAAAAAATAAAAATGGCAATGTTTTCATTTTCCTTTTTAATTTGTCTCGCTCCGGTTCTAAAGCAATGCATGAATCAACATTCATGCAGATGCGATATCTCGCCGGATCTCATTGATAACAATCCTGTTACACCCTCATATGACTTCGACAATCCGATCTATCATGCCGAAGAAGAAGGCGAAGAAGATTGTGAACTGCCGGGGGAATTAGTCAGGTTGTTGAAACAAGAGGAGAAGGTGATTCAGCCGCATGAGGAGCAAGTTGAGATAGTGAATCTGGGTACCGACGAGGTCAGAAAGGAAGTGAAAGTTGGGGCCGCTTTGGAGGAGAGTGTCAAGAGCAGAATGGTAGCATTGTTGAAAGAGTATGTCGACATCTTTGCCTGGTCTTATCAGGATATGCCAGGGTTGGATACCGATATTGTTATGCACAAGCTACCGTTGAGAGCAGATTGTCCTCCAGTGAAGCAGAAGTTGCGCAGAACTCGACCTGAAATGGCAATGAAAATTAAGGAGGAGGTTCAGAAACAATGGGATGCTGGTTTCCTTGCTGTCACTAACTATCCACCTTGGGTTGCAAATATTGTGCCAGTCCCGAAGAAAGATGGGAAGGTGAGAATGTGTGTGGACTACCGGGATCTGAACAGAGCTAGCCCGAAGGATGATTTTCCATTACCTCATATTGATGTGCTGGTAGATAATACAGCTCAATTCTCGGTGTTTTCCTTCATGGATGGCTTTTCTGGCTATAATCAAATCTAAATGTCGCCAGATGATATGGAGAAAACAACGTTCATCACACTGTGGGGCACTTTTTGTTATAAGGTGATGCCATTTGGTCTCAAGAACGCCGGTGCTACTTATCAGAGGGCCATGGTGACTTTGTTTCATGATATGATTCATCATGAAATCGAATGCTATGTTGATGACATGATAGCAAAGTCCCAGACAGAAGAGGGGCATTTGGTAGATCTGGCCAAGTTGTTTGACCGACTGAGACAATTCAGACTGAGGTTGAATCCGAATAAGTGCACTTTCGGAGTGCGGTCCGGTAAATTGCTGGGGTTCATTGTAAGTGAAAAAGGAATCGAGGTTGATCCTGCTAAAGTAAAAGCAATAAGAGAAATGCCTGAACCGAGAACGGAGAAGGAGGTTCATGGTTTCTTAGGTAGATTGAACTACATTTCACGGTTCATATCTCATCTAACAGCCACGTGTGAGCCAATTTTCAAGTTGTTAAGAAAAGATCAAACGGTCAGGTGGAATAATGATTGCCAAGCGGCATTTGAAAAGATAAAAGAGTATTTGCAGGAGCCTCCGATTCTGATGCCTCCTGTGGAGGGACGGCCGTTAATTTTGTACTTGACGGTCCTCGAGGGGTCTATGGGGTGTGTATTGGGGCAGCATGACGAGTCTGGTCGAAAAGAGCATGCCATATACTACCTTAGCAAAAAGTTTACCGACTGTGAAAAAAGATATTCATTGCTCGAGAAAACTTGCTGTGCTTTGGTCTGGGCTGCTCCCCGACTAAGGCAGTATATGCTGGTTCATACCACTTTATTGATTTCCAAGATGGATCCAATCAAATACATTTTTGAAAAGCCAGCATTGACCGGACGGGTTGCGAGGTGGCAAATGATTTTGACTGAATATGATATACAGTATACCTCTCAGAAAGCAATCAAGGGGAGTGTATTGTCTGATTACCTCGCCCAGCAACCTATTGAGGATTATCAACCGATGAAGTTTGAATTCCCTGATGAGGACATCATGTTTCTCAAATCGAAAGATTGTGAGGAACCGATCCCGGAGGAGGGGCCTGACCCTGAATCCGAATGGATTCTGATGTTTGATGGGGCCGTTAACGTGAATGGTAGCGGTGTTGGTGCTGTTTTGGTAACGCCGAAAGGATCCCACATTCCTTTTGCTGCCCGGCTAACATTTGAGTGCATCAACAACGTGGCTGAATACGAAGCTTGCATATTGGGGATTGAAGAGGCGATTGATTTGAGGATCAAGAACCTTGTTATATATGGAGATTCAGCTTTGGTTGTGAATCAGGTTAACGGAAAGTGGTATACGCATCAGTCTCACTTAATTCCATACCGGGATTATACAAGGAGATTATTGACGTTTTTCACCAAGGTGGTTTTGCATCATGTGCTCAGAGAAGAGAATCCTTTGGCAGATGCTTTGGCTACTCTGGCCGCCTTGATTAAGGTGCAGTGGTGGAATCAGTTCCCCAGTGTTGAGGTGGGACGTCTGGATAGACCGACTTATGTGTTTGCTGTTGATACAGCGCCTGACGATGAGAAGCCGTGGTATTACGATATCAAGCGCTATCTGGAGACCCAAGAATATCCTGAGGGAGCATCCAAGAAGGACCGAAAGACTCTGCGGAGGTTGGACATGGTGTTCTATTTGAATAAGGATGGGGTTTTGTACAAGAGAAATTTTGATTGGGTCTTGCTCAGATGTGTTGATGATAAAGAAGCAAGCCAGTTGATGAAAGAGGTTCACGAGGGGTCGTTCGGTACCCATGCCAGTGGGAACGCAATGGTGAAGAAGCTGCTGAGAGCAGGTTATTATTGGATGACAATGGAGGCCCAATGTTTCAATTTCGTGCGGAAGTGTCATAAATGCCAGATTTATGCTGACAAGGTGCACGTGCCTCCAAATCCGTTGAGTTTGATGTCGTCTCCATGGCCGTTTGCTATGTGGGGCATTGATATGATTGGAAAGATTGAGCCAACGGCTTCGAATGGGCATCGGTTCATACTAGTGGCTATCGATTACTTCACCAAGTGGGTGGAAGCAGCCTCTTATACGAACGTGACAAAGTAGGTCGTCGCCAGATTCCTGAAGAGAGACATCATTTGCAGATATGGGGTTCCTGAGAGAATCATTACTGATAATGGTTCTAATTTGAACAATAAGATGATGGCAGAACTGTGTCGGGAATTCAAGATCGAGCATCACAATTCTTCTCCTTATCGTCCGAAGATGAATGGGGCGGTTGAGGAGGCCTATAAGAATATAAAGAAGATTGTGCAGAAGATGGTTGTGACCTATAAGGATTGGCATGAGATGTTGCCGTTTGCATTGCATGGGTATCGAACTTCGGTGCGTACTTCTACTGGGGCAACACCTTTCTCGTTGGTATATGGAATGGAAGCCGTGTTACCGGTAGAGGTTCAAATTCCCTCTTTGAGAGTCCTGATGGACGTGAAGTTGCAAGAGGCGGAATGGGTAAGAACTCGGTATGAAGAGTTGAGCCTGATTGAGGAAAAGAGGCTGGCGGCCATCTGTCATGGGCAGTTGTACCAGCAAAGGATGAAGCGTGCTTTTGACCGAAAGGTACGACCTCGCGTGTATCACGTGGGTGATATGGTGCTGAAAAGGATCCTTCCTCCTCAAAACGATCGTAGGGGCAAGTGGACACCCAATTATGAAGGTCCATTCGTGGTCAAGAAGGTTTTCTCTGGCGGAGCCTTGTTGTTAACGACCATGGATGGCGAGGATTTTCCATCCCCTGTGAATGCAGACGCAGTTAAAAAATACTTCGTATAAGAGACCCGCTGGACAAAAAGAATAAAATAGTCCAGGCAAAAATGGGCATCCCGGCAAACCGAAAAAAAAGAAGAAAGGTTCGGGCAAAAATTAGGGATAAAAATGGAAAAAACTGTACACCCGGCAAGTCGAAAACCTGAAAAGGCGACTTGGGCAAAAAAGGGTATCCCGGTGGACTGAAAACCCGAAAGGGCGGTCCAGGCAAAAGAGGGATTGAAACGAACAACTATGTCTGACATGATCGTTTGTACATTGGATATGACACGGATAGTCCCCGGTGGGGATCAATCAGAAGCGTCTTGTTCAGAAGGCAGAAAGCACGGAGAGTCTGAGGACATATGGGGTGTAACCGAGTTGGAACTCGATGAAATCACGGTTTCACATTGCCATTAGGATAGATTTTTCCTTTTGTGCGCAATTACCTCTTTTCAGGAATTGCTTCCTTTGTATTGCTCAATTTGAGCCACACATTTTTCAATCAATAAAATGCATATTCAGTCAAATGATTTTGTTTTTTGTTTTCATTACCGCTTTGATTGCAAAAACATCCAATTGTTTGTGATAAAGAATTTTGCATTTTAAGACATACAGGTCCCTTCCAATGCATGTTTATAAGATTGAAGGCTTGAAATCTTATTTGGAAGGTTGAGCGACCCAAGTGTTGAAATCTTGACACGCCTGGGGCACGTTTTTATCTAAACGATCTCCTTTGCAGGTACTGTTAGATATTTTCATTCACTTGCAGGTTGTGATGTGGAAGCTTTGGACGAAAGGATCCCCATGGAGTCCAATCAGGGATGAATAAATGGAAGAATGGTGAAAAGACGGCGAAGACGTACGACGATCCTGGATATTAATCAAAAAGACTCTTCAAAGTCTGAGATTGAAAAGTCTGTATGAATCCCAGGAGTTCGATGGCCGTGGAGTACGGAGACGTCAGGAATACAAGGTGACGAATCAGAAAAGTTCGGACGAGTCTGGGAGTTCTCGAAATTGGAAAGCTGACAGTGGATTTGGACGATGAATGCCATGGTTCGACGAGTCGACAGGTGTTCAGTACCAGACTTTCCTGGTTCCCCCAAGCAGAGTTGGGATTGTTATCTCCTCAGTAGATTCGAGGTCTGTGCTTCCCCTAGCAGGGTCGGGATGGTTATCTCCCCCAGCGGGTTTGAGATCGGTGTTTCCTCAGCAGCCAGGCCTGAAGGTTGTTATTTCCCAGCGGAGGTATCTATTGATAGGGGTTTCTCCAAGCAGAGTCGGGATTGTTGTATCCCCAGCGAGCCGGAGATTATTTGTTTTCCCCACAGAGTGCGTTGGTGGTTCTTTCCCCAGCGATGTCCCCAAGTGGATCGGGTGCAGAGGAGGTTATTCCTGGTAAGGGTGGCCTATGTCCCAGCAGCAGTGTTATTCCCCAGCAGGGTGGAGGTTGGAGTGTTATCGAGTTCCTCAGCGGAGTGCCTCGAGCTCCCCAGAAGAGTCCCTCGAGGGGGATACTTTTTATGCATTCATGTAGATAAGCATAGCATATTGCATAATAGATCGCGTAGCATTTCCATGATTATGGAGCATTGCGCTAAAAAAAACACCATGCATCATTATTGCAAGTATAAGCTAGTCTCAAACCGTGGTTACCGTTTGAGGAGTGGTTTTGCTAGTTGGAAGATCAGCATCGGCATTGCAAGCATCAGTTACTCGAGCCGTGGTTACCGCTTGGGAGATGGTTTCGTCGGATGGTGAAGATGTTACTCTGAGGAGTTTAGCATCATGACGTTGGAGTAACAATGTTCCCCAGTAGTGCGATACTGGAGGAAACTTTTCCGTCGGACAGAGATGGAAATGAAATCAAAGAACGTTACGCGATCAGCGCGAAAATACAGTTCAATCGGAGAAAAGGAAGTGTTGCGGCATTTTCTGGAGAACGGGGTTCAATTGGAGAAAAGGAAGTGTTGAGACATTTTCTGGAGAGCGGGGTTCAAATGGAGATTGGAGTTGAAGATTATATCCGGGATGAGGTCCTCGGGATTATCTTCTGTTCATGTGTCACATTAGACTTTGGTTGAGGCCGACAGAAGTCGTTATGGGTGTCTTCTGAGGAAGAGATGCACATGTTACCTTCCTTTTGTGAAGGTGTACCCTCTGATATGTCGCCATCAGAGTGGTGTTTTGGTGTTATTTTCGACGTTGCCAGCGGAATTATCACAAGTTTCTGGAGAGCGGGGTTCAAATGGAGGAAGGGAAATGTTGCGGCGTTTTCTGGAGAACGGGGTCCAAATGGAGAAAGGGAGACACAGGGTGTTTTCTGGAGAGCGGGGTTCACAATGGCGATCACAAGTTGTCGTCAGGCGACTGGGGTTCAAAATGGAGAGCGGGGTTCATTATTTGGCAAACAAGACTACTATGAAATCGTCGGGGTTCAACTGCGGTGATCCGGGATCATTCGCGCAAAAGAAAATATTTGTTCGAGGTTCAAGAAAATGAAAAAAAGGAAATCATCAGAAAGTTCTGGGGTTCAAGAAAAAGTAAAAAGATAAATCCCCAGCAGATGTGGTGTTCAGGCCATGGTTATCCCTGTGTTACCATTTATTTCGGTATACAGATCAATATTTCTGTTCGGTATTCGGGCCGACTTTCTCCGTACCAGACGGGTTCTTCTTTCGAGATTGCTTCTTTGCCGATTCTGACAGGCATTGTTAATTATTTTCCCATCAGAGTGCAAATTGTTCGTCTGTTCTTGGTATTCAATCACTCTTCACCCTGATCATCTGAAAGCCGAGGCTATTCATATCGACAGGTTCACAGTGGATTGAATAGGGGCAGCTGTAACACCTCAAAATTTGCCCTCCTCTCTTGGGACTATCTTAACATATTGCATTTCATCTTTTAGGACATTAGGCATTACATCTTTGCATATCATGTGGAAGCAATAAGCAAGTCATCCTCCTAGGTCTTTCTCAGAAGATAAAGAGGTTAAAAGATTCAAGCTTAAGGGTTTCATGAATTGATCACCAATCATCTGAGGATTGTGCTTCAATTAGGGTTTCCTGGTTCCTCAAGAAGGTTGGGTATTATCTTGGTTGAAATGGTACATCATCATCATCAAGGTTCATTGTGCCTGATCAAGCTCCTTGGGATTAGGGTTTTGACCTCTGGTCAACCCTAATCAGTTGCATTATGCCAGTCAGGGTTTTTCAAGGAGATGAGGTCTTTAATGAGATGGGGATCATCATATGATTTTATTGAGCTTGTATAAGCTAGGGTTTCATTTTGGAGCCATTTCATCAGAAGATTGAGGCTCAAATTCATCTGTGCATAGCCAAGTCATCTATCAACTGAAAAAGTCAACCACAAGTCAACTGTTGGATTTGGAGGTGGGAAGTGGTTAGAAATACTTCATTCATGTTCAAACATGAAAGTTGTAGATCTTGTTCTCCCATTTCCAAAAAGTCCAAGATCATGAATTTCTCATGTATGGTTGAAGAGATATGGATCAATCTTGGTTAAATGAACATTGAACTTCAAACATGCATACCTTTCAAACCATAAGTCCAAATGAGATGGCTCTTTTTGCAACATTCTCCTTTTAACTTCTAGTTTCCAAAATTGGCATTACATGACATGCATTCCATTCACATAAATATATGAAAATTCAATTCATTTTTGGAGGGAAAAATTCAAGTTCAAAATTGGTGAGTTATTTGCACATGCTACTATCACCATTGGTCTTAAAACATTATTTTGAGTGAAATCAAGGCCAAAAACGTGCACTATTCACATGCCATGTCCATGCATAAGGTGGAAAAGTCATTTTTGCAAAACACCTCCAAACTTAACCATTTTTAATTAGCACTTGGTTTAACTTAATTAATCATGATTAGTGAAGCATATATAACACAAATCATAACAGAATTCATCACATTTTTTCCAATTCTAGATCTAGAATTCTCAAAGTCTCTCAAAATTCTCTCTCATTTTTTCTCAAAATTTCTTCACATCTCATGCATTTTTCTTGATCAATTCATCATTCTTAAGCATTTGTGAGCAAGATTGAAGCTAGAACCAAGAGGATTTGTGCAGTTTGAAGCTCATTCAAAGCTATGGAAGCATTAATGGTGGAATCAAGTTCTGTTGAAAGCAAGCGCAATTAAGCCTCAAGATCTCTTCCAAACACTTGTACAAGCTTGCCAGAGGAAGATTGAAGCATTGCAAGGCCAGAAACACACGAATTTCAAAGCTGCTCATCAAGAGGTCACAAATTCGATTCTCTTATTTCTTGAAATTGTTGTGTGATTCTTGTAGATCTTTTAATGGTGATGATTCTGCAATTTGAATCGAGTGATTTGGTGGAATATCCATGAAGTTACATGTGTTTAAAGTTTTGGTGGTGAAACTTATTCCATTCGATTCGTGTTTGTTTATGCGTTAATTGATGAAATGTTGATTGTTGATGTACATTGAAAGATCTACCTACTCATGTATTCAATTGCAAAAACTGGAAAAATTGTTCATGTTGATGATGAACGTGCACTGTTCATCGCGTGCGTGAATTCTGGAGATGATGATGATAGTTTTAGGCAACGGTTTTCTCGTTCCCATAGGCCACGCTAAACCGTTCCCGTAGGCCATGCAAAACCGTTCCCTTAGGCTACGCTAGGGATTGCTTGTGATTGGCTGCATGGATTTGCCATGCAGCACGCACTAGTCCTCATTCAAAATTGCATCGGGTTCGATACCGGCTGGCAGCACTTTTCCAATGCTTCACTTATTTTTTCCTTCCACATGTTCATATATGCATTACATGATTTTTTTTATTTTTTCTTTAACTTTCAAAATTCATAACAAATTAAATATTCATCCAAAAATTGTGTGGTTTTTTGCATTAGTTCACATTTTGTGTCTAGAATTTTATGTATATTATTTGCAAATTGTGCATGGCTGGAAAATATTTTGCCCTAGGGTTTGTGTACATGTATGCATTCTTGACATTGCCTTGGTTCTTCATTTGTGAAATGCTCAATTCTTATCCAATGCTCATGAAATTTTGCATGCTTAAACTAGACTCTTGGCTGGACATTTTGGTGTTGAGTTTATATGTTTATCAATTGCCATTGCTGAGTTATGATTTTTCTAAGTTAGGTGTGACAATTTGTGTCACACCTTGTGATGTTCATCTTGATGGATCAATTTGCCTTGCCAAATGAATTCCAATTGTTCTGATTTTTGTATGGTGCTTGATATGAGTGTTATGAATGCTCGTGATTTTTTGGGGAATTTTTGGAATCATTTATGATTTGATTGAGATTTTTCATTCTGGATGGTCATTTTGGAACTTTTGAAGTGTCTTGAATTTCAATTGCTTGTGAAATGCTTGTGCTTTATCTAATGGATATGAAATTTTGCACACTCTTTCTAGACATGTTAAAGTTTGTTTTGGCTTTGATATGAGGTTTTTACCATGTTTCATTTCTGTTTTAGGCTTGTGCTAAGATGGTGTAACATTTGGTGTCACATATGTGCTTGATTTTGCTTGCCTTGCCTTATACAATTTGATTACCATGCCTAATCATGTCTAAATGCTCTAATTTTTTGTGTGATGATCATGTTGTGTGTTATGTTTACCCATGAATTTTGCCAAAATTAATTGAATCATTTTTGATTTAATGTGCATTTGTTCATTCTGTTGTCACAATGTGATTACAATGTGCATACCTTGCCATGATTGGTTTATGAAATGAAATTGGTGAATGATATTGATGTGGGATTTTTGGGATGATGTTCTTAATTGATTGAAGTTGATTCATGTTGAATTTCATGTTCTGTTTTGTATTTTTTTCTCCATCTTTGACCCTAGGCCTTGACCTAGTGGTTTGTCTCATCTTTGAGCTTTGATTTCAGGTTGAACATCCAGGTTATATGGTTCATGATGCAACCTCACTTGAGCATTTGATGCTTGCTTTTGACTACTAACATTGTGTGTTTTGTAGGGTTGTTAACTCATTTGAGCTTGAGTTGTGGCTTATGCCTTTGCTTATTGGGTTTGACTGTTGATATTAATGTTGTCTGTTTGTCTGTACAGTTTAACTGACTTGTGTGATATTTCAAAAGGTACATAAGTTGCTTAAGTTCAATTTGAACTTGCTTTTGCTTGGTTGCTTAACCACATAGGTATAACTCTCTGACTTCATGTAGTCTGGAAGACCTGTCCTGTTACTTGGGCAGGCACCTGTCTGAAGCCCTCCTTAAGAGGCAATGCTTGTGTATGTTTATTTTTGTGCCAAGCAGGAAAAGTCCTTTGATAAGGCAATTGGCAGATAAAAGAGATGTGCAATCCATCTCCTGTTATTCAGTGTGTCTTCCACTTTGCTCACACACCTTGTGTTGATGCATTGTGGATATTAACCCCAAGATCTTTGTTGAGTCAGTCATATGTGGAGAAGAGTTCCAACTTTCTGAACTCCCACACTTTCATTTGTCTGAAGCTCTCCCAGGCCAGGGATAAGAGCTGTGAGGTCTTACCCTCACTTCCCATTTCATCTGCTTCACCCTAACTCTCAATGTTAGGGTTAAGAGCTAACTACACCCGATTCCAGTTGGCTTGTGTTTCACAGCCTAACCTTGTGTGAGCCCACTTTGTTTGTATATAGTGTGTGCTAATTGTGTGTATGTTTGCTTTGCTGGTGCTGTTTAGGATAGCTTGCTGCCTGTGCAAGTTAGATAGAAACCTCAACCTAGGACCATGGTGGATTGCATGATAACTATTAGGCTCGAGTCAGTCTCCCTTCTAGTTTGTCATTTCCCAGTCTCTGGTTAGGAGAAAGTTTCTCCCCTGTTAAGGGGAACTACGTTGCCCTGATCCTCATACCAGATGAGGTACGTAGGCAGGAGATCGTACGAGATCTCTCCGGGCACCTTTTTTTCTTTTGTGTGTGTTTGCTTGACAGTTATTAGGCTCGAGTTCCAGACTCCCTATTAACTTGTTTGGTTGTTAACCTTCTTGTGGGTGTTAGGATATGGATGTAAGACCAGCGATTGGCAGTCCGTATCCTATTGGTGTTTGCTTGTGCGGAGTCTGACGTAAGTCTAGCGATTGGCAGTTGGTTTCCTGTGTGTGTTTGTTGGTTCGGAGTCTTATGTAAGTCCAACAATTGGCATTCGGCTTCCATGTTTGCCGTTTTGTGTGGAGTCTGACATAAGTCCAGCGATTGGCAGTCAGTTTCCTGTGTGTGTTTTGTTTGGTGTGCGTGAACCGAACTACGGTAGCTCTGATTCTCATTCCAGATGAGATACGTAGGCATAGGATGCGATATCCTAGCGAGCCTTTTCCCCTCTTATTCCACCTGTGTTGTTTCCAGTGTGTGTGTGTGTGATGTTTGTGAGCAGTTTTAGCAACCTTTCTTCTATTCTTTTGAGCGTGGATCCCGCCGAGTACGACAGATGCGTAGGGGTGCTAATACCTTCCCTTCGTATAACCGACTCCCGATCCCATCTCTCTTTGGTCGCGAGACCATGTCTTTTCCAGGTTTACTTCGAGCGTTTCCTTTCCCTCTTTTGGGATAAATAACGCACGGTGGCGGCTCTGTTTGATTTGTTCTAGCCCGCCGGTTGTTTTTCGCGGATGCGACAACGTGTGATATGAACATTAGAGAGAGATGTTAGAGGTGACCATTGCCATCACCCGCGATGGGAAACGTCTAGTTGGCCTATAAATAGTAATTTCAAAAATCACTTTTTCCATAAATCTTTCTCTACTCCTTCTATTTTTCACATATTTATCTGACTAATCTCTGCGTAATTTTTTTCTCTTTTTCTCTTTGTAATGTTGTTTTTGTGTGTTGTTATTATAGGTAAAAATGGCTTCCAATAGAGGACGATTGTCAAGAGGTTTATCCTCAAGGGTTGCTCCAACTCCTATGGCTATTACCTTCCCCAATCTCAAATTTCTCTTCGAGGCCCATGCTGAAAAAGATCTCAAACTAGTGGATTACCAAATTGTGAAGAAGAGAGTATTCACCTTGGATGACTTACAAGGTTGTAGAGAAGCAGGAGAAGTTTTGCAACAAAGGCATTGGGTAAGTTTCAACAATTTCTTTCATGAAATAAATAAGAGTATTGGCCTAGAATATTATGCAAATGCGGTATTTTGCGAGGTAAACTCCTACACCTCTTATGTGTGGGGTAAGTATATTGACTATTCTTCTTCTGCTATCAATTCTACTTTTAATTTGCAACCTCCTCATGTGTGTGCTCTCATGAGTTATCGACACGAGCACAAAGTCATAAGCAAGGAAATAGCCCAGGTAATGTTAGATACTTTTTGTAGGCCAGAGGTGGAGTGGGTAATAGAGCGTTACTTAGCACTACGTCTCAAAATTGCTGAATTCCGCCATATTCCGAGGGCTTGGGCCTCATTTTTATGCAATCTTTAAAGGACGCATCTAACCAATCACAATTTTGTGTGAAACGATGTTTAGGTTTTTTTAGCTCTTTTGAGGGGGGAAACCTATTAATTTGGGGATTTAATATATGAGAATATCAAATATGTGGCTAACGCTGCACAAAAGGCTTGTGGGCATTTTTGTGTTATAAATGAATTATGCAGGAGACCACGTGTGCCAGTTTACACCGACAATCCGACAATGAGATGATTAGTCCAAAACACCTCTTAACACTTCAGCAATGAGGAGGTTGTAAAATATGCATCAAGGAGAAGTTGCTCAAAATGATCAACAAGACAATCAAGTTGGAAATGATGAAGGATTCTACCAACCACAAGTACAACAATAATAGTAAATGCAAGGTCAACAAACATCAGAGTTTTAAAGGAGAATGGAAGCTCGCGCAGTAGGGGTTACAAGGTGGATAACGGAAGTTTCACCCACTTTGTATGCTGAACCTCCAAGACTCGATCATGTGTTTCGAGACTTCTATAATCAGCAAGAAGACTATATGTTAGCTCAGAGCTTAAGAGACCAGTTTGCATCAGTTAAAGAGATGGATAATTACTTCACCAACCAAGATCAATAGAAATCAAGGAGGTGAGACCATATGCATGCAGAATGGATGAGTTAAAATAATGAATTCAATAACACAATGAATGATATGCATGATCTTTTCCGCAACAATGGCATACGAAAAAACATGTAGTTTATTTTTAACTTTTAGAAGATTTTATTTTTATTTTCAAATGTAACCTAGAGAATAGTAATAGCCACTATAAGTACTTTTACCCCTTTATACTATTCAGCTAAATATCTTTAATGAACAAGTGTGTATTTGTGTTTTTTTTCTCTCCAGATTTACAAGTTTAGCATTTTAGCATTGAAAAAATGATCCAAAAGGAACTTGACCATCAGGAAAGAAACTTACAACTTGAAGTCAAAGGATGAGAAAAAAATCAAAAGACTTATACTAAATCCGCAGATACCTCAACTAGTAATTTGAGCCAAATATTTCATTATTCACTATTCTTTTTTATTGAATGTATCCATGCACTATTGTGTTATTTGGTTTGAACTATTTATGATTAAATTTGTCTTGATTGATTAACACAAATTGATGCAACTGTTTGTTAATAACTTTGAGCCTTTTTAAACCACCTTGTAGTAATAGGTATGTCAGTTGCTAACCACTTTGAGCTTAGCCTTTCTTTCGGTGACTTAGCCTTAATTTTTAGCCGTATGACTTGAAAGATCTTATCTTTCCACCCTCTCTTTGGAGTTAGGTAGAAGTGAAGTTCTTAAAGTGTATGAAAAATATTAAGTTTGGGGTTGCTCTTGGAAGTGAGAAAAGTTTAAGTTTAGGATTGGGGTACTAGAAAAAATTGGTCAAAAATCCAAAAACTATGAGAAAAAAAGAAGTGGAAAAAGACACTTCTTTAAATAAATAAAAAAGAATGTTAAGCATAATAAGAACCAAAGACCTCTAGTACCATCAAGAAGGAACAAAGGGGTATGATGGTAGAAGGAGAACTTGACGCCTAACTCCAGAGGTTTAAACCTACTTCCCCAAAACTATCTTACTCAAACATAAGCCAAGTTACAACCTAAAAAGTCTTCAAATGTGTGTGTTATGATTTTTTTGATGAGTTATATTAGAACATCATCAAACTAAGCATAAAATATTTTGCACGTTGATTAAGAGATGACCTTATCGATTGAGTGAGTCAAAGCGAGATGAGAGGTAAGTTGAGTAGTCTTCAGAGTTTGAGGATGTTTTTCGAGTTTGCCGGATAAAAGTTGGAAGCTAGAACGATGGTCATGTAAAGAAAAAATTTATTTGGTGATGTTCAATTATTATCGTGCAACTTGTTTTTTGTTGAAATATGCAGTTTCAGGTGAGTTACTTGAGGACAAGCAACAATTCAAGTTTGGGGTTGTGGTGACAGTCCGTCATTGCATAAAATTAACCGAAGAAACGGATCGAAACAAGTCAAAGTGGAGAAAAAATGAAGAAGAAAGATCAGTGAATGAGGAAAAATATCTAAGTGTGAAGAAATTGGACATAATGAAAAAGGAAGTTAAATCGTGCAGCCACTGGAATAATCACGTGCAACATCACACGCATGATAGTGACATAAAGGTTGCATCACACGATGCATGTCTTCACACTCTTGATGGCTTCTTTTTGGGGGGGCTTTTCTGATGCCTTTTGGTCCATTCTGAAGTCAATAAAATGGGATTTTCTGCATTTTCACAAGGTTTACAAAATTTGGCATAAAGAGTATGATTTTGCTGCATCATAAGTGTTTTGAGAACATTTGGAGCCATTGGAGGTCATTAATTCAAGGGATCTTATATGATATTCTCTTCAATTGTTTTTGGTGTTGTAATATGAATTATGAGTAGCTAAACTCCTTTGGGTTAAGTTGTGTTATGATGAACTTATTTCAATATTGTTGGGCAATAGGTTGATTTAAATTTACATGAATGTTTTAATCTATAATCCTATTCATTTGTCTCTAATTCTTAATGTTTTTTATGTGAGATACTTTTTTAATCTGATTTTGGATACATAGGGAATAATGGCCATTAGTCTATGTGTTGGACCTAGGGCAATTATCATGCTTACACTGGTTAACTAGGAATAGGAAACCCTGAGTAGTGGCTAGTGAATTAACGCTCTGATACATCGCCTAATCCTGCTTACGCTAGTGGACTGGGGATAAAAGCTTCGAGTAGTGATTAGTGAGTTGTTTTGCAAGGGATTAGTTATAGTGATTTTGTTAATTCTCTGTGGGATTATCGTGATGAGACCATTCATGTGAGACATCAAACATCAACAATAGAGAAATAGGGAATTCTAGACACAACCTGGCCGCTTTCATAATTCTGTTTGAACTCTTTTATTTTCACTTTGAAATCAGACCCCCCCTATTTACTAATTTCTACGCATTGAACACTTTTTGTCTTATTAAAAAGCAGTCCATGTGGATTTTATATTTTATTATTATGACACTATAGGTACACTTGCCGAGAAGTCATCAGTACATCATTTCAGGGTCCTCAATTTAGTCAAAATATTCTTGTGAAATAAAGGTATCATCGTTGCATTATTCACTGATTCATATATATAATCTTGTACATAATTAAAATTATTTTCAAAATTCAATCAAAAAAACATTACTCCCTTTTTTACAAAAACCAGATAAAACTATATTTAGGATGTATCTCCTTTTAGGTCTCTGAGCACTCAAATACAAGTTGTATTTCTTGGGTAGTCGAACGCTCGCGTTCACCATTAAAATCAATCCAACTCATCAAAGTCATTTTTATTCCACCGCCGCATGATGAAAACTTTCTTTCACAAATTAAAATCAACCAAACACATAAATATGCTTTATCAAACTACGAGGCTCTAAATCTCTCATTGCACCTGAGGATACGTTGGAGCGGGGTTTTGAAATCTCGTCGAGCACAACAATAATAATAAAACTTTTTTTATTTCTTTTTGTAAATAATTTCTAATTTTTAAATATTTTAATAAATAAATAAAAATAATCGCAAACATTCTCGTAACATACCCTTAACCCTTAGAACTGTAGGAGGTTCACGTTGAGTACAACGGATGTGATGAGTGTTAATACCTTTCCCCTCACATAACTGAATCCCAAACTCATATTTTGTTGTGATGACTAACTTATCTTCACCTTTAGGGTTTTATCGACGTTTCCCTTAAAAAATAAAACCTTGGTGGCAACCCTGTCTATTTCGAGCGTTAGTACGCTCGGGTATTTTTTACGTTGCGACAGTTGGCGACTCTGTTGGGGACTCCTTCCCAAAAGAGAGTCAAACATATCCTTTATTTTTAGGGATGTGTGTTTCTATTTGCTTACGTTATTCTTTTATTTTATTTTATTTTATTTTATTTTATTTTATTTTCTGCTTTAATTCTTTTAATTTTTATTTTATATACTATTTTGCCATTGTGGATTAATTTCTGTTTTAGTGAAACTCTACATCCGAGTCTGACAAAAACATAAGCTAGTAGGTGGTTGCATAATGTTGACCAGCAGGACGTATATCTCATTTGGAAGGCATGAAAACCCCGCCTAGAGTAGATCCACTTGAAAGTGATGTTGTCCTACAAGTATTTATTATGGTGGTAGTATCAATCTAGAAGATCCCTGACTCTGGCGACGTTTTCTAGGAATCCTTAACCCTTATTGTTGATACCAATGGCGTCACTCAAAATAGATCCACTCGGGGGAATCGTCATCCTACAAGTATTTGTAGTGATGATAGTTCCCTCGATCCAGATCCATGACTTTGGGAACCTATCCAAACACCTTATCTAAAGAAACTATAGAGCTTACAAGTGAGGGGATTGGGTATTAAAGACTTAGAACCATCATATCATAAGGAGCCTTCCTAAATAAGGTGTTCTTAGCCCGTCACTTTCCTAAATCCACATGTAACACATACATTGCATATGTGTAAAAAAACTTTTAGTATACTTTGAAATGAAACTTGAAATATTTTTCATATTCATACATGAACCTTCATGCATTTTGCATCTTGCATAAAAAAAGCCAGAAACTCATTTCACCTTTCTTCCTCGTAGACTTTCAAGATTCCCTGACACAAATACCGAACAAGGGCCAATACCAAAAGGATGATGGAGGACATTGATCAAGAGCATCAATAAATGCGACCAATGAATATAATGGTATATATGTTGCAAGCACTGACTAATGGAGGAGTTCCAACTCAACCTACAGTCATCTATGAGATCATCACTTCTGTTGTCTCTGTGGAACCCCAAGCTACCCAAGGGCTGACTATTGGATGGCCTCCGTATGGTCTACCTCCCAAATACACTCCACTCGATGTTAAAACTTCTATAGTGGTCTCTCTCATATAATAAAGTGTGCCAATACCGATGATCACTGAGACTCAACCAATGGTACACACTTTTTCCAATTGTATTGTCGGTGATCCTCTTTTTATATACCATGATGTTGGTGTTCATAACATTGATCAAGAGGAGATTGTCAAAGGGGTAAAAGAGAAATACCAAACCTTGGATCGAAGGCTCAAGGCTATAGAAGGGGTTAATATGATTGGATGCAAAGAACATGTGCTTGGTTCCTAACTTAACCATACCTTCTAAATTCAAAGTCCCCGGCTTTGAAAAATACAAAGGCCACACCTGCCCAAAAAGCCACCTAATTATGTACTATAGGAAGATGGTTGGTTACTCGGAAAATAATAAACTACTGATACATTGTTTTCAATAAAGTATGAGTGGAGCTTCTTTGAAATGGCGCATGAGCTTATAGAAGAGTCGTATACAATCTTGGGGTAACTTATGATGCTTTTATGAAACAATACAAGTACAACATAGATATGGCGCCAGATAGAGGACAATTGCAAATGATGGCCCAAAAGGAAAATGAATCATTTAAGGAGTATGTTGATTGGTAAATTAGCAAGTATACTAATCTTCCAATGTAGTAATAAGGGAAATTTTCCCAAGTATCAATCTCAAAGACTGCTTGATGAAACAAATTAAAAGATTGGAAAATAAAATGCAATATAAGGTAAAAGCAGAAGTTGAACAAATTAAAAGATATTATGAGTAAACATGCTAGGGACGGTGTATGATTGGATTCATCAACAATAGTAAATTGACCATGCAACAACTTAATTCAATAACATTGACTACCAGTTCTTAAGGGTGTTTACTTCTAAGTCCTTAGTGAGAGAACCTTTAATCGTTCAAATTAATCCTTATCCATAGTGAATTACAAATGAATTATTCACAAACAATGGCCGTCAAGCCTAAATATTAACCACATACCAGACTAATTTTTCTGAAAGATAAAGCATTAAGCATAAATTATAGATAAGTAATATATCATAAAATCAACGTTATTACAAGGTAAAAATCTAAAATTGTATCATAAATTTGAATCAGGGACACCCTCTAGCATTGGGCATTTTAACTAATCATAGTCATAAAGAAAAACATGAAAAAGGTGTAGACATTACAAATCAATGGAATAAAAGAGGTCTTCAATCATAAAAGTTTATGAAAATCTTGATCTACCACGAATTCTTCAGTGCTCCCGTCTTCAAAACGCGTTCTCTATACTAAAAAATCGTCCAACTCTTGGAAATTCAAGTTTTTTGGCTAAATAGGAAATTTTGGGCTTTTTTCAAATTTAGGCTGCTCATACACATATGGTCTTCTCCCATACGCGTATGGCTTCTTTTTTCACTGCCTCATATGCGTATGGCCCAATTGGAGCCATACGTGTAAGGCTTCTGCTGCGCATGTGGGGCTTGGCTTGGCTGATCTCATACGCGTATGGGCCTTCCCATACGTGTATGAGAAGAGAATTATTTTTACCCCCATCTTGTTGTTACGTGTATACTAGGGGTGAGGCTGAGTGGCCATACGCATATGAGATGCCTCATACGCGTATAGGAAGGAAACTTGTTATTTCTTCATTTTTTCTCTTGCTCATGCATTGTGTCATACCCAAAAATTTGCCTTCCCCTTTTCATTCTTCATCCAACATATGACTTGAGATTCATCTACATTCATTCATATGCATCATGCATTCATATTAACACCTTCTCGTAAACATCATAGATTCAAAGCTTGTGAATAACAAAAACTTAATTTTGCTTGAAGTTTGTGACATTTGCTCATCACTGGGGCAAAACCCTAATTCCTTGATCCTTGATCTTTGGTTCAAGTAGACATCTTGACATAACATGACATCAAAACCCTAATGTTTGGCTTTGTTCCTCTAGGATCTTATAATTGCTTTTTAACCATTGATTTGATCACCTAAACCCTAATCAGGGGTACTTGGATGCCCTGGTGATTTGACTTTTGACCTTGTATTTGAATGAAACCCTAGCTCATTGATTGATCATATTGTCATGCATCTTGTCACTTAACATGTATCCATGCATGTGGTGTTTTCAATCTTGTAAGTTTTGATTCATGGTCTTTGAATCCATTCATATTGTGTTGTCAAGTTCATCGGTCCACAATCATTTTTGAGTTATTATAATTCATACAAAATTCCTTTCAAATATCATTGTCATTCACATCTTATTCATGTTATACAAAGTTGCACTTTTTGGCAAATTTGTTATAGTTGACTTTTGGTTAAACATTGACTTTTTGGTCAACCAGTTGACCAAAGTCAACTGACTTTTCCTTGACCCCTAGAACCTATTTTCATTCATTCTTCCATGTTTCATCTTTAAAATCCTTGTTTCGTTGGTTTTTTCGTGCCTAAAGGACTCGGTCTGTTTCTCAGTCCATTTCTCAGTCAGAGTGCCATTTGGACCAAGGAATCAGGTCCATTCCTTGGTCAAACCAGGTCCATGACCAGATCTATTTCTTGGTCATACCGCCATTTGGACCAAGGAATTAGGTCCATGACCATGTCCATTTCTTGGTCAGACCAGGTCACAGACCAACCAAACCAACTTTTGAACCTAGTCGAGTTCTCATGTTTTAAGCCATTTCTTTCATTTTCACCTTATAAATCATGATCATTCAACTTTCCAACCTCACATTTCAAATGACCAATTTCATTTTTATCATAACCTTCCTTTTCAAATTTCAAGTTTCATTCAAAATCAAATCCATAAACCAACCTTTTATATTTTCAAATCACATTTTTGCAATTCATATTTATCTTTCATATATTATTCAATTCACAAACATATTCTCATTCAAAATGACTTTTCACATTCAAATTTAATTAACCTTTCTTTAATTTTTCATTCAATTCAATCTAACAATTCAAATTTCATAATGAACTTTTCATTAAACCATTTTAATGACATAATCTATTCAATTCAAAAGCTTTCCATAGCAAATTCAAATTCCATCAACATTCATTATATTCCATTCAAATCCTTATACTTTCCACATTCAAAATAAAACCATTTAATCTTTCATGCAATACAATTCATTACCAATGCATTTTCCATTACAAATCATTTCAATACATCATTCAATAATCGATACAATTCACACATTTCAACTACAAAATTACAAAAGCTCCAAATTCAATCCATGCTAAATCTTCAAGCAAGTAAAAAACCAATCTTCAAGCACAACGCCCATCCCTTCCAATCTCCAAGACATTCCAAAACGTAAGCCATTTCCAATGCAAACAATTTCCAATCTTCAAGACATTCCAAGCACACCTTGAGTTCACAAATATTCCCAAAATACCCTACAAAACATTTTCATCAATTAACTTCAATGCTAACAAAACAGACCCAATTTCGAATAAACCAACCAATCAAGCAATGATCATAAATTAAGCAAATGCAACAGAGTCAGATTGGCATCAACAACTTATATCTTCCAAAAAAATTATTTCTCAACAATGTCATGTCGATTCAACTACTCCTAGAAACTAATAATTACCGAATTCTCAATAACAATACAAATTAACACATTCACACAGTCCATTCTCAACAAGTTTTGAAACAGTTCATAAACTAACACATTGCTCCAATAAATATTAACAGCAAGAAGGTTTTTAACAGCTCATAACCAATTGAATTAAAAGAGGCTAACCTTCTAACAGACTATAACCTTTAACAGAAGTTCAAACTAACCCTTTAACTTAACATTCACTAAGTTTCAACTCTACTAACATAATCAACCCTAACAACTTTTAGAGCTAACTGCTAACTAATTTATTCATTTGAGGCTCATTTCAATCTAATTTCATGTGAATTTCTAACATAATTGAGATGAAGAAGTCTACAAGTACCTCATTAATCCCATGCAATTGGGGGAATTCAATCACAAACTCAGAACTCTCCAAAAATCTCTCTCACTCTTATTCAATTTCTCTGGATTCAGTTTCAATTCATTTCATCATCAAGCTCAACCACTCTGAATTGTTCTCACTGCGCACACACGTTGTTATGCAACAAGCAGCAAATACACAACAACACACGAAGTAGAAAACAGAAGCTGCAAAACGCATAGCAGAGCATTCACGCATCAAATTCAAGACGCAACAACGTGAGTTCAACAGAAGAAGCAGAGCAAGGCAGAGGAAGATTCGTACCTGTTTTCGCAGCCGCGTCAAAACCAGTGAGTATTCGATTCAATCCATAATTCGGTAGTTGTTGTTGATTTCATGAAACCTTGTTGGAGTCGCAGCGGAAATTTGGCTTCTAATAACGATATGAAATATCACTCTCACTAAGATTGAACACGAAATAATATAGCTAGAATAATAACTTGTATGAAGGAATATATGTCTAAAGAATAAAGATTGATTATATTGAGAAAGTAGTAACTTTATTTATATAATATATATATATTATATATATATATATATATATAATATTATATATATATATATATATATATATATATATATATATATATATATATATATATATATATATTGTTGTTACAATGTTGCTCGATGATTGTTACACTAAACATATGACAATTTATAGTGTCTTACATACTAATAAATGAATGAATCATGTTACAATAAAATATAAGTCGTTCCCTTATTTTCCTATTATGGCTTGTGTTGAATTTTTCTTGTGTTGACTATTTCTACAATTCTCCACCTCGTTCATAATTTAAAAAAAAATCCTTAAATTTTGGACGAAAATGGAATAATGTTTAGCAAGTTCAAGCAGTGTTGAAACTTGCTGCCTGTCACAACCTTGGTCAACATGTCTGCAGGATTTTCATCAGTGTGTACTTTCGTAAGTGAAATATGACCTTCCTCTACGACATCCCGTACAAAATGATACCTGACATCTATATGCTTGGTTCGAGCATGATGGACCTGATTCTTAGCCAAATGGATTGCACTCTGACTATCACACATCAGTCTCACGCGTTCTTGCTCAACACCCAAATCACCTAGAAGACCCCTCAGCCACAATGCTTCCTTTACTCCTTCTGCTACTGCCATGTACTCGGCTTCCGTAGTAGAGAGTGTCACTGTAGACTGTAACATCGATCGCCAACTAACTGGAGCACCGTGTATTTTGAACACATAACCAGTAGTAGATCACCGTCTATCTAGATCACCAGCATAATCTGAATCAACGAACCCGCTTATTTGACATGTATCTTCACCAAAACACAAACCAGTGTTAATGGTACCCTTTAAGTACCTCAAAATCCACTTCACCGCTTCCCAATGTGCCTTTCCCGGATTTGCCATGAACCTACTGACAATACTTACCGCTTGTGAAATATCTGGACGTGTACACACCATAGCGTACATCAAACTGCCAACTACACTAGCATAAGGTACATTTTCCATGTATGCCTTATCTTCTGCTGTAGTGGGAGATTGATTTCCAGAAAGCCTAAAATGTGGAGCTAATGGAGTAACCACCGACTTAGCACCTTTCATTCCAAACCTTTCAACAACCCGCTCTAAATAGCCTTTTTGACTCAAGAACAGTTTTCGGTTTGTCCGCTCTCTTCTAATCTCCATACCCAGTATTTTATTTGCAGCACCCAAGTTCTTCGTCTCAAACTCTTTACCAAGTTTAGACTTCAACTTATCTATCTCCACCTTGCTTTTTGAAGCAATAAGCATGTCATCGACATACAATAATAGATAGATAGAATCACCTCCATGAAGCTTCTGAATATAGACACAACTGTCATAGCTGCTTCTAGAGAAACCTTGTTTTATCATAAAAGAATCAAATCGCTTGTACCACTGTCTCGGAGATTGTTTCAATCCATAAAGTGATTTTCTCAAACGACATACCTGACTCTCTTTACCCTCAACCTTGTAACCCTCAGGTTGATACATATATATTTCCTCATCTAAGTCTCCATGCAAGAAAGTTGTCTTTACGTCTAGTTGTTCCAGCTCAAGATCACCATGAGCTACTAAACTTAATAGCACCCGGATAGAAGTATGTTTCACCACCGGAGAAAATATCTCATTGTAATCAACTCCTTCCTTTTGTGCAAACCCCTTGGCCACTAGCCTAGCCTTATATCTTGTACCGCATGACTTAGTATGATTTTCTTTTCTTTTATACACCCATTTACAACCAATAGCAGACTTTCCTACAGGCAATGGGATCACCTCCCATGTCTTGTTCTTGTGAAGAGATTGCATCTCTTCCTCCATAGCAACCAACCAACTCTCTCTATCTTTGTCTTTGATAGCTTGCTTGAAGTTGACCGGCTCATCATCTTCAACCTAGAGTGCATATTCAACCAAGTTAACCTGCCCATAATGCCTTAGAGGTTTGTCTGACCCAAACTTCTGAACTGTTTTATAATTTCTCTTTAGCCTAGTGGTATCCAAAGATTCCTGCTGCTGTTGTTGTAATACATGTGTATTTTCCTGCTGAACCTCCTCATAATCATGTTCATCCTCTTGCTCGTCTTCACTAGCGATAGGATTCTCCACCTGACCACGACTAGAATCTGGTTGGTCTTCAGATTCTATCTCAATAACTTGCTTATTTGATATCGTCACATCACCATCTTTAGGAACCATAGATTTTTCATCAAAGGTAACATCCCTGCTAATCACAAACTTAGAATCTTCTACACTCCAAAGGCGGTAGCCTTTGACCCCTGTTGCATATCCTAGAAAGATAGCTTTCTTGGCTCTATTATCAAGTTTGTTTTCCTTGACGTGATAATAAGCCGTGCATCCGAATATTTTTAGTCTTTCATAATCAGCATGCTCACCTGACCACACCCTATAGGGTGTGTCTCCACCTAAACTAGAATGTGGGGATCTGTTTACAACATAACAAGCTGTAGCTACCGACTCTGCCCACCATTCTCGACCTAACCCAGAATTAGAGCGCATACACCTTGCTTTCTCAAGAAGTGTACGGTTCAGTCTTTCCGCGACTCCATTCTGTTGCGGTGTGCCTCTTACCGTCCAGTGTCTAACAATGCCTTCCTGATCACAGAACCTCTTGAAAGCTCCACCCGTATACTCTGTACCATTATCCGATCGCAGAGTTTTCAGCTTTCTACCCGTTCTGTTCTCAACCATTGCTTTCCAACATTGAAAGTATCAAATACCTCATTCTTATGCTTAAGGAAATAAATCCAAGCATATCTCGAATGATCATCAACGTATGTAACAAAGTACCTAGAACCACCCTTAGAAGTAATCGGAGCCGGACCCCAAACGTTAGTATGCACGTAGTCTAACATTCCCCTGCTTTTATGCTTGCTTGTAGAAAACAGCAACCTATGTGCTTTGCCATACACACAATGTTCACAAAATTCCATGCATGGCTTTTCCATGTTCTTTAGCAAACCTTTCTCACCAAGCAGTGATAGACCCTTTTTAGACATATGCCCAAGGCGCATATGCCACATCCTGGTACATTCAGTTTGATCTTTACTTCCACTGATTCCAACTGCCAAATCACCTGTGACAGTTTCCCCAATAAGAGGATACAGATTCCTGTGACGAACCCCCTTCATCACAACCAAAGAGCCACGAACACCCTTTAAGCCTCCATTTTCCAAGATTATTTTGCAACCATTTTCCTCTAATACACCAAGAGAAATAAGGTTTTTCCGCAAATTAGGGACATGTCTCACGTTCATCAAAGTCCTTACCGCTCCATCATGCATCTTGATTCGTATTGTACCATACCCCATAATTTTACAGGCATGGTTATTTCCCATTAAAACTGTACCACCATCTGTGCTTTGGTAAGTAGTTAACCACTTCCTATTTGGGCACATATGGTGTGAAGCTCCTGAATCAAGCATCCATCTCCCGGAGATATCATGGTCTTGGTCTGAAACTGAGAAGCAACCATCCTCGCCATTAGAGACATAACTCGCCTCCTGCAAATCTTGTTTACCTCTGGAGTAGTTTTCGTTATTGGTGTACTTCTTAAATAATACCCTATTATTTGGACAATTTGCTTTAAAGTGCCCAAGCTCACCACATTTAAAGCACGCCTTATCCACAGGAGCTCTAGATTTTGATCTAGACTTCCTTCCCCTGCCTTGTCCTCTTTCATTTGTCCTCCCTCTAGTAACAAATAATCCCTGAGCTTGTTCTCTTCCACTGCTACTAGATATCCCACTTGTAGCAACCTTACAAAGATCATCTGCCAAAAGTGATGTTCTAGTTTCATCCATGGTTAGAGTATCACCCACAAACATCAATGTTTGGACTAGATTTTCATAGGACTCTGGTAATGAAAGCAGTAACAACAATGTTTGGTCTTCTTCATCAATCTTCACTTCTACATCCTTCAAGTCTGATATAATCCTATCAAACTTGTTGACATACTCCCGGATTGAGGTGCCTTCCTCCATCTTGCAAGTATACAATTTGGACTTTAAGTAGATCCGATTTGTTAGAGTTTTCTTCATGAAATTACTCTCTAACTTTGACCACACACCAGCAGTCGTTGCTTCTTCATTAACCAAGAATGCAACATCCCTCTCAAGGCATAAGATTATGGTCGCCCGTGCTTCAAGATCTAACTCCTCCCAATCCTCATCCTTCATACTCTCCGGTTTCTTTTCTTTTCCCGCTAATGCTTTGTGCAACTTTTGTGAAATAAGCAGATTTTTCATCTGCATCCTCCAATAGGAAAAATCATTTTTCCCATTGAACTTCTCAATTTCATATTTACCAACCTTGACGGTTCCACTAGTAGAAGCCATTATCTTCGATAACCAAAAAATAATAAAGTTTTACCACTCTACTATTTTACAATTGGCTCTGATACGAATTGTTGGAGTCGCTGCGGAAATTTGGCTTCTAATAACGATATGAAATATCACCCTCACTAAGGTTGAACACGAAATAATATAGCTAGAATAATAACTTGTATGAAGGAATATATGTCTAAAGAATAAAGATTGATTATATTGAGAAAGTAGTAACTTTGTTTATATATATATATATATATATATATATATATATATATATATATATATATATATATATATATATATATGTTGTTGTTACAATGTGGCTTGATGATTGTTACACTAAACATATGACAATTTATAGTGTCTTACATACTAATAAATGAATGAATCATGTTACAATAAAATATAAGTCGTTCCCTTATTTTCCTATTATGGCTTGTGTTGAATTTTTCTTGTGTTGACTATTTCTACAAACCTCAAATCGTTGAATACGTGATGCTAAATCCAAAATGAAATCCATGAATTGAACGCACGAATTGAAGCGAGCGAAATCCAAAATCGCAATGTTGAACTGTGAAAACACGCTGATGTTGGACGCAAAAGCAAGAATCCAAGATTGCGATGATGATACTGGTGAGACGCACTAATGAACGATGAAACGTGATGATGTTGAAACCGAAGACGCGATGTTTCTTGCTGCTTTGAATTTTTTTTGCTTAAGCGTTTTTCGGTGGTGATAATTTCGTTCGCATTTTCAACTTTTTGAATAAGCGTCATTTTTGGCTTCAGCGGGAGATTGATTCTTTTGGTTGTTTATGGCATGGACCCGAGTTTGACATAGGGACTCAGTTTGGGCCTAGGGCCCAAACGAGTTTGCTTCCTTCTCGCCGGGCATGCACCCCTTCCCCTAATACTTGATTAATTAGTGTTTAATTAGTTAATATTAATTACTCTTAATTAATTCTTGATTAATATTTTTATTTTCTATTTTTTTACATAACAATAATTAATTGTTAGTTTTTTATATTAATTGTAATTGTGGTTAATTTTGGTTAATTGGGATTGTTCTTTTAATTAGATTAATTTGCTAATTGTGATTTAATTAGTTAATTATGATTTAATTTGTTAATTGTAATTAATCGGTTAGTCACTAGAAACTTTAGGTTTAAGTCATTTAAACTTAGCCTAATTTTGCATCATATATTCATGTATTGTTTGTAATTAATTAATTCGTTTTAATTAATTCTTAAATAATCTTGTTTATTAATTTTATTTAATCAATTTTATGCATATTGGCCGTTTTTGCCTTAGGGATCAAGAACTCCTAATTTTTTCATGCTCTCTTAGTTTAGGGTTTTGTTTAGAGTCATCTAATTTAGTTTGACTGGGTAATTCATTCATTAGGTTGTATACATAATTCAACGGACCATTTTCCACTGATTATGTGTTGATCAAAGTTTGCTTTGATCAACCAAATCCTTGGCATTATGCTCAATTCCCCAAATCTATTCAAGTGATCAAGAGACCCTTGCTCACTTGATAAGGCAAGTCCCTTGTGTTCGAGCTATACTGGATCTCTGGAGCTCAAGACCTCAAGATTCAAGATTAAGAGTTCAAGACTTAAAATTAGTACAAGGCCTTCACATTGAAGACGGGTTGGACTATAATTCAAGTACAACAAAGGTGTTACAACACTTGTCAATCCCGATTCAAGTTGTGTTCCATGAGCCTTAAGCAATAGAAAAGGGGTGAGAGTGGAGAATTCTTATCCTCATTCTGAATATCTTTGGGTACAGGACAAATGACCCAGTTTCTCATCGTATTCACCTCTATTCATAGACTTTAGCGCATTTTGAATCAAATGGTTGTCAATTCTTCTCCTATGACAAGCAACACTGCACTATCAGAATCAATAATCAGAATATCCTAACAACTACTTTTTTTACCGTTAGAATGTGATTTAAACACTTGTTAGACACTTGTTCAATGATTCTAATCACAAGCCAATGTTCAGAATCAATAATCAAATAAGTGTTATTAGAAGTTCTTAGAGATATTCTAATCAAAATCAAATAGTTTGTATTCTAAACACTTGTTAGACAAGCCAATGTTTAACCGTTAGAATGCGATCTAAACACTTGTTCATTAAAATCAACCAACCAACACTCATTTGCTACCAAGAACTACATAGCTTTAAGTTTTCCATCGCACTTGGAGATACATAGGAGTGACATTCAACGTCTTGTCAAGCACTATTGTTAGAACAAGATTTGGTTTTGCATCTATACCTTGAGTTTTGATGATAACAATGTTGTATTTGTGTGAGAACAATTTTGGCACCCTAATGGTTTGTTATTGTGTAGCTTTAACAGCCAGTTTTGATTCTAAGTATATGAGGTGCAACGTCATCAATTTCTGAATAATGAGTTTCAAATCCGCTTCTACGCCAGTTATTAGAAGTTCTGAAAGATACTCAATGTTGTTGCTGCAATAATCTTTCTGTTTCTGTGCTGATTCACTCTTGAGAAGCTTTTGAGGAAACGTTATGTTACTGCTGCAATGTTCTCTCAATTCGTGCTTCTATACGTGACTCTGATCACCAAGCTTCTAAAAAATGGCAAGCTTCTGAAGTTGTGTTACGTAGTTGAAGATTCTGAAGATCTCAAGCTAGACAATTTAGGTTATCAAGGTTATGGCTATAGATTCTAAAGACTCTGAAGATTATGAAAATACTAAAGATCTCAAGCCAGACTACTGACGTTGTTAAGGCTCTAACCAAAGATTTTGAAGTTTCAAAATCCAACTCTATGTTTCTTCATTTCATGCATCATCAACTCTCATTAGAAGCCATTGAAATTGAAGATAAAATCAAATGGAAACGTGATCAAATAGTACATACTATAAATCAAATATCATTTCCACTACCTGATTTCATGGGCAAATGACAATACTATACATCACATTTATCACTGATTTTGTGGGCGAATGACAATATGCAATATCACTCCTTTCACCATCCAACAATGGACAACCGCTCAATGAGCTTTCCCCATTTCCCCCTCTAACAGTCTTCTTCTTATGCTATATAAGTGAGAATTGAAGACTTGAAGAAAAGCGGTTTGTGACACAATATTTTGACAAGTTTGTTTCTTTGTGAAAATCTATCATTCTTTTGTACACAGTTTTTCTTTAAGTGTTTGTTGATCATTTATGTAAAATCTGTTTGTGTAGAAGCAACTTGTAACATAAAATAATATCCAAACTGTTTATTTGATTCCTTAAGGAGGTTGTCCTTGAGAAGAAAAAGAAGGTTATTCTTTGTGAGTCCTTAAGGAGACTGGGGTATAGTTGGATCCTTGAGAAGACAAAGAAGGGTATTATTTGTGATTATTGTAATCTATTGATTATAGTGGATTAAGTCCGTGTGTATAAGGAAAAATCACTTTGGCGGGTGGACTGGAGTAGCTTTGAGTTTCAAGCAAACCAGGATAAAAATACTTGTGTTTTTATCTCTTTGTTATTAACTTGTTAGTGGTGTTCTTGTTTTGGAAAAAGCTTTTACTTGTAAAACCAAATTCAAACCCCTAATTTCTTGTGTTTTTCACACCTTCAATTGGCATGAGAGCTCTGGTTCTGATTTTGATATAAGATTTATCAACACTTCACTGTGTTTAGTACTAATCCGGTTTGTGTGAGAAATAATGGTTGTTGCTAACGCTGTTAAAAATAATGAAAGAGATCACTACAGTGCAAAACCACCAATCTTTGATGGTGAGAAATTTGATTATTGGAAAGATAGAATAGAAAGCTTCTTTCTTGGTTAGGATGTTAATCTCTGGGATCTTGTAGTCGATGGCTACGTTCACCCAGTTAATGCTGAAGGAAATAATATAGCAAGAAGTGTTATGACTGATCAAGAAAAGAAAGATTTCAAAAATCATCATAAGGACAGAACTATATTGCTAAATGTTATCTCTTATACTGAGTATGAGAAGATAAAAAACAGAGATTCTGCTAAATCCATGTTTGACTCTCTGAGGATGACTCGTGAGGGGGATGCTCAAGTAAAGGAGACAAAGGCCTTGGCCTTAATCCAGAAGTACGACGTATTCAAAATGGAAGATGATGAAACAGTGGAGACTGTGTTCTCAAGGTTTCAAATGCTTGTTGTAGGACTGAAAGTTCTAGACAAAGGATACTCTACAGTTGACCATGTCAAGAAGATTATCATAAGTCTTCCCGAAAAAATGAAGATTTATGGTAACTGCTTTGAAGCTGACAAAGGATCTAAACAATATCAGTCTTGAAGAACTTGTTAGTTCTTTAAGAAGCCGCGAGATTGAGCTCGAGGAAGATGAACCTCAGAAGCGAGGTAAATCTGTTGCTCTAAAGTCTAAGCTTGAGAAGACAAAAGTTTATCAAGCTAAGGAGAATCAGAAGGATCTGATGAAGACTCAGAAGATGATGACGAGTTGTCTCTAATTTCAAAGAGAGTCAACAGACTCTGGAAGCATAGGTAAAATGGTCATGGAAAGTTCAGAGGAGGCAGAAGGACTACCGGTCATTTTGATTCTTCGTATAGCGAGAAGAAGCAAGGTTATGTAAAATAAGTCATATGCTTTGAGTGCAAGAAGCCATGCCACTAGAAAAATGATTGTCCTAAGTTGAAAAAGGACAGAAGGCCTAAGAAGAATTTTTCCAAAGGAAATAAGGGGTTGATGGCCACATGGGATGATTCAGAATCCGAATAAGAAGATTCTGATGAAGAAAAAGTCAATGTTGCATTGATGGCAACTACAGATGATCCTGAAGGTTCTGAAGAACTAGAAGACAATGTACTATCAGAATCATAATCCGACTCTGATTCTGAATAGGTATTTTCTAACCTATCTCGTTCTGATCTTGAATCCTGTCTCTCTAAAATGTTGGAAAAGTACCAGAGTCTTCAAAGTAAATACAAGGACCTTAAATAAGTCTAAGCAGTTGCTTTTGAAACTCTTAGTGAGCTTGAGAAAGATATTTCCTCTCTAAATGAAAAAGTATTTTCTTTAGAAAGTAACAACTCTTCTTTGAAAAGAAAAATTTCAAAACTTCAGGAGAAAATAGTCTCAGAAGCTTTTGGTACTGATTGCATCATTAAATATGACAAGGTATTCTAGTACTTTCTAGTCAAAAGCATAGATATAAGCAAAATGGATTCTCTGATCTATGGAGTTAGCATAAATGGCAAGAAAGTTTTAGGTTGTACATAAACTATAAAACCTGACGAAAGTCAAAAGGTAAAACCAAAACCTCTATATGTGCATTTTGTGCCTGCTGGAACTGAGCTTGATATTTATGAATAGACACATAAACATACAAAGGATAAGAACTCAATTCTGAAACCTAATTATCATACACAAATTCCCCATGATTATCCTTCTGCTAAAAGATCCAAAGTTGTAAGAAACTCTAGGAAAACTAACAAGAGCAGACCCAGAAAGTGGGTACCTAAGTGTCGCATTACGCGAAAAACCGGCGGGAAAAAGAAACAACAGAGCCGCCACCGTGCGTTATTTATCCCAAAGAGGGAAAGGAAACGCTCAAAGTAAACATGGAAAGGAATGGTCTCGCGACCAGAGAAAGATGGGATCGGGAGTCGGTTATGCGAAGGGAAGGTATTAGCACCCCTACGCATCCGCCGTACTCGACGGGATCCACGCTCAGAAAGAATAGAGGAAAGGTTGCTAAAGATTGCTCACACACTGCACACACGCTGGAATCAAACACAGAAAAGACGGAAGAAACGGACTCGGCAGGATATCGCATCCTGGGCCTACGTAGTCTGTCAGACACAGACATCAGAGTCGACGTAGTTCGGGGATAAGGGAAACGTGCTCGCTAGGATGTCGCATCCTATGCATACGTATCTTCTCTAACCAGAGAAAGAATCAGAGCACTCGTATCTCGGCTAACGCACGCGAAACAAAACACATACAAACTGGAAACAGAATGCCAATGGCTGGTCTTACATCCAACTCCAGACATACAGGCAAACATGGAAACCGAAGGCCAATCGCTGGACTTACATCAGACTCCGAACCAACAAACATACACAGGAAACCGACTGCCAATCGCTAGACTTATGTCAGACTCCAACAAGCAAACAAGACACAGGAAACCAACTGCCAATCGCTGGACTTATGTCAGACTTCAAACACACACAAAGACACGCACAAACTGGAAACCGAATGCCAATCGCTGGACTTACATCAGACTCCAACCAGAAAGGGATAACAAACACACACAAAAAGAAAAGAAAGTGCCCGGAGAGATCAGCTCAATCTCCTGCCTATGTACCTCATCTGGTATGAGGATCAGGGCGACATAGTTCCCCTTAACAGGGAAAGAACTTCTAACCTAACCAGAGACAAAGGGAGATAACAAGCTACTAGGGAGACTACGACTCGAGCCTAGAAGTTGTCATGCATACGATCCCTATGTTGAGGTCTCTATCCTGACTTGCACAGGAAGTAAGCTAGCCTAAACAGCACATCATCAAACACAAGCACAAGTAGCACACACTATATGCAAACAATTGGCTCACACAAGGCTGGGCTTTAGTCAAGGGGTCATGTCAACCTCGACAAACAAGCCAACTGGAATGGGGTGTGGTTAGCTCTTAACCCTAACATTGAGAGTTAGGGTGAAGCAGATGAAATGGGAAGTGAGGGTAAGACCTCACAGCTCTTATCCCTGGCCTGGGAGAGCTTGAATCAAAATAGAAAGTGTGGGAGTTCAAAATGAAGGAACTCTTGTCCACATGACTGACACAACAAGATCTTGGGTTCTTATTCACAATGCATCAACACCTGGTGTGAGCAAAGTGAATGACACAACTGAATAGCAGGGGATGGATTGCACATCCCTTTTATCTGCCAATTGCCTCTTAAGAGGTCTTTTCCTGCTTGGCACAAAATTAAACAAACACAAGCATTGCCTTTTAAGGAGGGCTTCAGACAGGTGCCTGCCAAAGTAACATGACAGGTCTTCCAGACTACATGAAGATCAAGGAATTATACCTCAGTGGTATGCAAACCACAAGCAAGCAAAGCAAAGTTCAAATGAACTTAAAGCAATTTAGGTACCTGTGGAAACAGCTAAACCAATAAGTACACAATCCAGACAATAGTCAACAGTCAATATCAACCAGACAACTCAATATGCAACACATAAACCATAAGCACAAGTGAATTGTTCTCAAAGCCTACAAAACAAGCAAATGTTAGCCAACAATCAACAAATGATCAAGCTCAAATGAAGGAGCAACATCAACCATGGAGATGTGTACTTGACCTGAAATCACAACTCAAATGTAAGTAACAAACCACCAGGTCAAAGCCTAGGGTCAAAGGTGGATCAAAAATCCAAAACAGAAGCTCAAACTCAACATGAATCATATTTAATCAATCAAGAACAAGTCCTAAAAAGAACCAAATCATAATCATCAAGCAAGTTCATTCTATGTGCAAGAGAAATCAAAGACCAATTCAAAGCATCCAAATGATCATCATGAATGATAATTCCCAATCAAAACAGAAATGATTCAAATAATTCTGGAAAAAATCATGAGCAATCAACACATCTAACATGATCATCACACAAAAAATCAGAAGCATTAGAAGTCATTTGGCATGGAAATCAAATTGCACAAGTTGATCATCCAAAGGTATGACACAAATTGTCACACCATGCTAACACAAGCATAAAACAGAAATGGTGCATGAGAAAAATATCAAACCAAGCCTCAAAGGTCCATCAATGTGTCTAGAATCAGCATGTAAAATTTCAAGTCCATTGCATTAAAAACAAGCATTTCATGATAGAAAGAGTAAGGCAATGTCACAAATGCACATGTGTTCAATCAACCTAGAGCAAATAAAATTCCAGCCAGGCACAACTTTCAAATTCATGATCATTAAAAACTAGACATTCTAAGGAACATTTTGCAAAAAATTGGAGATGAATTGATGCATTCAAGCTTGAGCATGCACGAAATTGAGCAGAAATCCACAAGATGCACGTTCAATCTTACTTAAAAACACTCCATGATCATGAATTCACCAAGAGAAATGAGGTTTATGTGAAGAATTTGGAAAATCTTTTTGAGAGAAAATTTTGAAAAATTTCAAGATCTAGATCTGAAAATGTGTGTTGTGAATGAAACAGTTGTGATTAAGCTTTTATATCCCTTGCTAATTAATCTGAAATCACACTTAAACCAAAACTAATTAAGATTAGAAAGAAATAAGGTGCATGCACAAATTTGTATTTTCACCTCATGCATGAGATGCACACGTGAACAGTACACCAAGCTCATTATTTTCACTCAAAATCCATTTCAAACACAATGGCAATGGTATAAAGTCCATACAATGCACCATTTTTAAATTTCCAATTTTCCCTCCAAAATTGACTTGGATATGCCAATGCTCATGTGATAACATTTCATGCAATGTGATGGTTGATTTGGAAACCTCATGACATGAGAAGAATAATGCAAAAAGAACCACCAAATTTGGAGTTTTGGTTCAAAAGATATGGCCATTTGAAGTTTCAAGCACACTTTGCAATGATTTGATCATAACTCCTTAACCATTCATTAGAAATTCATGATCTTGGACTTTTTGGAAACGGGAGAGAAAGATCTTCAACTTTCATGTTGGAAAAATTTCATTTGAAGCTTCTTTGATGTTGGAAAGTTGAGTTGAAGTTGGTCCAAAAACTTGCCATTTTTGGAAACTTGAAATTACAGGTCACTTTCCATTTTTGGAAACTTTTGATCTGGCTTCAAAATCTTCAAGGTAGATGTTTGACATGTTGAATAACCTTCTTTGGGACATGAATGAAGTGTCTCAAACCATTTCTCCATCTCCTAGCCCCCAGTTGACTTGCAGTTGCTTTTATGGGCCTCAGATGACTTGGTCATGCACTGTGGACTTCTGAACCTCTAACACTTGGCCAAATTGCATAAAAATGAACCTTGGGTCATGTAAGCTCTCTAGAACAACCATAGGGCCTTCATCTCATGGAAAAACCCTTGCTCTCTTGCACAGATGGATTCTCCTGATTAGTCTTGACTGATGAAATGCAAGGTACTATGCAATAGTAATGCAATGTTAATGACCTAAAAATAAAATGATTGTACAAATGGGAGGTGCAAATTTGAGGTGCTACAGCTGCCCCTATTCAATCAACTAGGAACCTGAACGGATGAGAGCAGCGGCTGTCAGACTTTCAAGGTACACAGGGATTGAATATCAAAGAACCGTAGAAATTTGCACTCTGCGGGGATCCAAGAACAGACTGTTCACCAATGGCAACTTCCACTGGGATCTGATATTTGTCACTGGACCAGACAAGACGTTTACCAACGACTCCACTGGGGATTTTGAATTTTTTTCAATGAAAAGATACGGCCAAACATCAACGGACGAAGGGGAAAAAACTCAACGTTTATCGACACCAACGGAGAGGTGACCAGACATCAACGGATGAATGGGAAAACTCAAACCATACGTCAACGGACGAACGGGAGAAGCTCGGAATTTATCGACACTAACGGAGAGGTGACCAGACATCAACGGATGACTGGGAAAAGATACAGCCAGACGTCAACGGACAAATGGGAAAAACTCGACGTTTACCGACACCAACGGAGAGGTGACCAAACATCAACGGATGAACTGGGAAGACTCAACCAAACATCAACGGATGAAAGGGAGGAACTCGACGTTTATCGACACCAACAGAGAGGTGACCAGACATCAACGGGTGAATGGGAAGAAGGGATACAACCAAACGTCAACGGACGAACGGGAAAAACTCAACGTTTACCGACACCAACGGAGAGGTGACCAGACATCAACGGATGAACTGGGAAGACTCAACCAAACATCAACGGATGAAAGGGAGGAACTCGACATTTATCGACACCAACGGAGAGGTGACCAGACATCAACGGATGAACTGGGAAGACTCAACCAAACATCAACGGATGAAAGGGAGGAACTCGACGTTTATCGACACCAACGGAGAGGTGACCAGACATCAACGGATGAATGGGAAGAAGGGATACAACCAAACGTCAACGGACGAACGGGAAAAACTCAACGTTTACCGACACCAACGGAGAGGTGACCAGACATCAACGGATAAACTAGGAAGACTCAACCAAACATCAACAGATGAAAGGGAGGAACTCGACGTTTATCGACACCAACGGAGAGGTGACCAGACATCAACGGATGAATGGGAAGAAGGGATATAACCAAACGTCAACGGACGAATGGGAAAAACTCAACGTTTACCGACACCAACGGAGAGGTGACCGGACATCAACGGATGAACTGGGAAGACTCAACCAAACGTCAACGGATGAAAGGGAGGAACTCGACGTTTATCGACACCAACGGAGAGGTGACCAGACATCAACGGATGAATGGGAAGAAGGGATATAACCAAACGTCAACGGACGAATGGGAAAAACTCAACGTTTACCGACACCAACGGAGAGGTGACCAGACATCAACGGATGAACTGGGAAAGGATACAACTAGACGTCAACGGACGAATGGGAAAAGCTCAACGTTTATCGATACCAACAGAGAGGTGACCAGACATCAACGGATGAACTGGGAGAAAGGGACACAACCAGACGTCAACGGACGAATGGGAAAAACTCAACGTTTACCGATACCAACGGAGAGGTGACCAGACATCAACGGATGAATGGGGGAAAGGATACAACTAGACGTCAACGGAGGAATAGGAAAAACTCAACGTTTATCGATACCAACGGAGAGGTGACCAGACATCAACAGATGAATGGGAAGACTCGACCAAACGTCAACGGACGAACGGGAGAAGCTCGACGTTTATCGACACTAACGGAGAGGTGACCAGACATCAACGGATGAACTGGGAAGAAGACTCGACGTTTACCGACACCAACGGAGAGGTGACCAGACATCAACGGATGAATGGGAAAGACTCAACTAGACGTCAACGGACGAATAGGAGAAAGAAAGGGGTGAGGTGTTACCGGTTAATAGGTAACAATCTCGGGAAGAATGAATATCAAAGACCGGTGTACAGGTGAGCTATATCAATCAACCAAAACATCTGAGGAAAACCTGGAAAAGGTATACTTCGACTCAGGAAAATCTGACTCCACAGGGGACCAAGGTCGCAATAGGGAGCAGACAGAAAGGAACACCAAGGATACCGGGTTGTAGGCATATACCAGGTGACCGACCAAGGCGTGAACTGGTTTGTGTTCCAAAACACTCATCATCCTGAAGAGAGCTAGCAAAGCAATCTTGTTAGAGGATGGACATTCGATTCCACAAGGAATACGAATCTTACTCAGTTGGGGAAACAAACAAAGGGTTCAACCAAAGAGTGCACGAAATATATTATCTATAGCCGTCAAAACGTAGATAATATACTCGCCAGGAAGATTATCCATAACCGGGTTGTAGGTTGTTAAAGGATAAATCAACCGAAAACGTGAATTGGTGTGTGTTCCAAAACACTCATCATCCTGAAGAGAGCGAAAGCAAACTTGTTAAAGGATGGATATTCGATTCCACAAGGAATATGAATCTTACTCGACTGGGAAGGATAAGACTTCGACCAAAGAGTGCATGAGATATATTATCTATAGCCGTCAAAACGTAGATAATATACTCGCATGGAAGATTATCCATAACCGGTTTGTAGGTTGTCAAAGGATAAATCGACCGAAATCGTGAATTGGTGTGTGTTCCAAAACACTCATCATCCTGAAGAGAGCGAAAGCAAACTTGTTAAAGGATGGACATTCGATTCCACAAGGAATACGAATCTTACTCGACTGGGGAAACACAAAGGGCTTCGACCGAAGAGTGCATGAGATATATCATCTATAGCCGTCAAAACGTAGATAATATACTCGCATGGAAGATTATCCATAACCGGGTTGTAGGTTGGCGAAGGATAAATCAACCGAAAAGAAAGGCATCGGGATACCAGACTAAGTATGTAAAGATGACCAATCAAAAGGGGAAACCACAAACATTACCAGCAAACGGTGAATGAAAGAGGACCCATTGTGGATAAAATTGCTTACTCAGAGCAATTATCCAAAGGGAAGGGGAAGACCCGCTGGGTATAAGATTGCTTAATCAAAGCAAATATCCAAAAGGGAAAAGGAATATCAATACCGAAAACTGGATAATGATAACCACAAAGAGGGGATTACATCTACCGGTTAGTAGGTAGAAAACCACGGAACAGTAACCGTCATCAATTAGGATGAGCACAAAGGGTTAACTCCACCAAGGGGATTGATAAGTAGAAGACCACAAAGATAGGACTTACAACTACCGGTTCGTAGGTAGAAACCAACAAACAATCTGCTGAGGGACAGAGTGAGAAAAAAGGATTTACAACTACCGAGTAGTAGGTAGAAGACCGCAAAATCCGCCAACAACCAGAATGAACCACAAAGGTTACCTCTGCTAGGGGATGAAAGTGGGATTTATAACTACCGGTTAGTAGGTAGAAAACCATAAAGATAGGACTTACAACTACCGGTTAGTAGGTAGAAGCCATAAATTCCGCTGAGGATAAGATGAATGAGTGTCGGTTAGTGAGCAACTATTCATTTACACCATAGGGAAGCACAAGAGACAGCCACAAGGAAGCCAGTTTAGGATCGATCCAAAAAGGCATACTGAATCAAGACTCATCCTAATGAGGAAAGAACTCAATAGGGAAAACCCATCCCGTTATGTGTGCAGGGAGGGAACGGAAACAACCGTCATCCACGAGGATATAACTCAGTGGGGAGCGCAAAAGGAAATGACAGACACTTTCTGCTTAAGGGGTCGACTCTATATGGAGAGATCAGACACACCCACATCTGCTAGGGGAGGATCTACTGGGGAGATCTGTATCACCAATTAGCAGGAGACAACCATCAACAGATACATGGAAAAAGATGCAACATGAGTATCTGAATGTTATGATTATGCATGTATGCATTATGCATGAGGAATGTATGATGAATGCTGACAAACAAACATGTTTAACACACATAGGTCCAGGAATCAACCATCCGGTGCTACTCTTCCAGAGGGAAGGCCAAAATCACCAGAGAGCAAAGAAAACCTACTGGAGACTGGGACATCAGGGAACAACATCATCCTGCAGGGGAGGAAGGCCACAATAGGCTTCCGGAGGGATCATCAATCACAACCGGATGAAAGAGTTCAATATACAGGCAGACACGCCACAACAACAACTCATGTTGGAGATCAGAGATACCAAGAAGCAACCAGATCCCTGATGAGGATAGATAGGCATTGATAAAGCTCATCATGCCAACAACTCCGCTGAGGAATCTATCCGAGGGAATGCCGGATTACTGGGATGTCAATCCACCAAATACCGAATCTTCCAAAGACAAGCACCCATGCCGGGGAGAGGAGAAGACTGCTCTGCTGGAGAGACGAAAGTTGAAGTCTTCAATAAACACTCTGCTTGGGAACTGGCCCACAAAAGTGTTCCAACAGCAAACTTGCTGGGGATGCCCCACAATAGGGCTCAAACAGCACTCTACTGGGGATGCACCACAATAGGGGCTAACAGGGACTTGGAGGAAGAATGCTGCACTACTGGGGACATGAAGATGAACAACTTCAACCAACACTGCACTGAGCAACCTCGCTGAGGAGAAACCATAAGAGGTTCTACAGGAAAAAGATACGGTTATGCTCGAGATACGAACAAATGTCTTACCTAATGGTAATCATACCACCCTTGGGAGAGCACTGCGGATCTCCTAAGTATCCTTCCATCATTGTGAATGTTCACTTTGTTTAAGAACAATTTTGTGAAAGATTTGTTTATTTTGAAAACAATGATACTTTATCAATTAAAACATGCAAAACATTTGTTGAGTTGAAACAAATAAGAGTGCAAATAATTGGATAAAAGCTCAAATTGATTTGATGGAATGGTAGTCTGCAAATGGCAAGACTCCATAGATCTGTACAAGTTTGAAATCGGTGATATATATTGGAGAGGGCTACATTGAACATAATGACCTTTTCTCTACCAATTCCGAATTTCGATGTATTCGAAGCTTCAGTCGACGACGAATCGAGAATTCTTGGCGGATGACAGATGTAGAACACGGTCTTGTCAGGATGCAGTTACTTGCCAAATCCCTAATTTTTGCCTAGATTGCCCCAGTGTGAGGTGCTCAATCTAGCGGGATGCAAATTCTTTTTTTCAATGTCTCTAACTTTTGCCTGGATCGCCCTTTCGGGTTTTCAATCCACCGAGACGCTCCTTTTTGCCTAAGTCGCCCTTTCGGGTGTTCAACTTAGCGAGCTATTCTGCTTTTTGTTTTAGGCGAAGTATTTCTTGACTGCATCTAAATTCACAGGACGAGTGAAATCCTCCCCATCCATTGTTGTAAGTGTCAAAGCATCGCCTGAAAAGGCTCTCTTGACAACATATGGACCTTCATAGTTTGGAGTCCACTTGCCCCTGGAATCGGGCACGAAAGACAAGACTTTCTTGAGCACGAGGTCACCTTCTCGGAACACACGAGGCTTGACCTTCTTATCGAATGCTTTTTTCATTCTCTGCTGATATAACTGGCCATGACACATGGCAGTTAATCTCTTCTTTTCGATCAGATTCACTTGGTCGTAACGACTCTGAATCCATTCAGCATCAGTCAACTTGGGATTTGAGGGTGTTATTTTTTCTTTTGTTTCTTTCTTTCTTTTTTTTTTCTTTTGATTTTGATTTTGATTTTTCACCCTCCTTTTTTTTTATTACATTTGTAATGCCCCAGTTGGACTGTTTTGCTGATTCTCGAGATGCAACCGAGTGATCTTCTTTTCTTGCTCAAGAAGTCGGGAAATCTCGTCAGGAATCCCTTCAACATCATCTTCCTCTGCTTCGAATACAGGGAATTCAAAATTGGGAGATGGCGTTGGATCATTATGTTCAATGGGTTTAAGAATCAACCTGCATAATGATTTTGAGTATAAAAGCTTTTTGGTAATCAAACAAGGCAATCATTATGCAGATGAAAAGATTGCTTTTATTCTTGTTTTTTAGGGTTTTTTGTGATCACCAATTTCATGCAAAAGCGAAAAGGGAAAACAAATGGAAAAACAAATGTTTTAACACAAATTTATTTGAATGAAAATATCATTGCACAAATGTTACCAACAATGTCATCACTTCTCCTTTTGGCATGGGAGAAGGGTTTTTAAACAAAGTGATTATTACTCTGACTTATGAACAACTGTAGGAACACCCACAGCGACCCAAATGCGACAGATCCCTCCAGGGATGACAAATGTAAGTATCCTCTGCACCAGCAATTTCCCCACTCTGATTGACATGGATAAAACCTCCACTTCTGAACAACCCTTTTTCTTTGAAGACCTCAGAAGACAAGCCAATGCCAGCCCGGGACTTGCTGTCTTCAAGCTCGATTAACATTGGGACCTAAGTCCTCAAAGCTCAGAATACCTGATCTCATAAGGTCCTGAACCTTAATCTTCAACTGAAAGCAACTATCCACATCATGGCCAGGAGCACCCGAATGATACACACAATGCTGATCAGGCTTATACCACCACCGAGGGTTGACAAGTATAGTCGGCGGGTCTCTGGGAGTAATCAAGTTCCGCTCTATCAAAGAGGGATACAGTTCTGCATACGACATAGGAATCGGATCAAAGATAATCTTCTTCCTCTCATTACTTGTACTAGCTTGATTACCACCGTGAGGCTGGTAAGCCTGCGTTGAGGACGATGTTGTTGATGCTGATATTGCTGAGTCGGTCTTCTTTGCTGTTGGGGTTGAGTTGCAGGAATAGTTATAACACCTCAAAATTTGCCCTCCTCTCTTGGGACTAGCTTAGCATATTGCATTTCATCTTGTAGGACATTAGTCATTGCATCTTTGCATATCATGTGGAAACAATAAGCAAGTCATCCTCCTAAGTCTTGCTCAGAAGATGGAGAGGTTAAAAGATTCAAGCTTGAGGGTCTCATGGATTGATCATTAATCATTTGAGGGTTATGCTTCAATTAGGGTTTCTTGGTTCTTCAAGGAGATTGATTACTATCTTGGTTGAAATGGCACATCACTATCATCATGGTCTTATCATCACCAAGAGGTTCATTGTTTCTAGTCAGTTTCTTTGGGATTAGGGTTTTGACCTCTGGTCAACCCTAATCAGTTGAATTATACCAGTCAGGGTTTGTTAAGGAGATGAGGTCTTTGTGGAGATGGGGATCATCCTATGGTTTTATTGAGCTTGTGGAAGCTAGGGTTTCATTTTGGAGCCATTTCATCAGGAGATTGAGGATCAAATTCATCTGTGCATAGCCAAGTCATCTATCAGCTGAAAAAGTCAACCAAAAGTCAACTGATGGATTTGGAGATGGGAGAGGGTTAGAAATACTTCATTCATGTGCAAACAAGTCTCATTTTACATTTCAAACATCAACAATGAAGAAAATAAAGTCAGGACAAAACTTTCCAAAAATAGAAAGTGACTTGTAATTCAAAATTGCCAAAAATGGAAAGGTTTTCTCCTCAAGATTACATGTCCAAGCAAGCTTCAAATGAAGTTTTGTCCAACATGAAAGTTGTAGATCTTGTTCTCCCATTTCCAAAAAGTCCAAGAACATGAATTTCTCATGTATGGTTGAGGAAATATGGACAAATCTTGGTCAAGCAAATTTGAACTTCACAAGTGCATAACTTTTGAACCATAAGGCCAAATGGAGTGGGATTTTTTGCAACATTCCTATTTTGACATGAGCTATCCAAAACATACATCAAAAACCATGCATTTCCATTATAAAATTTTTGGCATTTGCATTTGAATTTTGGAGGGAAAAGTCTAATTTGAAAAATATGCATTGTTTTCACTTGCTAGCATTGGCCTTGGCTCTTAAACAGCATTTCCAAGTGAAGTAACACAAGATTCGAGCACTGTTACATCCATTTGCATGCATGAGGGGTGAATTGCACATTTGCACTTACACTTGGTTTTTACTTAATTCACTTGCATTTGCCTAATCATGATTAGTGTGCATCATTAACAGAACATATATATAGCCTAAGCATAACAAAAACTTCATTAACATTGCATAATTCTCAGATCTGGATCTAGTTTCCAAAATCTTCACAATTTTTCCTCTCACTTTTTCATCAAAAATCTTCACAAACATTGCTTTGTTCTTGATCAATCTCTCATCCACAAGCATAATTGAGGCTATTGAAAGCAAGATTCATAGGATTTCTTCAAGATTCGAGGACTGTTGCAAGTTATGCTCATCCATGGCAGCTTGATTTTCTGGACAAACTGTGCAAGATCAACCTCCAAACCTTCATCCAAATCATCATACAAGAGCTAAAGAAGGACTGTTCGGACTTGGCAAAGCTTGAATCCACGTGTTTCACTTCTGCACTTCAATTAAGGTTAGAAATCGATCATCACAATTCTTGAAATCATGATATGCTTATGGTAGGTCTTTCATTGGTGATCAATCTGCACTTTAGATCGTCGAAATCCATGCTGAAATGACTTAGTTACATTGATTTTAAGTTTGGTGAATGAATGTTCTTTGGCTCGAATCTCTGGATGCATGAGGAGTTAGGTTAAATGGAACTTAGATTCGTATTGCTTGTTGAAGGATCTATCTAATGATGTAATTCTTGTCAATTTCTGTGACAATTTGTTCTTGAGCCTGGAAATGATGATGAACACGTATGAACACCTAGGGTTTTTTTTCCAGAATTCATGTTTGATCTTCAGCGCGCGTAATCTGCATGCGTTTCCATGTTTTTCTTCATGCATTGGACCACGTGTCCCTAGCCTTTAAGTGAAACGGTGAGTTTCATGGTGAAGGCGCGCTACAGTTCAAATCCACACTCCCTTCGATTCCCAGCGCACGACAAATCCATATATGGCCTTTGCATTTTATCTCCTTATTCCATGCCATTCACACCATGCTTTCATGTGCATTTTTATTTTCTCTTCACTTGGAAAATTCATAACTTCATGATTAATGATCCAAATGAGATGAGGTTTTTTGCATGTTGTTCCTAATGATGTCTACTATTTTATGAGATTTTTTCCAGAAATTGTGCACGGATGGATCTTATTTTTGCCTAGGGTTTGTTCATGTGTCTCCAATTGGAACCTTGCTTGCCATATCCTTCATGAAATGATGGATTTTAATCCAATGATTGTGAATTTTTCATGCTTAAAATAGACACCTTAATGGTCATTTTGGTATAGAGTTTGCATTTTTCTCATTTCTGGTTGTTGAGTTATGATCTGATGAATGTAGGTGTGACAATGTGTGTCACACCTTTGCTTGCTTGACTTCTGGATTTTATTTTCCATGCCAATTAATTTCCAATTGATGTGAATTTTTGCATGATACTTCTTCTAGATGTTAGGATTGATCATGAATTTTCTTGGAATTTTTAGATTCATCTTTGATTTGTTTGGGATTTTTCTTTGCTGGTTAGTCATTTGTGGACTTTTTGATAGTCATGAACTTAGATGATTTGAAATGCTTGATGTTTATCATATGAACTTGAAATTTTGCACATTGATTCTAGACACTTTAAAGTTTATTGTGGCTTTGGTTTGAGACATTTATCATGTGTGGATTCTGTTTTAGGTTTGTGTGAAGTTGATGTAGCATTTTGTGCCCTAATTGAGCTTGTTTGTGCTTGCCTTGCCTTAGGGAATTTATTTGCCATGCTTCTACTTGTCCAAATGCCTTGATTTTTGGTGTGATGATCATGTGATGTATGCTGTTTATCCATGATTTTTCTTAGGATTTATTCAATCATTTTTGAGTTGATGTGGATTGGTTCATTCTGTTTGCTTCAATGAGCTTTGAACTTGCATGCTTTGCCTTATTTGCTTTGTGAAATGAAATTGGTTGATGCTATGGACATGAGACCTTTTGGATGTTGTTCTTAATTGGTTAAGCTTGATTCATGCCAATTTTTATGTTCTGTTTTGAATTATTTCTCCCTCTTTGACCCTAGGCCTTGTCCTAGTGGTTAGTGCTTATGTTTGAGTTGTGTTTTCAGGACAAGAAGCATATGGCCTTGAGGAATTGATTCATTGGCTTGAGTTGCCCATTTGATTGATGTTGATTAACATTGAGTTGTTTTGTAGGTGGATTAGCTCCTTTGAGTTGAGCTTGTGATTTGCCTTGATGCATTGCTTGTTTGTCTGTTGGCTTTGTACAGTTAACTGTTGACCATTAGCTTGTCTGTTTGACTTTTTGAGTTGTAGACTGATTGTGTTAGATTGTTTTCAGGTACATTAGTTGCTATAGTTCATTGTGAACTTGTTGTTGCTGTTGCTTGGTTGCTTAACCAATTGAGGTATAACTCACTGACTTCATGTAGTCTGGAAGACATGTCCTGTTACTTGGGCAGGCACCTGTCTGAAGCCCTCCTTAAGAGGCAATGCTTGTGTATGTTTATCTTTGTGCCAAGCAGGAAAAGACCTTTGATAAGGCAATTGGCAGATAAAAGAGATGTGTAACCCATCTCCTGTTAGTCTGTGTGTCATCCCTTTGCTCACATTACATGTTGATGCATTGTGGATATTAACCCAAGATATATAGAGTCATTAACTTGTGGAGAGAGTTCCAGCTTTCTGAACTCCCACACCTTCTTTCATCTGAAGCTCTCCCATGCCAGGGATAAGAGCTGTGAAGTCTTATCTTCACTTCCCATTTCATCTGCTTCACCCTAACTCTCAATGTTAGGGTTAAGAGCTAACATCACCCTGATACAGTTGGCTTGTGTTTCACAGCCTAACATTGTGTGAGCCCACTTTGTTTGTATATAGTGTGTGCTAATTGTGTGTATGTTTGCTTTGTTTGTCCTGATTAGGATAGCTTGCTGCCTGTGCAAGTTAGATAGAAAACTCAACCTAGGACCATTATGGAATACATGATAACTATTAGGCTCGAGTCAGTCTCCCTTCTAGTTCGTCATTTCCCAGTCTCTGGTTAGGAGAAAGTTTCTCCCCTGTTAAGGGGAACTACGTTGCCCTGATCCTTATACCAGATGAGGTACGTAGGCAAGAGATCGTACGAGATATCTCCGGGCACCCTTTTTCTTTTGTGTGTGTTTGCTTGACAGTTGCTAGGCTCGAGTGCCAGACTCCTTAGTAACTTGTTGTCTGTTTGGTTCCTTCTTGTGTGGGTTAGGAGATGGATGTAAGCCCAGCGATTGGCATTCTGTATCCTATTGTTGTGTGCTTGGAGTCCGACGTAAGTCCAGCGATTGGCAGTTGGTTTCCAGTGTGGGTTTGTTTGGTTCGGAGTCTGATGTAAGTCCAGCGATTGGCATTCGGTTTCCATGTTTGCCTGTTTGTGTGTGTTTTGTTTCGGCGTGCGTGAGCCGAACTACGGTAGCTCTGATTCTCATTCCAGATGAGATACGTAGGCATAGGATGCGATGTCCTAGCGAGCCCTTTCCCCTCTTCTTCCACCTGTATTGTTTCTAGTGTGTGTGTGTTTATGAGCAGTTTTAGCAACCTTATTCTTTTCTTTTGAGCGTGGATCCTGTCGAGTACGATGGATGCGTAGGGGTGCTAATACCTTCCCTTCGCATAACCGACTCCCGATCCCATCTCTCTTTGGTCGCGAGACCATGTCTTTTCCAGGTTTACTTCAAGCGTTTCCTTTCCCTCCTTGGGATAAATAACGCACGGTGGCGGCTCTGCGTTGTTTTGTTTTAGCCCGCCGGTTATTTTTCGCGGATGCGACAGCTGGCGACTCTGCTGGGGATACAAGTTGACCTCTTGCTGGTCCGGCTTCCCTAAGCGAGTCTCTCCTAGCGCTCTCTAGGATAGTTTAGGTTGCTTGTGCTGCTATTTATTGCATTTATGATTATTATGTTGTGTATATTTGCATAAATGTTTGCATGCATCATACTATCATTGTGTTGTCTTCTGTACAGGTGGTTCCTCTGATTTAGGGGGGGTGTTCTGAGTGGGGCTAAAACCCAGGCCCGAGTATACACCTAGGATTAGTGTGGTCTCATGTTGCCTCTCATGTTAGGTCAACATGTTTTGGGCGACGTGACATACCACAAGCCGGACGAGGTTCTTTGAGGGAGCTCTTCCTTTGTGGAGTATCCACTTTGGTCGAGTTACTTCATCTGAACTATTGACTTCGGTGACCGTTCTTTCCCGGATCTTTGGTTGAGATGATCTTAAGAGAGCTACAACGGCACACCCGAAAGGGCAAACCCGTTGAGTATCTTTGCCCGACTGTCGAGACCATTATCCGCCTTAGGATGACCTGATTAGAATTCATCTGTGAGGGGAGGGTTGATTCTTACAAATGCATGTTCTGATGGTGACTTTGATGGTGACTAATGGTTCCGTTGATCAGAGTCCTATTTATAAGTCGGATTTATGGACATTTATTTCTGAGACGCCAGAGTTTTGTCCGTGGTATTTATCAGTGGGGTCCATTTATTTCAGGATTCCCTGGGCTGGTTCAGATGATTTTGTGGTTATCAGATCAGAGGATCTCTGGTGATGATGGTGATGTGTCTTTTAGTTCCGTTTATTTCGGACCCCTGAGTTGGATTTGTGGTTACATGTTCCTTCAGATGATTGTGATCAGTTCAGAGGCCGTAACTTAGTGCAGTGGTTGTTCAGAGGACTGGGAGGATGGCACAATGCATTGCATTCATACATCAGCATCATTCACATTTTGCATTCATCTGCATCTAACTCATGTTTATCCATATGCAAGGACATTCTTGATTGAGATCCTGGTTGAGAGACTTCTTTGTTTCAGACATGAGGACTGGTTTGAAAGACGATGTTGTTTACATTTTCTTCAATCCAGAGATTGATGTGTTGAGGGATATGATAGCATTGATTACACCCGACCATGTGGGGATGTTCCGTGAGGCATACGGTGGTATTCTGAAGCTGGTTTTCAGGCTCACAGACAGTGATAGGAGCGCCATTCATACTCTTCTCCAGTTTTATGACCCGGGTTTGAGATGTTTTGTCTTTCTGGATTACTTGTTGGGGCCTTTGATGGAGGACTATGCTAGCATCTTGGGTATTCAGATCCGAGATCAGATTCCTTTCTATGTCACTAAGGGAGAGCCTGATGTTATGGAGATTTCTCGTGCTCTTTATTTGAGCCCAGAGGTGACAAAAGGGGGTTTGAAGGAGAAGGGAAAATTACCTGGTTTTCATCTGAGTTTCCTAGAGGCTAAGGTCAAGGAACATGCTGCTGTGGGTAATTGGAAGACTGTCTGTGCCTTGATTGCTGTGAGCACCTATGGGATCATCATGTTTCCTAATCAGAAGAACTTCGTGGACCTTAATACTATCAGATTGTTTATACAGAGGAATCCTATTCCTACTCTGGTTGGAGATGTCTATTACTCGGTCCATAATCGGAACGAGAAGCGGCGTGGGGGATTGATCTGATGTTGTGCTCAGCTGTTGCATAAGTGGTTCATGGGGTACTTGCCTTCCAGAGGTGCCTTTGCCTTTCTTGATCCTACTGTCAAGTGGTCATTCAAACTGATGGGTTTGCGGGCCAAGGACATAGCTTGGACTCACAATGGTATGGCTGGATGTGATTTCATATACAGTTGTGGGAGTCTTCCCAATGTACCTCTTATAGGAGTCCAGGGTTGCATTAATTACAACTCGGTTCTTCTTAGGAGGCAAATGGGGTTTGCTGTGGAGGGTCCTCCTCTTGGACGAGAGATTCAGGAGTCTTTCTACTTCCCGATTGAGGGCAATCAGGCCAAGTTGAGGCAAGTGTTGGATGAATGGCGTGATATTCAGAGAAAGGGCAAGGTTCCTTTTGGCAAGGTCAATAACGTGTCTTTTCCTCCATTTGATGATTGGCTTCGGAAGAGGATTGAGCTTACACATCTACCATTTCCGGGAGGTGATCCTTGGCGTCCTTTGATTGAGGGGCCGCGTTCTTCTGTCAGTATGGATGAGTTCCTTGAGATGAAGAAAGCTAGAGATCAGCTGCAGGCGGAGAAGACTGAATTAGAGATGAGTGTTGCTCGTATTCAGATGGCTAATCAGGAGATCAAAGTGAGGATGAAAGATCAGGATAAGAGACACGCCCTTGAAGTGAAGCGCTTTGAGATAGATACTGCTTATTACCGGAAGGTCAGCCAAGCATTGGAGTCGTCTACAAAGGAGCATGACATCACTAAGGAGAAGCTAGCCAGAGCCTTGAGGGATATTGAAGATGAGAAGAGGAGGCAGATCCTTGTGAAGACCCAGAGAGATGCCAGAGTCAGAGTTCTTATTGCTGAGTGGGAGGCAAAACTGAAGACCAAGGAAGCAGAGAAAACGAAGATCATTGCTGAGAGAGGTCATTATCAGGCTGAGAAAGATCATTACTTCAGACAGATGAAGATTCACCAGAAGGAGATAGGGAGATTGCAGCAGGAGAACACTGAGCTCAGATTCGCCGGGTAGTTTACCAGGATGGTTGGTGATGTAGGGCCTTCTGTGGGACCTTCATCAGGGTAGACCTTTCTCATTTGTGTGGATTACCGTCAGGCCTGTTGACGGAATTCACTTGCTTGTATTTCCTTTTGATTCTGGAGGATTGTATTTGATTTGTATCAGCTTGATGTATGACTCTCGCGCTTATTGTGCATTTTTGATATACAATGGTTGTTTCATTCAGTGATCGATTTTCAAGCTTTATTTGCTTTCCTGTATGCACTCATAGCACACATGGTTGGGGGGTATCTTTGCTAAATCATATATCTTTGATCTGTATGGTGAAATCAAATGGTGGATGTCAGAATATTGCTGCCGGATTATTATCTGTCTCGATGAAGCCAGGATCGAAAGACAGAGTGTTCCTCATATGGATAGACATTGCATTCATGCATGAATCATAATAACTTGTCTTCTATTTTGCAGGTGTCAGTGTCTAACCTGTTTGATTGACACAGGAATGATGAATTTCCCCAACGCCGACATTCTCGAATTGAAAGAGATGATGAGGGAGTTATTCAATGTTGTGCAGGGGCTTGCTTTGGGGCAGAAAGCAATCGCCGAGAAGGTGGAGAGGATTGAACAGTGGCTGAGAATGGGGAAAATCCAGGGAGATGCTCTGTCGTCTGGAGTAACGATGCCCTCTGGCAGTAGTCAGCACAAGAAGGAGGTTGAATCAAGGGATGTGCATGCCAAAAGGGGTAAGGATCGTTACCACCCGTATGCTGCTGCAGTGACTATTCCTGCTGGTAATTCATCTGTACTACAACAACAGCATCCACCTCAACAGAGAACACAGAAAACCGGGTGCCAAGTGAGAAGGAGGACGGCAGATCGTCAGTTTGATAAGCCACCCGTGACTTATGCCTCTTTATTTAAAAGGTTGAAGGATCTTGGGTTGGTGCAGCTAGGGATATTGGTTCCAGGGAAACCGGATCAGAGGCTTGCAAGTTACGATGAGAATGTCAGGTGCGAGTTCCATGCTGGTGCACCCGGACATCACATTGAGGGGTGTAAAGCTTTTAAGCATGTCGTTCAAGATTTGGTGGACTCTAAAGCCATCAATTTTGCACCGATGACAGATGTTAACACTAACCCCGTACCAAGGCATGGTCCTGTAGGGGTGCATGTGATGTCAAAGGACAAGAGGAAAATGGAGGAAACGAATGGAGAGCAGTTAAAAACTCCAATGTCTGTAGTCCAGAAGCATCTGATGAAGAGTGGAGCTTTCCCTGGTGGTGATAATTGTTGTGCGGCTGTCGATACAAATGGGTGTGCAATGATGAGGGAAACAATTCAGGGAATGATGGAAGTAGGAATGGACGGGGTAAGATGTAAGGCACCCAGTCTGGCAGTTGAAATCGTCAAGGTAGAAAATGCCATTGGTGTTGAGAAAGAGAAAAAGCTGTCCATTTCTTCTTACAAGCAGGCCATAGAATTGGTGAAGAATAGAGAGGCCCAAGGCTGGGGAAAGATCATAGACATTATGGTGAAGGCGGATATGTTCGGGGTTGGCTATCAGCCGGACCAAGACTCGTCTAGACAGAACAAAGGACATCGTCCACCGTTCACATTCATCAGTGCTGGAATGTTGAATCCAGGTCATGCCTGTATAGTAGGTGAAGATATCGACAATGACTGCGAGCTCGATAGTTGGATAAAATCGTGCATGCCAGGAAATTGGAGGGCCTAAAAGATCATCACTGTCACTCTACTTGAAGAGTAATATTTTCTGTTTTCAATTTTATTTGCATCGAAGCCATACGTTTTGCCCGAAACGTAATGGTTCATTGTAAGGGCCGTCTCATGTGTTTCATTGTGCAACATTTTGCATCATTAATAAATGGATGTTTTTCACATTAAAAGCGGTGTTCCCTGTTTTTCATTTATTTTTGCAATTTTAAAACAAATAAAAATGGCAATGTTTATTTTCATTTTTCTTTCCTTTTGATTTGTCTCGTTCCGACTTCGAAAAATAATTCTCTGGATCTCATTGATAACAATTTGGTTACACCTCATATGACTTCGACAATCCGATTTATCATGCCGAAGAAGAAGGCGAAGAAGATTGTGATCTGCTAGAATTAGCCAAGTTGTTGAAATAGGAGGAGAAGGTGATTCAGCTGCACGAAGAGCAAGTTGAGCTTGCTAACCTGTATATCGCCGAGGTCTGAAAGGAAATGAAAATTAGGGCCGCTTCAGAGGCGAGTCGAGAGCAGAATGGTAGCCCTGTTGAAAGAGCATGTGGATACCTTCGCCTGGTCATGTCAGGATATGCCAGGGTCGGATACCGATGTCGTTGTGTACAAACTACCATGGAGAGAAGACTGTCCTCTAGAGAAGCAGAACGCCGGTGCTACTTATCAGAGAGCCATGGTGACTTTGTTTCATGATATGATTCATCATGAAATTGAAGGCTATGTTGATGACATGATAGCAAAGTCCCAAACAGAAGTGGGGCATTCGGTAGACTTGGTCAAGTTGTTGGGTCAGTTGAGACAATTCAGACCGAGGTTGAATTCAAATAAGTGCACTTTCGGAGTGCGGTCCGGTAAATTGTTGGGGTTCATTGTAAGTGGAAAAGGGAATCGAGGTCGATCCTGCTAAAAAAAAAGAGTAAAAGCAATAAGAGAAATGCCTGAACCGAGAACAGAAAAAGAGGTTTGTGGTTTCTTAGGTAGATTGAACTACATTTCACGGTTCATATCTCATCTAACAGCCACGTGCGAACCGATATTCAAATTGTTGAGAAAAGATCAAACGGTCAGGTGGAATAACGATTGCCAAGCGGCATTTGAAAAAATAAAAGAGTATTTGCAGGAGCCTCTGATTCTGATGCCTCCTGTGGAGGGACGACCATTAATTCTGTACTTGACGGTCCTCGAGGGGTCTATGGGGTGTGTATTGGGGCAGCATGACGAGTCTGGTCGAAAAGAGCATGCCATATACTACCTTAGCAAAAAGTTTACCGACTGTGAAACAAGATATTCACTGCTCGAGAAAACTTGTTGTGCTTTGGTCTGGGCTGCTCGCCGACTGAGGCAGTATATGCTGGTTCATACCACTTTATTGATTTCCAAGATGGATCCAATCAAGTACATTTTTGAGGATCCATCATTGACCGGACGGGTTGCGAGGTGGCAAATGATTTTGATAGAATTTGATATCCAGTATACCTCTCAGAAAGCAATCAAGGGGAGTGTATTGTCTGATTACCTCGCCCGGCAACCCATTGAGGATTATCAACCGATGAAGTTTGAGTTCCCTGATGAGGACATCGAGGTTCTCAAATCGAAAGATTGTGAGAAACCAATCCCGGAGGAGGGGCCTGACCCTGAATCCGAATGGATTCTGATGTCTGATGGGGTTGTTAATGTGAATGGTAGGAGTTGGTACCGTTTTGGTTACGCCAAAAGGATCCCACATTCCTTTTGTTGCCCGGATGGCATTGGGATGCACCAACAATGGTGGCTGAGTACGAAGCCTGTATCCTGGGTACTGATCTTCGGTGCGTACATCTACTGGGGCAACGCCTTTCTCGTTGGTGTATGGAATGGAAGCCGTGTTACCGGTTGAGGTTCAGATTCCCTCGCTGAGAGTCCTGATGGACGTGAAGTTGTAAGAGGCTGAATGGGTAAGGACCCGGTATGAAGAGTTGAGCCTGATTGAAGAAAAGAGGCTGGCAGTTACCTGTCATGGGCAGTTGTACCCAGTGTTGACCAAAAGGTGCGACCTCGTGTGTATCACGTAGGTGATATGGTGCTGAAAAGGATCCTTCCTCCTCAAAACGATCGAAGGGGCAAGTGGACACCCAATTATGAAGGTTCATTCGTGGTCAAGAAGGTCTTCTCTGGCGGAGCCTTGTTGCTAACGACTATGGATGGTGAGGATTTTCCATCCCCTGTGAATGCGGACGCAGTTAAAAAATACTTCGTATAAGAGACCCGCTGGACGAAAAGAATAAAATAGTCCAGGCAAAAATGGGCATCCCGGCGAACCGAAAAAGAAGAGAAAAGGTTCGGGCAAAAATTAGGGATAAAAAGGAAAAATGTACACCCGGCAAGTCGAAAACCTGAAAAGGCGACTTGGGCAAAAAAGGATATCCCGGTGGACTGAAAACCCGAAAGGGCGGTCCAGGCAAAAGAGGGATTGAAACGAACAACTGCGTCTGGCATGATCGTTTGCACTTTGGATATGACACGGATAATACCCGGTAGGGATCAATCGGAAGCGTCTTGTTCAGAAGGCGGAAAGCAAGGAGAGTCTGAGGACATATGGGGTGTAACCGAGTTGGAACTCGATGAGATCACGATTTCACATTGCCATTAGGATAGATTTTTCCTTTTGTGCGCAATTACCTCTTTTCAGGAATTGCTTCCTTTGTATTGCTCAATTTGAGCCACACTTTTTCAATCAATAAAATGCATATTCAGTCAAATAGTTTTGTTTTTGTTTTCATTACCGCTTTGATTGCAAAAACATCCAATTGTTGTGATAAAAAATCTTGCATTTTAAGACATACAGGTCCCTTCCAATGCATGTTTATAAGATTGAAAAACTTGAAATCTTATTCGGAAGGTTGAGTGACCCAAGTGTTGAAATCTTGGCATGCCTGGGGCACGGTATTATCTAACGATCTCTTTTGCAGGTACTGTTAGATATTTTTACTCACTTGCAGGTTGTGATGTGAAGCCTTTTTGACAAAGGATCCCCGTGGAGTCCAATCAGGGACAAGAGATCGAAGAATGGTGAAAAGATGACGGAAAGACGTACGACGATCCTGGATATTAATCAAGAAGACTCTTCAAAGTCTGAAGATTAGAAAGTTTGTATGAATCCCAGGAGTTCGTTCTTCGTAGAATACGGAGAAGTCGGGAGTACAAGGTGATGAATCAGAAAAGTCCAGACGAGTCTGGGAGTTCTCAAAATTGGAAAGCTGACAGTGGATTTAGACGGTAAATGCCATGGTTCGACGAGTCGACGGGTGTTTAGTACCAGACTTTCCTGGTTTCCCCAAGCAGAGTGGGGATTGTTACCTCCTCAGCAGATTCAAGGTCTGTGTCTTCCCTAGCAGGATCGGGATGGTTATCTTCCCCAGCGGGTTTGAGATCGGTGTTTCCTCAGCAGCCAGGCCTGAAGGTTGCTATTTCCCAGCGGAGGTATCTGTTGGTAGTGGTTTCTCCAAGCGGAGTCGGGAGTGTTGTATCCCTAGCAAGTCAGAGACTGTTGGTTTCCCCACAGAGTGTGTTGGTTCTTTCCCCAGAGAAGTCCCCAAGCGGATTGGGTGCAGAGGAGGTTTTCCCTAGTGACGGTGGCCTATTTCCCAGCAGCAACACTATTCCCCAGTAGGGTGGAGGTTGGAGTGTTGTCGAGTTCCTCAGCAGAGTGCCTCAAGCTCCCTAGAAGAGTCCCTTGAAGGGGATACTTTTTTATGCATTCATCATGTAGATAAGCATAGCATATTGCATAATAAATCGCGTAGCATTTCCATGATTATGGAGTATTACGCTGAAAAAGGTCATGCATCATCATTGCAAGCATAGGCTAGTCTCAAGCCGTGGTTACCGTTTGAGATTTGGTTTTGCCAGTGGGTGAAGATGCTACTCAAACCGTGGTTACCGTTTGAGGAGTGGTTTTGCTAGTTGGAAAATCAGCAGCGTTGCAAGCATCAGTTATCCCAAGCCGTGGTTACCGCTTGAGATTTGGTTTCGCCGGATGGTGAAGATGATACTCCGAGGAGTTCAGCATCGTGGTGTTGAATCAACAATATCCCCAGTAGTGCGATACTGGAGGAAATTTCTGTCGTGCGAGATAGAATTTGGAGATGTTACTCTAAGGAGTTTAGCATCATGACGTCAGATCAACAATGTTCCCCAGTAGTACGATATTGGAGGAGATTTTTCCGTCGGGCGGAGATGGAAATAAAATCAAAGGACGTTACGCGATCAGCGCGAAAATACAGTTCGATTCGAAAAAAGGAAGTGTTGCGGCATTTTCTGGAGAGCGGGGTTCAAATGGAGATTGGAGTTGAAGATTATATCCGGGATGAGGTCCTCAGGATTATCTTCTGTTCATGTGTCACCTTAGACTTTGGCTGAGGTCAATAGAGGTCGTTATGGGTGTCTTCTGAGGAAGAGATGCACATGTTACCTTCCTTTGGTGAAGGTGTACCCTCTGATATGTCGCCATCAGAGTGGTGCTTGGTGTTATTTCCGACGTTGCCAGCGGAATCATCACAAGTTTCTGGAGAGCGGGGTTCAAATGGAGAAAGGGAAATATTGAGGCATTTTCTGGAGAACGGGGTCCAAATGGAGAAAGGGAGACACGGGGTGTTTTCTGGAGAACGGGGTTCACAATGGCGATCACAAGTTATCGTCAGGCGACTGGGGTTCAAAATGGAGTTTCGGGGTTCATTATTTGGCAAACAAGACTACTATGTAGTTGTCGGGGTTCAACTGCGGTGATCCGGGATCATTCGCGCAAAAGAAAATATTTGTTCGGGGTTCAAGAAAAACAAAAAAAGAGGAAATCACCAGAAAGTTTCGGGGTTCAAGAAAAATAAAAAGAGAGAATAATAATCCCCAGCGGATGTGGTGTTCAGGCCATGGTTATCCCTGTGTTACCATTTATTTTGGTATACAGGTCGACATTCTGTTCCGGTGTTCAGGGCGACTTTCTCTGTACCAGACAGATTCTTCTTGTTGAGATTGCTTCTTTGCCAATTCTGACAGGCATTGTTAATTATTCCCCATCAGAGCGCAAATTGTTCGTCTGTTCTTGGTATTCAATCACTCTTCACCCTGATCATCTGAAAGCCGATGTTGTTCATATCGACAGGTTCACAGTGGATTGAATAGGGGCAGCTGTAACACCTCAAAATTTGCCCTCCTCTCTTGGGACTAGCTTAGCATATTGCATTTCATCTTGTAGGACATTAGTCATTGCATCTTTGCATATCATGTGGAAACAATAAGCAAGTCATCCTTCTAAGTCTTGCTCAGAAGATGGAGAGGTTAAAAGATTCAAGCTTGAGGGTCTCATGGATTGATCATTAATCATCTGAGGGTTATGCTTCAATTAGGGTTTCTTGGTTCTTCAAGGATATTGATTACTATCTTGGTTGAAATGGCACATCACTATCATCATGGTCTTATCATCACCAAGAGGTTCATTGTTTCTAGTCAGTTTCCTTGGGATTAGGGTTTTGACCTCTGGTCAACCCTAATCAGTTGAATTATACCAGTCAGGGTTTGTTAAGGAGATGAGGTCTTTGTGGATATGGGGATCATCCTATGGTTTTATTGAGCTTGTGGAAGCTAGGGTTTCATTTTGGAGCCATTTCATCAGGAGATTGAGGATCAAATTCATCTGTGCATAGCCAAGTCATCTATCAGCTGAAAAAGTCAACCAAAAGTCAACTGATGGATTTGGAGATGGGAGAGGGTTAGAAATACTTCATTCATGTGCAAACAAGTCTCATTTTACATTTCAAACATCAACAATGAAGAAAATAAAGTCAGGACAAAACTTTCCAAAAATAGAAAGTGACTTGTAATTCAAAATTGCCAAAAATGGAAAGGTTTTCTCCTCAAGATTACATGTCCAAGCAAGCTTCAAATGAAGTTTTGTCCAACATGAAAGTTGTAGATCTTGTTCTCCCATTTCCAAAAAGTCCAAGAACATGAATTTCTCATGTATGGTTGAGGAAATATGGACAAATCTTGGTCAAGCAAATTTGAACTTCACAAGTGCATAACTTTTGAACCATAAGGCCAAATGGAGTGGGATTTTTTGCAACATTCCTATTTTGACATGAGCTATCCAAAACATACATCAAAAACCATGCATTTCCATTACAAAATTTTTGGCATTTGCATTTGAATTTTGGAGGGAAAAGTCTAATTTGAAAAATATGCATTGTTTTCACTTGCTAGCATTGGCCTTGGCTCTTAAACAGCATTTCCAAGTGAAGTAACACAAGATTCGAGCACTGTTACATCCATTTGCATGCATGAGGGGTGAATTGCACATTTGCACTTACACTTGGTTTTTACTTAATTCACTTGCATTTGCCTAATCATGATTAGTGTGCATCATTAACAGAACATATATATAGCCTAAGCATAACAAAAACTTCATTAACATTGCATAATTCTCAGATCTGGATCTAGTTTCCAAAATCTTCACAATTTTTCCTCTCACTTTTTCATCAAAAATCTTCACAAACATTGCTTTGTTCTTGATCAATCTCTCATCCACAAGCATAATTGAGGCTATTGAAAGCAAGATTCATAGGATTTCTTCAAGATTCGAGGACTGTTGCAAGTTATGCTCATCCATGGCAGCTTGATTTTCTGGACAAACTGTGCAAGATCAACCTCCAAACCTTCATCCAAATCATCATACAAGAGCTAAAGAAGGACTGTTCGGACTTGGCAAAGCTTGAATCCACGTGTTTCACTTCTGCACTTCAATTAAGGTTAGAAATCGATCATCACAATTCTTGAAATCATGATATGCTTATGGTAGGTCTTTCATTGGTGATCAATCTGCACTTTAGATCGTCGAAATCCATGCTGAAATGACTTAGTTACATTGATTTTAAGTTTGGTGAATGAATGTTCTTTGGCTCGAATCTCTGGATGCATGAGGAGTTAGGTTAAATGGAACTTAGATTCGTATTGCTTGTTGAAGGATCTATCTAATGATGTAATTCTTGTCAATTTCTGTGACAATTTATTCTTGAGCCTGGAAATGATGATGAACACGTATGAACACCTAGGGTTTTTTTTCCAGAATTCATGTTTGATCTTCAGCGCGCGTAATCTGCATGCGTTTCCATGTTTTTCTTCATGCATTGGACCACGTGTCCCTAGCCTTTAAGTGAAACGGTGAGTTTCATGGTGAAGGCGCGCTACAGTTCAAATCCACACTCCCTTCGATTCCCAGCGCACGACAAATCCATATATGGCCTTTGCATTTTATCTCCTTATTCCATGCCATTCACACCATGCTTTCATGTGCATTTTTATTTTTCTCTTCACTTGGAAAATTCATAACTTCATGATTAATGATCCAAATGAGATGAGGTTTTTTGCATGTTGTTCCTAATGATGTCTACTATTTTATGAGATTTTTTCCAGAAATTGTGCACGGATGGATCTTATTTTTGCCTAGGGTTTGTTCATGTGTCTCCAATTGGAACCTTGCTTGCCATATCCTTCATGAAATGATGGATTTTAATCCAATGATTGTGAATTTTTCATGCTTAAAATAGACACCTTAATGGTCATTTTGGTATAGAGTTTGCATTTTTCTCATTTCTGGTTGTTGAGTTATGATCTGATGAATGTAGGTGTGACAATGTGTGTCACACCTTTGCTTGCTTGACTTCTGGATTTTATTTTCCATGCCAATTAATTTCCAATTGATGTGAATTTTTGCATGATACTTCTTCTAGATGTTAGGATTGATCATGAATTTTCTTGGAATTTTTAGATTCATCTTTGATTTGTTTGGGATTTTTCTTTGCTGGTTAGTCATTTGTGGACTTTTTGATAGTCATGAACTTAGATGATTTGAAATGCTTGATGTTTATCATATGAACTTGAAATTTTGCACATTGATTCTAGACACTTTAAAGTTTATTGTGGCTTTGGTTTGAGACATTTATCATGTGTGGATTCTGTTTTAGGTTTGTGTGAAGTTGATGTAGCATTTTGTGCCCTAATTGAGCTTGTTTGTGCTTGCCTTGCCTTAGGGAATTTATTTGCCATGCTTCTACTTGTCCAAATGCCTTGATTTTTGGTGTGATGATCATGTGATGTATGCTGTTTATCCATGATTTTTCTTAGGATTTATTCAATCATTTTTGAGTTGATGTGGATTGGTTCATTCTGTTTGCTTCAATGAGCTTTGAACTTGCATGCTTTGCCTTATTTGCTTTGTGAAATGAAATTGGTTGATGCTATGGACATGAGACCTTTTGGATGTTGTTCTTAATTGGTTAAGCTTGATTCATGCCAATTTTTATGTTCTGTTTTGAATTATTTCTCCCTCTTTGACCCTAGGCCTTGTCCTAGTGGTTAGTGCTTATGTTTGAGTTGTGTTTTCAGGACAAGAAGCATATGGCCTTGAGGAATTGATTCATTGGCTTGAGTTGCCCATTTGATTGATGTTGATTAACATTGAGTTGTTTTGTAGGTGGATTAGCTCCTTTGAGTTGAGCTTGTGATTTGCCTTGATGCATTGCTTGTTTGTCTGTTGGCTTTGTACAGTTAACTGTTGACCATTAGCTTGTCTGTTTGACTTTTTGAGTTGTAGACTGATTGTGTTAGATTGTTTTCAGGTACATTAGTTGCTATAGTTCATTGTGAACTTGTTGTTGCTGTTGCTTGGTTGCTTAACCAATTGAGGTATAACTCACTGACTTCATGTAGTCTGGAAGACATGTCCTGTTACTTGGGCAGGCACCTGTCTGAAGCCCTCCTTAAGAGGCAATGCTTGTGTATGTTTATCTTTGTGCCAAGCAGGAAAAGACCTTTGATAAGGCAATTGGCAGATAAAAGAGATGTGTAACCCATCTCCTGTTAGTCTGTGTGTCATCCCTTTGCTCACATTACATGTTGATGCATTGTGGATATTAACCCAAGATATATAGAGTCATTAACTTGTGGAGAGAGTTCCAGCTTTCTGAACTCCCACACCTTCTTTCATCTGAAGCTCTCCCATGCCAGGGATAAGAGCTGTGAAGTCTTATCTTCACTTCCCATTTCATCTGCTTCACCCTAACTCTCAATGTTAGGGTTAAGAGCTAACATCACCCTGATACAGTTGGCTTGTGTTTCACAGCCTAACATTGTGTGAGCCCACTTTGTTTGTATATAGTGTGTGCTAATTGTGTGTATGTTTGCTTTGTTTGTCCTGATTAGGATAGCTTGCTGCCTGTGCAAGTTAGATAGAAAACTCAACCTAGGACCATTATGGAATACATGATAACTATTAGGCTCGAGTCAGTCTCCCTTCTAGTTCGTCATTTCCCAGTCTCTGGTTAGGAGAAAGTTTCTCCCCTGTTAAGGGGAACTACGTTGCCCTGATCCTTATACCAGATGAGGTACGTAGGCAAGAGATCGTACGAGATATCTCCGGGCACCCTTTTTCTTTTTGTGTGTGTTTGCTTGACAGTTGCTAGGCTCGAGTGCCAGACTCCTTAGTAACTTGTTGTCTGTTTGGTTCCTTCTTGTGTGGGTTAGGAGATGGATGTAAGCCCAGCGATTGGCATTCTGTATCCTATTGTTGTGTGCTTGGAGTCCGACGTAAGTCCAGCGATTGGCAGTTGGTTTCCAGTGTGGGTTTGTTTGGTTCGGAGTCTGATGTAAGTCCAGCGATTGGCATTCGGTTTCCATGTTTGCCTGTTTGTGTGTGTTTTGTTTCGGCGTGCGTGAGCCGAACTACGGTAGCTCTGATTCTCATTCCAGATGAGATACGTAGGCATAGGATGCGATGTCCTAGCGAGCCCTTTCCCCTCTTCTTCCACCTGTATTGTTTCTAGTGTGTGTGTGTGTTTATGAGCAGTTTTAGCAACCTTATTCTTTTCTTTTGAGCGTGGATCTCGTCGAGTACGACGGATGCGTAGGGGTGCTAATACCTTCCCTTCGCATAACCGACTCCCGATCCCATCTCTCTTTGGTCGCGAGACCATGTCTTTTCCAGGTTTACTTCGAGCGTTTCCTTTCCCTCCTTGGGATAAATAACGCACGGTGGCGGCTCTGTGTTGTTTTGTTTTAGCCCGCCGGTTGTTTTTCGCGGATGCGACAATAGTCACAGCAGCAACCTGACGATATTGTCCTCTGTTCACACTCCTCCAACGGTGCACAGCATTTGTTTCACTCTCTCCCCTTCTGGGTGCCCCAGAGGATGGCTTTTTAGAACTCGAAGAACTTGAAGAGCCAGGATCTTGTATCTTTCCTGCTTTGATAAGACTCTCTGTTCTTTCTCCACAGATTACAACATCTGAAAAGCTACCAAACGGGCAACTTCCTATACGGTCCATGAACACACCCTGCAGTGTTCCAATAAACATGTCAGTCAGCTCCCTCTCCAACATAGGAGGTTGCACTCTTGCAGCTAACTCACGCCATCTCTGGGCATACTCTTTGAAGCTCTCACCAGTTTTCTGACACAAGCTCTGCAGTTGGGTTCGGCTCGGAGCCATATCCATGTTGTGCTTATACTGCCTCAAGAAGGCTTCACCCAGATCTCTCCAGCTTTTAACAGATTCTCTCTTCAACTCCATGTACCAGTCCAAGGAAGCTCCAGACAAGCTGTCCTGGAAAAAGTACATCCACATCTTCTCGTCATCTGTGTATGCAGAGATCTTTCTGTAGTAAGCCTGCACATGGGTGCGAGGACAAGAAGTGCCATTGTATTTGTCAAAGGAAGGCGCTTTGAATTTGTAAGGGATCTTCAATCCATCAACCAAACTCATATCGGTAACATCAAAGCCCAAAGAGTTCTGACACTCCATGGCACGGATTTTCTCAGCAAGGGCATCCACTTTTCTATCCATCTCTTCAGTCCTTACAACTTCGTCATCCTCACTGAGGAGGGTGAACATGTCCTCCTGTCTGTCAACCAACGGAGCAGGATGGCGAACTGGAGCACGGGATACTCTGACATTAACAGTCTCTGCAGCAAGAGGTTGTCCATTGATTCTTATACCCCTCAACTCATCACTCACAGTGTAATCATTGACAGGGATAGTAGCAGCAGCAGTGTTATTAACAGGGACTCCCTCTGGCGAAGCACGGTTGGCAGGCGGAATCATGGCTTCTTGTCTCTGAACCAGGGCTCGAAGTTCCTCTTGACCTTGTGCAACCCCTTGCATCATATTCATAAACTGGGCCATGTTAGCTCTCATCTCTGCCAACTCAACTTGAACTTGATCCATATTCCTCTGTTGATTCAACCTTGTCGCGTAGCGGTGCGGACGTTGATCAGCAATCCTGCCTAAGACAGGAACCAGAGTGAGAAGTCTTGTTTAAGAACACCTGTAATGCAAGAATGATATGTATGCGTATGTTGCGTATGCTGTTTATCATGAATGATCCCGAAAAGGATATACATATGCGGGTTAATTCTCTTTTTTAGCATTATTTTTTTTTTGAAAATAAACATGCTATGATGCAAATGATGGAGCCATGACTGGTTGGCTGTGTATCACGCGGCACAGGATCAAAGCTTCGGCCTGAATTCGAAACCGGAGACCACACATCAAGGTCATCTGGAACCCCAGGTCATCTGGAACCCATACTTCAGAACCAAGTCACCATCTGAGCAAGTACCCTCAAATTCAGCCCAGGGATCCGAAATAAACGGAACCCTCTGATAAATGCCAAGGTCAAACCTCCGGCGTCCAGAAATAGAGACCCTTAAATCCAACTGAACCATAGTCACCATCAGAGAATCACTGACGGAACCTGTACTGTAGGAATCAAACCCTCCCCTCACAGGTGAAGTCTAATAAGGTCATCCTAAGGTGGATAATGGTCTCGACAATTGGGCAAAGATACTCAACGGGTTTGCCCTTTCGGGTGTGCCTTTGCAGCTCTCTTGAGATTATCTAAACCAAAGATCCGTGAAAGAACGGTCACCGAAGTCAACAGCTCGAATGGGATAACCCAACCTAAGTGGAATAACTCCACCCGGAAGGACTCTCTCAAATGAACCTCGTCCGGCTGTGGTGACACGTCTCCTCATCATGTCGTACAACATGTGAAGAAACATGAGACCACTCTAATCCTAGGTGTATACTCAGGCCTGGGTATTGGGCCTCACTCAGAACACCCACCCCAAATCAAAGGAACCAACCTGTACAGGATCAAACACAGTGATAATATGATGCATGCAAACAGATATGCAAATATATACAATCACATCACAACAATCAGGAATGCAATAAATGAAGCAGTAAAAGCAACCAACCCTATCCTAAAGAGCGCTAGGAGTGACTCGCTTAGGGAAGATGGACCAGCAAGAGGTCAACTTCTCTACAGGTCCCCAGCAGAGTCGCCAGCTATCGCATTACGTGAAAAACCGGCGGGAAAAAGAAACAACAGAGCCGCCACCGTGCGTTATTTATCCCAAAGAGGGAAAGAAAACGCTCGAAGTAAACCTGGAAAGGAATGGTCTCGCGACCAGAGAAAGATGGGATCGGGAGTCGGTTATGCGAAGGGAAGGTATTAGCACCCCTACGCATCCGTCGTACTCGACGGGATCCACGCTCAGAATGAATAGAGGAAAGGTTGCTAAAGACTGCTCACACACTGCACACACGCTGGAATCAAACACAAAAAAGACGGAAGAAACGGACTCGGCAGGATATCGCATCTTGGGCCTACGTAGTCTATCAGACACAGACATCAGAGTCGACGTAGTTCGGGGATAGGGGAAACGTGCTCGCTAGGATGTCGCATCCTATGCATACGTATCTTCTCTAACTAGAGAAAGAATCAGAGCACTCGTAGCTCGGCTAACGCACGCCAAACAAAACACACACAAACTGGAAACGGAATGCCAATCGCTGGTCTTACATCCAACTCCAGACATACAGGCAAACATGGAAACCGAAGGCCAATCGCTGGACTTACATCAGACTCCGAACCAACAAACACACACAGGAAACCGACTGCCAATCGCTGGACTTATGTCAGGCTCCAACAAGCAAACAAGACACAGGAAACCAACTGCCAATCGCTGGACTTATGTCAGACTCCAAACACACACAAAGACACGCACAAACTGGAAACCGAATGCCAATCGCTGGACTTACATCAGACTCCAACCAGAAAGGGATAACAAACACACACAAAAAGAAAAGAAAGTGCCCAGAGAGATCAGCTCAATCTCCTGCCTACGTACCTCATCTGGTATGAGGATCAGGGCGACGTAGTTCCCCTTAACATGGAAAGAACTTCTAACCTAACCAGAGACAAAGGGAGATAACAAGCTACTAGGGAGACTACGACTCGAGCCTAGAAGTTGTCATGCATACGATCCCTATGTTGAGGTCTCTATCCTGACTTGCACAGGAAGCAAGCTAGCCTAAACAGCACATCATCAAACACAAGCACAAGTAGCACACACTATATGCAAACAATTGGCTCACACAAGGCTGGGCTTTAGTCAAGGGGTCATGTCAACCTCGACAAACAAGCCAACTGGAATGGGGTGTGGTTAGCTCTTAACCCTAACATTGAGAGTTAGGGTGAAGCAGATGAAATGGGAAGTGAGGGTAAGACCTCACAGCTCTTATCCCTGGCCTGGGAGAGCTTGAATCAAAATAGAAAGTGTGGGAGTTCAAAATGAAGGAACTCTTGTCCACATGACTGACACAACAAGATCTTGGGTTCTTATTCACAATGCATCAACACCTGGTGTGAGCAAAGTGAATGACACAACTGAATAGCAGGGGATGGATTGCACATCCCTTTTATCTGCCAATTGCCTCTTAAGAGGTCTTTTCCTGCTTGGCACAAAATTAAACAAACACAAGCATTGCCTTTTAAGGAGGGCTTCAGACAGGTGCCTGCCAAAGTAACATGACAGGTCTTCCAGACTACATGAAGATCAAGGAATTATACCTCAGTGGTATGCAAACCACAAGCAAGCAAAGCAAAGTTCAAATGAACTTAAAGCAATTTAGGTACCTGTGGAAACAGCTAAACCAATAAGTACACAATCCAGACAATAGTCAACAGTCAATATCAACCAGACAACTCAATATGCAACACATAAACCATAAGCACAAGTGAATTGTTCTCAAAGCCTACAAAACAAGCAAATGTTAGCCAACAATCAACAAATGATCAAGCTCAAATGAAGGAGAAACATCAACCATGGAGATGTGTACTTGACCTGAAATCACAACTCAAATGTAAGTAACAAACCACCAGGTCAAAGCCTAGGGTCAAAGGTGGATCAAAAATCCAAAACAGAAGCTCAAACTCAACATGAATCATATTTAATCAATCAAGAACAAGTCCTAAAAAGAACCAAATCATAATCATCAAGCAAGTTCATTCTATGTGCAAGAGAAATCAAAGACCAATTCAAAGCATCCAAATGATCATCATGAATGATAATTCCCAATCAAAACAGAAATGATTCAAATAATTCTGGAAAAAATCATGAGCAATCAACACATCTAACATGATCATCACACAAAAAATCAGAAGCATTAGAAGTCATTTGGCATGGAAATCAAATTGCACAAGTTGATCATCCAAAGGTATGACACAAATTGTCACACCATGCTAACACAAGCATAAAACAGAAATGGTGCATGAGAAAAATATCAAACCAAGCCTCAAAGGTCCATCAATGTGTCTAGAATCAGCATGTAAAATTTCAAGTCCATTGCATTAAAAACAAGCATTTCATGATAGAAAGAGTAAGGCAATGTCACAAATGCACATGTGTTCAATCAACCTAGAGCAAATAAAATTCCAGCCAGGCACAACTTTCAAATTCATGATCATTAAAAACTAGACATTCTAAGGAACATTTTGCAAAAAATTGGAGATGAATTGATGCATTCAAGCTTGAGCATGCACGAAATTGAGCAGAAATCCACAAGATGCACGTTCAATCTTACTTAAAAACACTCCATGATCATGAATTCACCAAGAGAAATGAGGTTTATGTGAAGAATTTGGAAAATCTTTTTGAGAGAAAATTTTGAAAAATTTCAAGATCTAGATCTGAAAATGTGTGTTGTGAATGAAACAGTTGTGATTAAGCTTTTATATCCCTTGCTAATTAATCTGAAATCACACTTAAACCAAAACTAATTAAGATTAGAAAGAAATAAGGTGCATGCACAAATTTGTATTTTCACCTCATGCATGAGATGCACACGTGAACAGTACACCAAGCTCATTATTTTCACTCAAAATCCATTTCAAACACAATGGCAATGGTAGAAAGTCCATACAATGCACCATTTTTAAATTTCCAATTTTCCCTCCAAAATTGACTTGGATATGCCAATGCTCATGTGATAACATTTCATGCAATGTGATGGTTGATTTGGAAACCTCATGACATGAGAAGAATAATGCAAAAAGAACCACCAAATTTGGAGTTTTGGTTCAAAAGATATGGCCATTTGAAGTTTCAAGCACACTTTGCAATGATTTGATCATAACTCCTTAACCATTCATTAGAAATTCATGATCTTGGACTTTTTGGAAACGGGAGAGAAAGATCTTCAACTTTCATGTTGGAAAAATTTCATTTGAAGCTTCTTTGATGTTGGAAAGTTGAGTTGAAGTTGGTCCAAAAACTTGCCATTTTTGGAAACTTGAAATTACAGGTCACTTTCCATTTTTGGAAACTTTTGATCTGGCTTCAAAATCTTCAAGGTAGATGTTTGACATGTTGAATAACCTTCTTTGGGACATGAATGAAGTGTCTCAAACCATTTCTCCATCTCCTAGCCCCCAGTTGACTTGCAGTTGCTTTTATGGGCCTCAGATGACTTGGTCATGCACTGTGGACTTCTGAACCTCTAACACTTGGCCAAATTGCATAAAAATGAACCTTGGGTCATGTAAGCTCTCTATAACAACCATAGGGCCTTCATCTCATGGAAAAACCCTTGCTCTCTTGCACAGATGGATTCTCCTGATTAGTCTTGACTGATGAAATGCAAGGTACTATGCAATAGTAATGCAATGTTAATGACCTAAAAATAAAATGATTGTACAAATGGGAGGTGAAAATTTGAGGTGCTACACTAAGGATAAAATAATTTATATTGCAGACATCCTTAGCAGCTCAACTGAAACACCAGTCATAGTACATGAACAGTGGATGCTTACGACACATGACGCGCATAAGATCTATGTTCCAAGATTTGGGACTTAATCCTGGAGGCTTCATTGGTTTCGGAGGAAACCAAAAAGGAAAGATCATTGGCTCTGGAACTATTGGTAACGGTAAACTTCCTTATATTACTAATGTTCTTTTAGTTGATGGTTTGATGCATAAACTATTGTTTATTAGTCAACTTAGTGACAATGGTTATGATATCATTTTAATCAAAAGTCCTGTAAGGCTGTTAGTCAGAAAGATGGTACAATTGTTTTAACGGAAAGAGAAAGAACAACACCTATAAAATCAGACTTTCTGATCTTGAGGATCAAATGTAAAATGTCTAATGTTTGTTAATGAGGAGCAATGGCACACATACGTTTGGACCATGTTAGCATGAGAAGGATTTCTCAGCTAAATAAGCTTGGATTAGTCAGAGGTTTACCCAACCTAAAATTCGCTTCAGATGATCTTTGTGAAGCATGTCAGAAAGGCATGTTCTCTAAAACATCTTTCAAAGCGAAAATTATTGTTTCTACCTCTAGATCGTTAGAACTTTTGCACATTGATTTGTTTGGACCAGTGAAAAATGCCTCCATCAATGGAAAAAACTATGGATTAGTCATCGTTAATGACTATAGTCGTTGGACATGGGTAAAGATCTTGAAACACAAGGATGAGTCACATTTTGTGTTCTCTACTTTCTGCTCACTAGTGCAAACAGAAATGAATTTGAAAATAGTCAGAGTCAGAAGTGATCATGGTGGAAAATTTGAAAGTAAACATTTTAAAAATATTTTTGGTTCAAATGGCGCCTCCCATGATTTCTCCTGTCCTAGAACTCCATAGCAAAATGGGATTGTAGAAAGAAAGAATAGGACATTGCAATAAATGGCTCGTACCATGATCCAAGAAACTGACATGGCTAAGCATTTCTGAGCAGAAGTAGTTAACACAACATGTTATATTCAGAACTGGATTTCTATCAGACCTATTCTAGGTAAAACTCCTTATGAATTATGGAAGAACATAAATCCCAACATTTCTTACTTTCATCCTTTTGGATGTGAATGTTTTATGTTGAACACTAAAGAGAATCTTGGCAAGTTTGATTCAAAAGCACAAAAGTGTTTATTGTTAGGATATTCTGAATGCTCCAAAGGCTACATAATCTTTAACATTGAAACACAAATTGTTGAAGAATCAATTCATGTTAGATTTAATGATAAGATTGACCTCAAAAAGCCAAAGTTAGTTGAGAAATTTGCCGATTTAAAGATCAACCTTTCAGAATCCAAGGATATTGATTCTGGAGGAAAAGACTCAGAAGGCAAAGCTAAATAATTTGAAGCAAACGACTCAAATATGACTCAACCATAACCTTTCATTGGTCCAACTCATCAGAAGAAAAGTAGAACAAAGAACCCCTCATTCTAAAGAACTGGTTATGGGAGATAAAAATTCTCTAGTCATAACTAAATCTTCATTCAAACCTTTTGAAGAGACTCTTCTAGGTTTGGTATCTCTGATAGATCCCGTGTCTATTGATGAATCTCTTCTGGATAACAAATGGATTCTGGCTATACAGGAGGAATTGAATATATTCACCAAAAACAACGTTTGGGATCTTGTTCAAAAACCAAAAGGCTTCCATGTCATTGGAACCAGATGGGTCTTCAGAAACAAGCTCAATGAGAAGGGCGAGGTTGTCATAAATAAGGCTCGACTGGTAGCACAAGGTTATAGTCAGCAAGAAGGTATAGACTATACATAAACCTTTGCTCCAGTTGCCAGGTTAGAGTTTATTTGTCTCTTAATTTTGTTTGAAGTCAATCATAACATCATCCTTTATCAGATGGATGTTAAGTGTGCATTCTTAAATGGATATATTTCTGAAGAAGTATATGTGCATCAATCTCCTGGTTTTGAAAGCTCTCTAAATCCTGACTATCTTTTTAAACTGAAAAAGTCGTTACATGGTCTGAAACAAGCTCCCAGAGCTTGGTATAATTTTACCAGAGGGAAAGTGAACACAACTCTCTTTTGAAAAACCTTTAAGAATGATATTATTTTTGTTTGTTCTAATGCTTCGTTGTGCAAGGATTTTGCTAAGTCAATGCAGGCAGAATTTGAAATGAGTTTGATGGGAGAACTCAAGTTCTTTTTGGAAATCCAGATTGATCAACGTTTAGAAGGAACGTATATTCATCAGAGAAAATATACAAAGGAACTTCTGAAAAAGTTTAAATCATCAGAATGTAAGCAAGCAAAGACTCCAATGCATCCTACATTTATTACGGAAAAAGAAAAGGGAAGCAGTAAGGTAAATCAGAAGCTACTCAGAGGTATGATAAGCTATCTCCTTTATCTAACCGCTTCTAGACCTGGTATTTTATTCAGTGTATATTTATGTGATCGCTTCCAATCAAATCCTAGAGAAACTCACTTAATTGTTGTTAAGAGAATCTTTAGGTATCTGAAAGGTACTACTAACTTTGGTTTGTTTTTATAGAAAATCAAGTGAATACAAACTAGTAGGCTATTGTGATGCTGACTATGCTAGAGACAAAATAGAAAGGAAAAGTACTTATGAAAGTTGTCAATTACTAGGAGATAACCTGATCTCATGGTCCAGCAAGAGACAATCAACAATTGCACTTTCAACAGTCGAAGCTGATATATTGCAGCTTTTGGAAGCAACACTCAAATACTTTGGATGAAGAGTCAGCTGGAAGATTAACAGATATCTAAGAGTAACATTGCTATTCTCTGTGATAATACTTCTGCAATTTGTTTATCTAAGAATCCTATCTTGCATTATAGGGTTAAGCAAATTGAAATTAAATATCACTTTTTACGTGACTATTATTCAGAAGGGAATTTTTCATCTAAAATTTGTTGATATAGACCATCAATGGGTTGATATCTTTACAAAACCCCTTGATGAATATAGATTCATTTTCATTCCGAAAAACTTATTTATGGATTTCTGTCCAGAATGAAAATATGTATTTCAGAATGTCCAAGTCTTCAGAATTGTTGATTAGATTCTGAGAATCTTATTTCAGAATGTCCAAGTCTTCAGAATTCTTGATTAGATTATGAGAATCTTATTTGTTGATCAAAAGCAATCTTATTGATTTGTCTTCTTGATTCTGAACAGTCATTGCATTAAATGGTTGTCATATCGTTTGATTTCATGTGGTTATAAGTGGTGACAATTGTCCTACTTTTCGAGCATGCACGATGAAAGCGCGACACATTGGGTTTCATAATTCTTGGAATTAGGTTAAAAATTCTTACGCTTCCCCTTGTGACTGTGTATTTTTACCTTGTCATCATTTCAAAAAAAATTATATAAACCCACTTCACTCACATTTATACATTACGTGCACGATATTCCCCCACTTTCTTCTTTCAAACCTAAAACACCTCACTGCAACTGTTCATCCTCTTCTTCATCTTCAATAATGGCTGCTCCACAAAAACAGATTCAACAACAACTCTCTCTTAGTCACTCCATGGATGATAAAAATCATCTCTTCATGGAATAGATCTGTGATTTGACTCTCAACATTCCAGTTAGTGAGTTAATGGTATTGTGTGAAACGATTGTCGACTTTAAAAATATAAAGGATAATGGGCTCGACTTCTCTGAAACTTTGGAACTTCAAGGATGGAAGAATTTCTTTGAGAAATTAACTGGCCTTGTGTACCTAGTTTTGGTGAAGCAGTTTTGGGTGCATGCCACCGCTGAAAAGGAAACAATAATTTCCTATGTCATGAACAAGAAGATTTCCATTACTGAGAAATCCATTGCTGACTTAATCCCTCACAATGGAAAAGGTAAAAGGATTCATAAAGCTAAGATCAATATTAAGAGAGAGGCAGTTATCGCTCCTGTCATCTTCAAAGTAAGACCAAATCTTGAGGATGATAAAGGTCCAAGTGTTAAGGATTTGACAAACAACCTAAGAGTATGGTTTAAGATCATTATGGGTTGCATTCACCACAGGCCCAACACCAACAGTTCTGACTATGTCAACACACGTTAGAAGTTCATGTTGTTCTTTATGGAGAAGGGTCTCAAGCTAGGTCTCCCTTATATCTTCTTCAAGTTCATGATGGATTCTATCAGAGAATCCATAACTGGTGGATCTTCGAAGAAGAAGAAAATAAAGTTCATCCCCAATGGAAGGCTCATTTTTGATATTCTAATTGAGAATGGTCTGGTGGATGACCTTCTGGTCAGTGGCTTAACTGATGAACTTGTGAAGGACATTCGAAAGATATTATGGGGGAAGAATCTCAAGATCATGGGTCTCATTTCTAAGGTTGTAAGGCCATATTTCATTCCCTCAAAGGATGATGTCTGTGGAATGAGAACTCCAATAGACAACTTCCCAATCTTCACTAAGATTGATCCTTAAAGGGTTCTACAATACTATCTAAAAAGCTTTCAGAAGGATGGAATTGATCTGTTGGTGGATCCTTTCAATCTACCTAAAACATATCTAGATGTTCATGGGAAAAGGAGGAATCAAGAGGTGAAGGATCTTCAAGACCTTAAAAGAAGAAGAAGAAGAAGAAAGTTGTTATTCTTCTGGATGAAGATGAGGTGCCTCTCAATAAGCGCAAGAAAGCTATGCGTCTAAAGGATACATTTGGAGTTATCCAACAATCTTCAAGAGCTTCTGACACTACTTCTGGTAAGCTTCCTGAAGCTAGCATTCCATTTGTTTCTGATTCTGTAGTTTCCGTAAGGATCTTACCAATTCAGCCTCCTCCCACTTATCAACCCATTCCAATTATTTCCCAAATATCTGAACCAATTTTACTTCCACTTCCTCCAAAAACACCCGTTCTAGAATCTGTTACAAAAACTCCTCAAGTTTCTGAAACTCTGTCATAATAATAAGATCAACATATACCATCAACACCATCTTATTCAAAGTTACAAACTTCACCCACTCCACCTCCATTTGTTTATGCTCCCCAAATAGAACAACCCACAGAACATCTCCTTCGAGAGATTCTGAAGACCATGTGACTGAAGGTACTTCTGAGGGCATGTTCAGATTTGAACCCTAACTAGTTATTTCTGATCCAGAAACACCTTTAATCACTATCCCCTCACTTCAAACTCTTTTTGGTCTTGATCTTGATGAAACCATAATTGATCTCACTGTAAGTTACCCCAAACCACCCAAACTTTCTCCCAACATTGGTAAGATTATGAGGAAGTTTAAATCAGAATCAAGAAGTCATCTGCATGAACCAATGACAATCAGTCGTTCTTCAGCAAATCTGGCTGAGAGTGGTTCTGCTTGGGAAGCCTACATAAGGTAGATTAATTCCAAGATCTCTAAGCTGAAGAACTTTGGGTATAAATTATATGAAATAAACTTATGTTTTGGGTTTGTTCCCTTAATGGAAATCTGGAAGCTACGAAATTCCCAATTTTGTCTTCCTGCTCCAGAGGTTAAGGAAGTAATTTCAGAAGTGAATGAGGAAGTTGTTCAGGATGTTGAAGTTGATTTTGGACATCAGGATTGTGTCATGGAAGAAGCTGTTGCTCAGATAGTTGTTTCTGAGACTCAGCAAGTTGAAGCTTTTGTTTCTCAATAATCTGCTGGAACTTCGTCTGGAGATATTTCTTATCTGCTTTGGAAGACCATTGAGGAAATCAAATCTGATAATGCATTGGTCAAATAACGTCTGGGGAAATAGGATATGATGTTTCAATTGATTCTATCCAGACTCCCTCTGCCTCCTCCTCAGAACCCCTAACCCTTTACTTTCATAAACTTCTTTTTTGTTTTTTTATGCTTCTGTTTGTATCTTTTTTGCCAGTTGGAATTTATCAATGAAAAGTATGTTTATTTCTCTTTATTTCTTTTATTATCTTTCTTTTGTCTATGTCTTTTTGCTTGATGACAAATGGGAGAAACATATCTAAGGGGAATATGTGTAATTATTTTTGATGTACCTAAATCCCTAACTAAAGACCCAAACATTGTTTAATGTTTTCTACTAACAACTACTTTGAAGAATAGCTTGTTAACTGTTTTGCAGGGTTAAGTTCTTAATCCAGAATGGTTAAGCATCAGAAGCTTTCATGAAATTTCAAAGATCAGAATACAAGTTACCGATTTATGACGAAATGGTCTTCTATCTGAGTTTGTTAGAACCTTCATGGTGATGAGTTAGTAATAACCATATTCTGAACTTAGAACATTGGCTACTTGGCATCAAGTTCTGAATAGTTAAGAAAACTTTGGCATTAACATCTAATTATGAGGAAGAGTTTCCTCCACAATAATCAGACTTGGAAATCAAGTTTCTTTAAGAAGAATTATCAACCAGGTTCTGGAAGTTCTTTTCAACGAGCTCTTCAAAGGCAATCTAGCTCTGAAAGAGAATTTCAAAGAGAACCAGAATTCAAGTTCTGACTGAAGACAACCAGCTCTAAAGCGTCTTCAAAAGAACTCAACAAATCTTCTAAAGTGAAGCTCATCAGAATGTTGATGTTAACAAACCGGTGCTCTGGACAACATCAAGCAACTTCTGAAGATAAACCAGATTCTGATTGAAAATTACTCTGGTACTTCAAAAAGGTTAATCAGGAAAGTGTTATTTAATTCTGATTTTACGTTTTTAAGGATTATACATCTCAGGGGGAGCTTTGTGCTTCTGTACAATGTATTCTTCTGTGATTACCCTATACAAAATTGTTCATCAAAATACATGTGTTGTCATCATCAAAAAGAGGGAGATTGTTAGAATAAGATTTGGTTATGCATCTATACCTTGAGTTTTGATGATAACAATGTTGTATTTTTGTGAGAATAATTTTGGTACTCTAATGGTTTGTTATTGTGTAGCTTTAACAACCAGTTATGATTATGAGCATATGACGTGCAACATCGTCAGTTTCTGAACAATGAGTTCCAAATCCGCTTATGCGCCAGTTATTAGAAGTTATGAAAGATATTCAATGTTGTTGATGCAATGATCTTTATGATTTTGTGCTGATTCACTCCTGAGAAGCTTATGAGGAAACGTTATGTTGTTGTAATATTCTCTCAGTTCGTGCTTTTGGACATGACTCTGATCACCAAGCTTTTGAAGAATGGCAAGCTCCGAAAGTTGTGTTACGTAGCTGAAGATTATAAAGATCTCAAGCCATACGATTGAGGTTATCAAGGTTCTGACTGTAGATTCCGAAAACTCTAAAGATTTCGAAAATGCTAAAGATCTCAAGTTAGACTACTGATGTTGTCAATGCTCTGACCAAAGATTCTAAAGTTTCTGAATCCAGCTCTATGTTTCTTCATTAAATGCTTCATCAACTCTCATCATAAGCCACTGAAATTCAAGATAAGGTCAAATGAGAACATGATCAAATAGTACATAGTATAAATCAAATATCCTTTCCACTACCTGGTTTCATGGGCAAAGGACAATACTATACATCACACCTGTCACTGATTTTGTGGGCGAAGGATAATATGCAGTATCACTCCTTTCACCATCCAACAATGGACAACCGCTCTATGAGTTTTCCCCATTTTCCCCTCTAACGGTCTTCTTCTTATGCTATATAAGTGAGACTTGGAGACTTGAAGAAAAGCGGTTGGTGATACAATATTTTGACAAGTCTGTTTCTTTGTGAAAAGCTATCATTCTTTTGTACACAATTTTTCTTTAAGTGTTTGTTTATCATTTGTGCAAAATCTGCTTGTGTATAAACAACTTGTAACATACAAAATATTATTCAAACTGTTTGTTTGATTCCTTAAGGAGGTTATCCTTGAGAATACAAAGAAGGTTATTCTTTGTGAGTCCTTAAGGAGACTAGGGTATAGTTGGATCCTTGAGAATACAAAGAAAGGCATTCTTTGTGATTATTGTAATATGTTGATTATAGTGGATTAAGTCCTTGTGTATAAGACAAAATCACCTTGACGGGTGGACTGGAGTAGCTTTGAGTTTCAAGCGAATCAGGATAAAAATACTTGTGTTTTTATCTCTTTGTTATCAACTTGTTAGTGATGTTCTTGTTTTGGAGAAAAAAAATTGCTTGTAAAACCCAATTCAAACCCCCCTTTCTTGTATTTTTCACACCTTCAACTATAACTATAAAACACCAAAAATATCTTTCGTCTTGCCCCAAACTACAATCTTGTCAAACACCATAATAAAAATATTCTTGCGACCCATTTTCTTTTTCTTTTACACTTTTTTATTATTCGAAGAAAACAATTGACAATAGATAATAATCAATGGCAAATTAAACTAAAAGGTTCCCATTGAGTACAACGTACGTGAGGGATTGTAATACATTCCCCTTACATAATCGACTCCCGAACCTGAAATTGATTGTGATGACCATTTTCTTTTTCTCTTAAGGGTTTTATCAATATTTTCATTTTCCTCTTTTGGAATAAATAAAGTTCGGTGGTGACTCTGTTTGAATCATTTTTTCCGTGACTTCACGGAGGATCATATTTTTCGAGATGTAACACTGATTCTGTTATACATTTCAGGATAGTGTGCGAGAAATATTCAGATTAATTGAAATATGTTAAAAGCATCATTTTGGACCAGGTGAAGGAGGAAATTATTTGTGCATGGATCGATCAGGTTAGACACCTTGGGAATACAACAACAAACTGAGTTGAGTATGCCCATGCTACATTGAGGAATTGGTTGTGAAATAGTAAGGTTAATTTTTGTAGAGATTGGGACTCTATGAACCGAATGATCCAGAACCAGCATAATGAGATACATACATCATTTGGTTGGAGCATCACATACTTGGAACACAAATTTAAAAACAACAATCTTTATTCTCAATTGGTCGGCAACATATCTCGAGCAGGTTTGAATTAAATTTTTCACGAAGCTAAACGAGTTGATAATGTAGGTTTCGATAGTGCAAAGTATGGTTGCATAATTGTGAAAACCTATGGTCTCACATGTGCTTGTCCTATAGAACATAAGGTTAAACTTGGTATCCCGTTAAGAATAAATAAAGTTTGCATTCATTAGAAAAGAATTAGGTTTGATGATGATGGTGTCATCAAAGACGGTAAATCAAATATCTCTATCTTGACCGAATAGGAAGTGATACAAAAGAGATTTTTGAAAGTCGGTGACAATATGAAATCCACATCAAAAAATAATTGAGGAAGATTTCTTATCCGAAAACCATTGACTTGAAACCACCATCTCAACCGGTAAAACCAAAAGGTTCTTCGAAGAAGCTCAAGCCTACATCGAGTGACAATTCAATGATGCGGTCTCCTTCGTATTTTGAACAAGTTGACAAAGTTTTCCATACTCACAAACTCCAAAATCTCAAAAAAAGTTTTTTTTAAAAAGGAGCTCGCATTAGAAAACCACCTCTTTTACCGTCTCCTCAAAGATGCTGATTTTTATGCATAAATACATCGAATGGATCGTCAATGTTGAGGGTGACAGTAATTGAGGTTATCGGGCTGCTTCAAATTTACTCGATAAAGGAGAAGATAATCACACACTTGTCTGCCATCAACTCATCCATGAGTTGAGGATCCATAAAGAATCATACACACGACTTTACAGAAAGAAAGAAAACTTTTATGCAATTTAGGTGTCTCTTGTTCCTTGCATTAGTGGACCAGCATCGGAGGAAAAATGAATGTGCTTCCCTGAAATGGATCATCTCATAGCAAATGCGTATGATATAGTGTGTATTGATCTTACAAGATGCAATTTTTCAGAGGCCTTTTCCCACAAGGCACCGCCCCACCTCAAAATTCAAATGATCGTATTATGTGTATTGGGTGGCTTTTAAAATCACGGCACTTTGTTCAAGTTTATTTGAAATTGAGATGCCATATACCACTTACATCAGTAGAGTGGACATCTCATTCAATAACAAAAGTCGAGACTTGGCCAGACAAATTTATGGAAAGGATACAAGAGTTCGAGAAATTGAGCAACATTGAAAGGGAATCAAATGCACAAAAGTCAAAATGGGTACCACCCATTGGGAATGGAAATAGGCTAGGCCGATCTAGGCTTTGCCAAGCCTAAGTTTGGCATGCCAAAAAAACTGAAGTCTAAGCCTGGTCTATAGCCTGTCATAGGCTTATTTTTAGGCCTGAGCCTAGCCTTTTTGAAAGTCTGGTTAGTCTGTTAGCCTACATAAAAACCTATTTATTTTATACATATGTAAATAGGCAATTCAAATAATGTTTAAATAAACTAACAAACTAAAAGACCAATGAGACTAAAAGTTTGTTTCCATTGACTTATAACTTACTTATTAGCATAAGTTTTGTGAGACTATTTGTTTAAGAGAACTTATGAGAATAACTTATGATATTGTTCATAAGGTTTTTCATCTTATTTTCATAAGTTTTCCAAGATAACCAAGTCTTATTTATGTATCTCCGTAACCAGTATTGATACATGATATAATTTTTGAGGTCCACATTTGTGTACAACTTCTATAAATTTAGGCTCTTATTTTTTATTTCATACAAACAAAAAATGTCTCAAATATCACAAATAAACATCATATGGTATGTCGCAAATGTCTCTTTCTCCAGCGCAACGCCCATGCGAAAGTTTTAGCTCAAAGGGTACATCTTTTTTGCATATATGTAATACAAAGTGCATAATCTTCTATCTTATGGAGATAATAAAAAAATTATGAAGCTCAAGTACCGTTCACCGTCAATTAACAATGAATACAAGATTGAGTTCAACAACTATGAACTTAAGACTGCTGCAAAAGTAAGGGCTATGTGGAATACATTTTTCCGTTTCGAAACAAAAGTTTTGATCGAGTTGGAAGCGACGATTTCAAGATCGGTCGAAGATACTGTGAAGATGTTGAAGCGTCCACTTGGATATTGAAATGTAATGTTTCATTTTATGTTGACATCGCCTATGTAATGTTGATTTTATGTTATGAATGATAATTTTATTTTGTCAAAATATAACTTTCTAGTTTTCTGCTCCTGTTTCTGCCTCACCATGTTTTGGAAATGCATCTACGAACAGATTCTAAAAAGACATCTTTGGGTTAACTAAAAGGTCATTCCTATGGCGTCACTCAGAATTGGTATATGGTTGCGTGTGTTTCGGTTGCGTCTGAAGATACATCTCTAGAATCTAGGGGTATTTTAGTATTTTTCACGTGGTGCACTTATAGGGTGTATTAAGAAATCTTCGTATCTAATTTGTAATTTAAATTATCCTCTGATGGTTGCCTGAAGACGTAAGACCCTATATTGATCTTTTTAAAAGTTAAGAGATCAAAATGGACCTTCAAAATAAAAATAAAGAAAAAAAAATAATATTTAGGCAATAAAAAGCTAAAATAAAAAGTAGTATATTTATAATATATAATATATAATATATATATAATATATAATATATATATATATATATATATAATATATATATATATATATATATTATATATATATATATATATATAATATATATATATATATATATATATATAATATATATATATATAAGCTTATCTTAAATAAATAACTGTTTTTTAAAATATTTTTTATCAAACTCAAACCCGAATATTTTTAAAGGAAATGTTGTTATCATTAAAGTTTTAAATAATTTGAATTATGGATTACTATAGGGCATAGAAACTATAACAAGTGGATTTCAGTTTCACCAACCCAATAAAAAATGATGTTACAAGTGGTCCACTTTGCCTATATTATTAATTAACAATACTACATGGTTTTAGAATCAAAATAAAATCAATATTATATGGTTTTCATTGCGTGTGCGTGCGTATTCATCGCACTTCCTTCGGACACGCCATTCATTTTCACCAATACAAATTTGGGGTCCTTTGATTCTATCGTATCCTCGAATTTTACAAAACTGCGTGTCAACTTTTTTATATTTTTACTAGTAATACAGAAACAGGGAACAAATAAAGTTATTACTATAGAAAGGTTAGTAATAAAGAAACAGAGAACAAATAAAGTTATTAATATAGAAAGGATAGAAAAGATTGAAGTTTTGTATCTCATTATATAAAAAGCAGCGTACATAAACACAACATTGCACTATCTCAGATTCTACAATAATGACACATAATAATAATAATAATAATAATAATAATAATAATAATAATAATAATAATAATAATAATAATAATAATAATAATAATAATAATAATAATAAGTAAATGCTAATAATGATATATAAATGATAATTATATGCTTTTAACTATTGTCTTTATTAATATTCTTCCTTAAGTTGTATAATCCGAAAGAGATATGCAATTCATATAGTAGTGACTCGAACGAAAAACGAAGTAGAGATTTTGTTAGAATATCAACAAACTGATCGTTAGTAAACACAAAAGACTCTCGAAATGTATCATGTTGAACACTTTTTCGGACAAAATGATATACTAACGCTATATGTTTCATCCAAGAGTGGAAGACAAGACTAATACTGAGATTTGTGGCGCCGAGATTGTCACAATATATGATCGGATTGGGTGTTGTTATGTGGCCAAGTTCTGTAAACAAGGATAGTAGCTTACTAGTTGTGTCAGGAAAGGCTTTGTATGCTACTTCTGTTGATGATCGAGCAACATAATGTTGTTTTCTGGAGCTCCAAGAAATGATAGTGTTGTCGAGATACAATAAGTAACCAGTGGTTGAAACATAATCATCCTTGTCACCCACCCAATCTGCATTCTAGTATGCATGAAACACTACTACAAATAACCTCATTTTACCTCGGACGCGAATGAGGTATAACCTTACTTACAAGTCGAGGTAATGAAATGCGACATGAAAAACATGTCACTTTACCCCTCGATTTTTGAATAACCTAGAAGAAAAGTGGCACTGACCATGTCATGAGTTCGATCCCCAACAACGATATTTCTGTTTACAAAATTTTATTTTTAACCTGTTTTTTTAGTTTTAATCTGCAAAACATCAAATTTGTGACAATATTAAACATTTTACTTTATACCACTACAACTAACATTAATAAATTGTTTTCATGTTTTCCTAACTAACATTAAATATTTTTAACTAGAATTACTAGAGAAAAGATTACGTTAAGAAACTAACCATGAAATATTTTTCTGTTCTTACTTTCATTATCATTGTTTTCAATAATGTTAAGTTTAAATTTCAGCATTTTGCATCTAATATAGATAGTTTTGGCATTCACGTTTTGATTGACTAGTGAGAGATTTACGTGAATCACTAGTATTTCATGTGGATTGATAATTTAGCAATGTCTTGACCATTGTCACTTTATAAATGGGCGAAAAAGATTCGCTACTTAATCTTTTCATCAAATTGGTCATAAATAAAAAAATAAAGTAAAAAATATAAAAAAAAAAGTTTTTTTACCCCTCAATTTTCAACAAAACTGAGGTTATAGATCATGAAAAAAAATTAAAAAAAATTAAAAGGTGATAAAATGTAGTTGTTAGGATCCGAAGACATGTCCTCTAAATACTTTACCCCTCGGTTTTCAGCAAAATTGAGGTAATAAGTCATAAAACAAATTTAAAAAAAATTAAAATGTGATGAAATGTAGTTGTTGGGATTCGAAGATGTGTCCGCTAAATACTTTATCCCTCGATTTTCAGCAAACCCGAGGTAATATGTTAAAAAAAATTAAAAATAAAATATCCTAAAATGTAGCTGTTGGGATTTGAATGCATGTCCTCTGAATACTTTACCCCTCAGTTTCCAGCTAAACCGAGGGAATATGTGATTTTTTTTTAAAAATAAATTAAAATGAGACACGTCTATGGTTTACACCTCGATTGTTTGTTGAGTGAGATGAAAGTTTTGTCATAAAATGTATTATTTGTATTAGTGAAAGTTCAGCGGAGCAGTCGACGAGATGAAGACTCCTTTGTCATAAGAACCTGCCAAATATCAGAGCACTCTTTTGAATGCAGACCAATGGATTATTCTTGGGTTCTACATTAACTGTGCAAGTTTGTTAGTGCTGAAGGCAATGTCTGGGCGTGTAAGATTCAAGTATTGAAGACTTCCAACAAGTGCATGGTACTCGGTTGAGGAAGGTATGAGATCACCAGAATCCTTGAGTAATTAAACACTCGCTAACAAGGGAGTGATACTGGTTTTGTATCTGCCATGCCTGATTTATGTAGCAGATTAGTGATATATTTCCTTTAGGAAAGAAACATTCATGCAGTGGCAGGAATTACTTCTACACCCAATAAATAACTGAGACATCTAAGGTCTTTCAATGAAATCCGAGCAACAATGGTGGTAATGAGTTTGGACAGCTCTATAGAGGAACTTTCAGTTACAATTATATCATCAACATATACTAATAAATAAAGTGTATCACCTGGTTTTTGGTAGATGAAAAGAGATGCATCTGCAGTTCAATTGACAAATTCAAGGGAGAGCGGGAATAACCGAAGCTCCGTATACCAGGCGTGGGGTGCTTGTTTTAGCCTATATAATGCCTTTTTAAGGCAATATACATGATCAGGGAAGTGTTTGTTGACAAATTCATATGGCTACATCATGAAGACTTCCCCTTTGAGCGTCCATTGAAGGAACACATTGTTGACATTAAGCTGACATATGGAACATCCTTGACGAACTGCAAGTGTTAGGATAATGTGAATGGCTACCAGTTTAACAACCATGTTGAATGTTTATGTAAAGTCCCAACCAGGGCGTTGGTGAAACCCTTTGGCGACTAACTGAGCCTTGTAAAGATCAATCAATCCGTCCGAATTTTGTTTGATTTGAAATGTCCATTTGCAACCAACCAAATTTTAAGTAGAGGCCGACTAACAGGATCCCATGTGTTATTGCGGTGTAAGGCATCAAATTCAACTTGTATGGTTGAGCGCCAACTAGGGTCACGAAGAGTCTAGGTGATGGTGATGGGTTCGATGGGATATGAGGTTTGGACATAGAGGTTAAGCTTATTGGTGGGTTTGACAATGTTATTTTTAGATCGGGTGATGATCTCACCTCTATTGGTTTGTTGTCTCCCGTTTGGGTTGACAACAGGTTAGGATGGTGGGGCAGGGAGTTGTAGGGATGATTGTGAGATTTCAGGAGAAGATTGAGTGGGATTTATGGTTTCGTTTGAGGATTGAGTCGGACTTGGGAAATGGGTGATAAATGGAATAGAAGGGGCAACAAATGAATCTCCAGGTGGGTTCAGAGTGGTACTCACCGTGGGTTGGTTTATGGGTTGTAAAATGGAGAGTTGAAATGGGCCTGTTTGTTGCTCTGCACTTGGATTGGCGTGAGTTACTAGGGAGTTGAATGGGAATTCAGATTCGACGAACTTCACATGGCGAGAGGTGTAGATCCTTCTTGTTTTGAGATCGAGACATACATACACATTTTGGTCAACCGAGTAACCTACAAAAACATACAAAGTAGACTTTGGTTCAAGTTTATGGCTAGCATATGGTTTTATTCAAGGAAAACACAAACATCCAAAACACTTTAACTTATGATAATTCAGGCTAATGTTGAGCAATTTGGAATAGGGTGATTGGTACCCAAGAATTTGAGTTTGGAGGTGATTTATGAGATAGGTTGTGGTGGTCATGGCCTGAACCCAATAAGTAAGAGGCAATCTCGAGTGGTGAAGAAGAGAGAGAGATCGATTTCGGTGATATGCTGATTCCGGCGTTTGAAATTCCATTGTGTTCTGGTGTATGAGATGGGGCGGTGTGATGACTTATACCATGAATGCTTAAAAAAGGACGAAGGCTAATATATTAGCCACCATTATCTGTGTAAACTATTTTTATTTTGTGGTGATAGAAATTTTCAACAAGCGATTTAAATTTGGGAATATAGTTTGCACATCAGATTTGTGTTTCATTGAATATAGCCAAATATAACGAGTAAAATGATGAACAAACATGCTATAATAACGAAGAACATCAATAGATAAAAATAAAAGAAGTCCATACATCAATAAATTTTGTTTCTAATGGATAAAAGGATTTAAGAGTGGATTCACGGAATGAAAGTTTATGACTTTTGCTAATTTGGCATGAGTTGCAATTTGATTGCTGGAATTTATTTAAGCCCAAAGAAAACTGTTGTTGAGCAAATTTGAATATAGAATATGAAGGGTGGCCAAGCCTATGGTGTCATGATGTAGAGGATTTTGTGCAGACGATGTGGCAAGTGGTGAGGTGGCGAGCCAAAGATAGAGTCCATACACATATAAGCCTTTATGGGTTGTTTGGCATGTTTGGAAGTTTTTCGCATAAAATGAGTGTGGCATGAAAACAACAACATAATTAGTTTGTTTGGTAAGTTTAGAGACATAAATGATTTTTTATTTCATGGAAGGAACGCACAAAGCATTATACATGGATAAATCATTAAGTAAAAATGTTCCATAATGAGTGATGTTTAAACCTGAACCTTTACCCATAAATAGTGAGTCTGGACCAATGTACGAATTATGAAATGCCATACTATCAAGATCATTGGTTACGTGATGCATCACTCCATTATCAACTAGAAAATCACTTTGAGATGGGCCAACAGCTGCACTATTAGCCTGAACCTGTCCAGGGTGAGCCGAAAAGTTACGAGGGGGCGACGAGAAATCATGATGTTGTTGCTTAAAGGTGTTGCACTGAGATAGAACATCGCCTTTGACATTGCATCACCAAAAGAGATTGAGAAATGGTTTACGATTTCCAGGGTGTTAAGTTAACTATGTAGGTAATCACCCATACCAAGATTTTCCATTGTAATTGGGGCGGGCCTAAGCATTCAAGGTTGTCAGAGGAGCAAGAGTTTGTATCTGAGCAGGATTAATAGAGAGTTCCTGAATGAGAAGCTTCTCGAGGAGGTCATCAAAAGTAATTGGGGTGTCCCTTGGATGCACACCATCAATGACTGCTCTTTAGCTGCCGTCAAGGTCACGCAAGATATGATAAGTCATGTCTTCAATAGAGATAAAAGATCCAAGCGATGCAAGAAGGTTTACGATTTTCTTTAGAGAATGCATATAACTTGTAATGGATTGGGTGTCTTTGGAAGTTGTACGAAGACGTTTCTTTAACTGCTTAAGATGGTCGTGGGATACCTTGGCACAAATGCTCTTGAGAAGGGTCTAGAGATCATTTGAGGTCTTTGTTGATACACAAGGGATGCAACTTCATTGGAGAGAGTGGTGAGAAGAGCCACATAGATGAGGAAATCCTATCAATACCAGGTTTGATAAGTTGGATTCAGGGTCATCACCAAAGGTGATGCAATGGTGGAGATCATTTTCGATGGTGCAGGAAAAGATCCATCTGGATATTTGAGGAGAACATAAACATAAACGAGAGCTTCAACTTGGAGTTTCCAATTAAGATAATTGGTGGGAAGAATCTTGGTGACACTGGTGAGAGTGATGCAAGAAAAAGGTTTTGATGGATCATATGGGTTGGAAAAAAGAGAGGTGTTGTCGTTGGCCATGAGAGGCAAGAGGGAGGAACGTCGTCCTGATCTGGAGAAAGAGGGGTAGTTGGATCGTTTTAGGTTGATATCATATAGAAAGGTTATAAAAGATTGAAGTTTTGTATACATACATATATATACATACATACATACAATATTACACTATTTCATATTCTACAATAATGCTGGTAATAATTTATATACACTAATTTAAGTTAATGACACATAAATATCCATAACGATAATAGGTAAATGCTAATAATGATATATAAATTCTAATTATATGTCTTTAAATATTGTCTTTATTGATAATTACTACTAAACTCACATATACATAAATGGTACACCCACCAAATCCAATCACTATGTATACCTAAGAATACAACATATAGAATAGTTGAGGTGTATGAGATGATTTGAAGAGTCAACTATCTAGTAAAGAGTTTAATTGATATTCATTAACACAATAAAATGTTTTATATGCTCAAACAACACTCGTTCAATTCTAATAGTTTTTGAGTTGTTCGAGCATTTAGGACAAGGTATACTCTTTTCTTTAGGTTTGGTTATGATATAATATTTTGTGGTTTGGATGATCTAAAAGTGCAGAATAAAGTTATTTTGATCATAAAAGTGGGTTTATAAGTCACTAGATGACTGTGATTATTATCGTGACGTGGAAATGGATTCATGCCCAAGTTTCATATTTCGTCGCTTCTCTGTTAGATTTGGAGAAAAACCCGCTCATCTAGCTTGACATTTATGGATGCCTTAGCGGCCAGTTGCCCTCCTTTAGTTTTGTGAAGATGGTTGAGTTTACCTTACTCTAACTAGCTTTCTCCGGAGTTTTGATATGCTTTGTGTTCAAGGTAAATCAGATAGTATCTCTGGCTAGCTTGCTCTTTCTCCTTGGGTGTGGTTATTTAGTTTTTCTTTTGGTTGTCGTTTAGGTTTTGAGTTTTTGTTTTGCTTTGATTTTTGAGCCTTTATGGTGCTCTTGGTTCGAGTTGTTCTGTTTGTAAACTTTTACTTTTATTTTATTAATATATGATTTGATTTGCTATTAAAAAAATCACACTTATTTATTGTGTGATTTTTAATATAATTATAATTTAAGTTAAATATTTTTATTGTGTACTAATTATAAAATTTAATTATAATTTTGATTTTGTTTTGGGCCGACCAAATGCCCAAACGACTAAGGCTTAATCCATCTCAAATTCACTCAACTTGAATCAAGGTAGAAAATCAGTTTAGACACAAAGAGCAAGGTACATTCTCTGGTCTCCACTTTTCAATACTCATATTGAATCTTGAACTAACTTGGGAATTAGCGCTCTAACTATGAAGATCCACACGCGCTACCGTAAAGGAGATCATCATTGTCGTTCAAGATCATCAGTTCACCACATGCATCCATTTTTGGTTCCTGAATAAAATAATGGTGCCGTCTATGGAAATCGACTTCCAATTCCTATGATTTCCACGAATTCAGAACCAACCTCCGATTTACTAGTTCGTAACCTTCTCAGATCATCAAATCTAGATCATTTATAGTTGAATGCGGAGATCTATCGCATTCGATCCATGCGGTTATCGTTTTAGTGGCGATTCGCCAGATCTCCAATTCTCTGATTTCCCTTGGGAACTCCGCAAAGAAAAAGAAGAAAGGATCCTAGATCCAGTTCCAGATCCAGACTCGTGATGGAAGTACCAGAAAGTGAATGCGGATTTCTTGAAGATAACACCAAAGATTCACGTTCAATCTTCTGATCTAACATCATTGATGTCTCCCGCCTCCGAAGTGATACTAACCGCGACGAAGGTGAAGCTACGACGAGTTCATAGTTGATACAAGGCGTATATCCAACACAAAAACGCCTTATATGGGTACCAAAGGATCTTCAACCTATGAACGTGCCTACCTTAGAATGAATACAATGTTTCCCTTATTGTTTGGTTCATTTCTCTCCATGAGGGTCGTCCCGAGGGCATCAAATAAGGAACAAAGGTGTCCGAGTGCATGTATAATATGCCCGATAAGTGCAATAGCTCCACTGAGGTCGGGGTTTGAACTAGGTTTCTCGTAAACAGCATCCCCAAAGCGATATCTCCAAACTTGGATAAGCTAAAAATCAAGTCCACGTGGTCGGGCCATCAAAGGTGAAAGGAATTCACCAACCATAAGCTCGGGAAGAAGGCACCACGATCTTAACAGCTAATTCTGATCGTTACTCAGCTTCACCATTCCAAAGGAAAGACTATAAGGGAAGAAAATTATAAGCCTTAACAAGAGGTCAAGGAAACATGTCCCTCAAGGAACATCGTCCACATCCAAACGTCCTTCTGGATTTAAGGGAAGCCGACCACCAGACTAGATGGCCTATAAATAGATCATCGACCATCTGTTGACTATATGAGGTAGATATCAATTATGGGGTAAGAAATAAGTCGGGAGATTTTGGTCCTAGTAATCAGAAGACACCTAACCAGAGTATTAGACAAAAGCAACTTCAGGATTCAAAAGTTTCAACGGTTGTCCTCAAGCTACATACCTGGTGAAGTCGACCACATAAAGATGCACTAGCAGGAAAATATGAAGCGAGGTGCTTGAACACCTCTTCCAACCGAATGAGAAATCTTAAAGAGAGAAGTACACCTTCTCGAAGCCCTGAGGAAGGACATCAACTAAAGACTTAGGACCGTCCACAAAAAGGTGACCATTGAAGATTTATCTATCTAGTCATTTTATTTTATTTTGTTTTTGTAACAAATTCAATTTTATATATATATATATATATATATATATATATATATTAATATATATATATTATATATATAATATATATATATATATATATATATATATATATATATATATATATATATATATTTTCTTCCTCTTTGGTATGCTTTCTTGTCTGTATTTCTTTTAGAGCGCTTGAGACAAGGATAACAAAGATTGCATTCATTTCTTGCCTAATTGCATATCCAATACAAACTTAATGCATTTTTGCGATTATGATACGACTTAAATGCATTCCTTGCTTGATTGCTTATCTGACTAAACTCATTTCTGTAATTTTGATATGACTCAAACATATTCCTTGCATGATTGTGTATCTGGTATAGACTAAACACATTTTTGAAATTCTAATACGACTTAAATGCACTCCTTGCTTAATTGCGTACCCGATATAGACTAACTGCATTTCTGTGATTCTGATACGGCTTAAACACATTCCTTGCATGATTGTGTATTTGATATAGACTAAACAATTTTTTGTAATTCTGATACGACTTAAACGCACCCATTGTATGCCTTCTCATCTAAGGCATACTACACACATTTGTGCATAGTTGGCGCACCCCCTTCAGATTTAGCCAATCCAATGGCCTATGCGGTGGAGCTCGGAGACGCCACCTCAATCCGAGTTAAGCCTCAGGGACAAGGACATGGATCCTACTCTTGGTCATGGAACGATCCTCTGTGACGCACTGCACAATACAAAGATATGACCATATCATGCCAATTTCGCTGGTATCAGGCTTCGCCCCAAGGAACACCAATAATTCGTTGAATAAAACAAACAAATGTAGATACTAAAAGTAGTAGCTAACATCATTCGACGCGCTAAGCCACTAATTACAAAGGTAGGGAAAGTATGTCAATCACTTAGTTGCAATAAAGAATTTTCTTCCTCATAAAGCGGGCACTTCGAGTTCTCACACCCAGAGCAGGCAATACATTAGCAGTGATTGTATTCTGAGACAAACTAATTTTGCATTGTAGGGTAATATAACAAGCCATGAAGTTACAACAATGTGAAAACAACCAAAAAAACTGCATAACAACAATAATAAAATGGATCCAAATGCATGGCTCTAAGCTAAACAATGCATAAATCATCAGTATAAACATATTTTCATAAATATTAAATATTGTTACACCCAAACACAAAATCTTGTGAAACATTACATGAAAAAAATATTACAGAATAAAAAAGAAAGATCAAGCTGAAGCATATAGAGCCAAGGTACCAACATCACCCTCCTGAGTCACCCCGAGAGCATAATGAAACGGGTCCACCGCCTTAGTCGAAATTATGGCATCATGACAGAACTTTCTTGCATGTTCTGCAACTTGGTCTCAGACCTCGAACATAACCTACATAGACCGGTGAAGGGAACCACAGAGTGCTTGCCTCGTAATTGGCTATCTCATCTTAAAGAGATTTTAGGGCCTCGACGTGAGCCTCAAATTATTAGGGAAAATATTTTTGATGCTCATCCATCTGGCGAGTCATTTCCTTAATAACATCATAAGCATCTTGATACTATGTTTCTGCCTCTTTGAGGGCATCCTCTAGCTTAGTTACCCGAGCAACCATGGTGGAAGGAGAGTCGTGGATTTTTTTGCCTCTTTGAGGGCATCCTCTAGCTTTATCTTTCTCCTGCATTGCAACAAGCTCTACTTGGAGAGTAGAGAATCTTAGTTCCATATCTTCACATTTCTCTTTCCAAGTGTCCCTTTCCTTGGTGGGATTTCCTAGAGACAAGGTGTCTCATATACTAGCAGAAACAAGAGAAAATAGAGAAACAACCTTGAACATACTATGAGTAATTTCGGGGATGAGTTCCATGTTCTCCCCATCAGGAAGATTTCGAACGAAGGATAAATATGAAATTGAGACAATAGCAGCAGCCTCCTCAAAAGTACAAGCAAGCCGGAAAGAGAAGACATCTAGAATTAACGTGAAGGGATCTACCTCCCCAGAAGGACTGTCCACAATGACACGAGTTTGTTCAGGAGAACCCTATCCCTGGAGGGATTGTTGATATTCATCTCGAGCCCTCTTTATTGAAACTGGAGGAGGAGTCGACTCCCCCACAGTTAAAATAGTTGCAGCATCCACAAGTTGATCTACCCCGGATGCATAAGTAGACGTCTCTGTAGTCGGGATATGAGAAGAGGTCGGAGCAGAAATAGTGAATGCTGGAGGAGCAGGTGAAGAAGTAGTAGTCCCAATATTCACCATGGCCTGAGTACCTTGAGCATTTGCAAGGTTGCAGAACAACTTCAGTTTATTCACCTTTTTCGTGCTATTTGCAAAATGCAATCACACATGTAAAAAAAGCATGAGGACTATGCTCTCACCAATCCCGCCTCCCCCCCCCCACTCCTAGTTAACTGCACTCACAATGGCATAAATGTCAATCCATCTTTTCCTCATCTCGGTAAGGGGCATCTCACCGGGGTCAAACCTTTCCTCGTAACCAAGCCCCTAAGACCAAGATCGTATTTGCTCTCCCTCTAAAGAAATGGAACCCAACTTGGTGTAGTAAGAATAAGAGTCCCGGTTAAAGTGGATTTTAGACCAGTACTTCAGATATAAAATCTGATAGAAGCAAGAAGAATCAACAGAGAGGTAGCAAAAAATGATATGGATCGCCGGTGTGAGGAGTTTTACCAACAAGAAGTGCCTTAGAAAATGGCCTTAGTCCATAGTCAAAAGGGTCGAACCAAGGATTGACCTGGTGGAAGTTGATGAGCCTTTGATTATAGAAGTTGTCCTAAGAAGTGCATCTTAGGGGGAATAAATCAAGGAATAACCCAAGCGAATATTTCTAATATTTATGCTTGACGCACATCTGAAATACTCTCATGAACTCCCAAGACCCCGTATGAAGTTGGGAAGGGGAAACTCTTAAATGCTTTAGGACGGCTACCTCAAAGTTAGAAAAAGGAAGTCATAACCTTATTCGTGTAAACAGACACTCATAGAGCGAAATTACACAGTCGTCAAAAGAACTACATATCCTCTTTTCTAGCTTCACTGGAAGAGCCAACCATTCTAGGGGATCGTTGAACACAATTCTAATCGCATATATAGAAATATCGCTGCTCAGAACCGATGGAGTGCCCATTATTTATGTGTCCACTCAATCGTACTTCATTACGTCCGATTGGTTTCGAAGATCCAGATAGGCATTCACATCAACGTCGCTGGGCTCACGGTTATCGGTCTTTAGGCGAAGCTGAATATAATTTTTAGCATATTCTCTCATATGTCGGTTGGCTTGTCTCTCTTCCTTAGATAATACACGAGGGTGCATAGGGACCTCCGCACAATTAACTTATCTGCTAACATTTGATATGAAGGCTTCTAATGAACCAGATGAAAAAGTTCCTTCATCTAAGGATTTCCCATATACCCTTTGTGAGTCAGAATCATCAGATAAATGTACGATTTCTAGTTCCAAGTGATTGCTAATAATAAGGGGGGGGATGAGAATCAGGGGATATCCCCATTATAGAGGCAAACAAAGTTACAACTTCAGAATCACTCACTAGGTCAACAATATTACCCCTCATCCTAATTGGAAAATAGGAAATGCTAAAGATAAAAACTTGAGTTAGGATGGTATCTGGTTGTGTGAGATTGGTGAAGTAGGAGAAGAGGAAGAAAGGCAAAGGCTTAGCAAAATATTAAAAATCGCTTCTAATAATATTCTCATGGAAGAGGAAACATAAACCTTTTATAATAAAGTAATAGTAAGATTGAATGTCAAGGGTTGCAAAAAATTCCAAAGACTTAAATCCTCATATTTATAAGCAGCGGCAACTGAAAGGTTTAGACCAACAAAAGCAAGAAGTTACAAGATCAATAACTAGATTTCCTCCCTGGATACACGCCAACTCGAGTGCACTGTAAATTGTATCATGCCCTAGCTAGTCACATCACCAGACATATTAGAAAAGGCTATGAAACATTTCATTAATGGGACTACATTTAATGCATTTATTCCCACTAGTTTTTCAACTGATTCCAAGCGTCTCATTTTTATTTCACATCGGACAACATCCCGGAGGCCGACCAACATCACTTAAGGTTTTCCTTACCTCCTTCAGTGTCCAAAGAAGCCTTGGGAGCAATTGTTATGGATCGACCAATGACCCAAAATACTAAGGCTTAATCCATGCCAAATCCACTCTATTTGACCCTAGGTATAAAATCAGTTCACACGCAAAGAGTAAGGTACATTCTCTAATCTCAACTTTTCACTACACTCATCTTGAATCTTGACATGACTTGAGAGTTCGAGTGTTAATCATGCAAGTCCATCATGCGCCACCGTAAAGGAGATCAACGTTACTGTTCAAGCTCATCAGATCACCAATTGCATCCATTTCTGGTTCCTGAGCAAAATAAATTCATTTATTTTAACTTAATTACAACACTAATATCTTTATTTTAAATTTATAAACAATTTTGTTTTTTCTATTATATTTTTGCATTCAAGATTGACGATAAACTCATTTTTTTAATGACGTGTCACTTATAAAATGTAGTATGTAATTATATAGAAAGTTTTTCTTTAACACGACAAATCAACAATATAAGTGACACATCATTAAAAAATAAATATATCATCTATTTTAAGTGTAAAAATATGAAGAAAAAAAATATTCAAATTATTGTTGTGAATCAACTCAAATCAAGAATAAAAAATATACTTAAGATTGTTTCTAATGGATTGACTATCTCTACAAATATGTAAACAATATAAATTAATTTTTTTTACTAAAACTTTCAAAAGAAATTATAATGAAAATTTAAGGTGAGAAGATAGATCAAATCCTCTTAATTTTGTTTTAAAAAATTACATTATTGTTATTTTGTATTAGAATCAGAGATTGATGTAAATCGAACAATCTTGAATTCCGATGTGGTGGAGTAAACTTTCAACACAACGAAACAAAGCTGAATTTACAATGTTAGCACTCTAACATCCAAGTTAGTGAATGAGTGAGAAAGTAGTTTGAGTGTGTGAATGAGATAATATCTAAAATGACGTGTGTTGTACTTTATGTAAGACAAACGGTTAATACCCAGTCTATGAGATCCAACATCTTATGTGTGTGACCATTCGATCATATCAAACGATGGTAAATGTGCTAGAGATCGGAATTTCGTACCTTTAACTTGGATGAAGTCTCACATGTTAAACGCATCTTTTCATGCGATACATGGTATTGGGCCTCTCGTCGTGGGCCTTGCGAGTGGGCCAAAACAATTGTTATACAAGCCATTGTTCATACTTGTAGAACGAGAGTTTGATATGCTTGTTTTTTGTTCGAAAGTGAAAGGGTATCGTTAAGACATGTCACTGCGACTACGCCGTATTTTCTACTTTGGACGTGAGAACCATCACAACTTTGTCCATTATAAAAGGTGTCTCGTTAGGTTGAATTATATAAGTGTTGTATATAAATCACCCTTAGTCTCAATTCTCATGCAACATGAAACTATTTTGACCATCTTAGAACGATTTTCTCCAATCAAGGCCAAGGGGCAGGGTGCAAGCATGTGGGCATGACCCCTCATTCTAACACCAATATTCTAATCGACTACAATGTATTGTCTATTTTTGATGTGAAAACTCTCAAAAACTTTATCCTTTAGAAAAATCTCCTCATTTGATTGAGGTGTGTAAGGATTGTATATAAACTATATTTAATCACAAATCTCAAAACAAAAGTGAGATAAATTTGGCTTATTCAGATAAAGTATAATTTTGAAACATTAATATTTAATTAATATCATATTTGTTAAGTAAAAAAAAATGGTCTTAAAGATTAATTTTAGAATTTAAAATTGAAAAAGTATTGAATACGAAAATAAGAACGACAACATACTCAAAACAAATTTTATATATTTACCACACCAAGACTACTTACAGAAAAATAATAAAGACTAATTTATTTCCAAACACAAGATGATTCTCATGGTTGTTGTAGCTTTTAAGAAGAATTAAAAGATGAAGACATCATCAAAGCTTGAAGAGCCCATGTTGTCATAAATTCTTTCAAAATATGCATTTATATATTTTGTTATCTTTAAGAGTAAATAATGAAATAACAACAAGAAAAACAAACAACTTTATATTTGAATCCTTGTCTTTTATTCATTTATGATAATATATATATATATATATATATATATATATATATATATATATATATTATTTATTTTAGTTAATAAATTAGATTGATGTTATAAAATTTAATATTTTTATATAATATTTGTTTATTTTATAGGAATTAGCGAATACAACGTCCTGTCCTCTAGATTTTATGTGTTTATGTATGCAAATACATATTACTTTTTCGTTCTTGTTGAATGTATGAAATATTATACCAAATAATTAAAAAATAATATTTAAAAATGAAAAGAAATATTTTTTAAATAAATCAATGTTTTCAATGATAAATTAATAAAATATTAAAAAAAAAAATTATTTATTTAGAGTTAAAGTAGTACTCCTGCCTATCATAAAAAGTATTATCGGTACTTTTTGTGTTTTAAAATAATTATTTATTTATAATATTAATTAATCTTTATTATTATTTTTATACTATATTATATTTTTATTTATTAATTTTTATTTTATTTAATTTTAATTAATAATAGTATTTTAGTAAAACATATTAGTTTTATAATGAATGTGTATAATTATTATTTTTTAAAACCGCTTATTGATTTGTGGAGTAAAAAATTAGTTTGAATAATTAAAATGAATGAAGGTAGATATAATAATTAACATAAAATAAAAGAAATAAATGAGGAACAACGTTGGTTTGGGTGGACCAGGGTAGAATTGGGTTCGTGTTTGTTTGACGTGAATTTGAATTGACTCACTCTCTATTCCAAGGTTGTAACTTGAAAGAAACCAGGTACTAGGACAAGAACAATTAAGGTATGGAATGGTTTTGTTGTTAATTCAACAACAATTCACATGTTTCCTTTTACTTTCCTGTTTCAGAACCATTTCTCTTCACAACATGAGCTGGAGTAGGGTGTTGAAATCAGCGCAGGCACTCGCCGCCCACACTTTTCTCGTCTCTTTCACTCTCTTGCTCCTTCTCAAGCTTGATCATCACATCTCTTCCTCTTGGTGGTTAGTTTTCCTTTTGTTTGCCTTCAATTCGGTTAAAGTTTTCGTTTTTATGCTTTTTCTATCTTCTATTTGGAGACAAATGGTTCATGATGTCACACAAATCAGTGTCTGGTTGGAAAATATGTAGGGTTTGTTTGGTATAATCACATGCAATGTCTCCTATCTCTTTTCTGCTCTCGCCTAATTATTCAATTACCACCACTATTTTAATTACCCCTTTCAATTCCAGATTGGAATCAAGAAATATATGCAGGGAAATCGGGAAAGGGGATATTCACATTAGCTAGAAATAGGGAAACAATATGTACATATCTGTGGCGAGTTGCAGTGTATATTGGATTCTGAGAACATGTTACTGACTTCACCTTTTATATACAGGATGATTTTTTCTCCTCTTTGGATGTTCCATGGCGTTGTGGCTCGAGGAAGGTTTTCATTACCTGCGCCCTCAGCTCCGCGTAATCGACATGTATGCCAATGTGATTTAGATTTTTAACTAAAATTTGAGACAATTTTCTGTTTTGAGTTTTTGTTTTGTTATTGTGGATATCCGGCCAGTAGAATATTTGTATTGTTTCTTTGGCTAGTATTTTGAATCTTTATTTCATTTTTCTTTTACAAATTACTATTATCATGTTTTCCCCTTGTTAATGATTATTATGACAAGTAAATACAATACTAATTTTCTATGTTGTAACAGTGGGCGCCGTGTCATGCCGTTGTCGCAACGCCATTGCTTATTGCGTTTGAATTGCTCCTTTGTATATATCTCGAGAGCTTATATGGTACCTTTCTACTCTATGCCTTTGTGCTTTCGTAATAATTAATAATTTTCAAATCTTTTAATCAATTCAACACGTATCTTTATTTTTCGTGCACAGTTCGTGGCTTTGCAGCAGTAGATCTGAAGATTGTGTTCCTTCCTTTATTAACATTTGAAATCATTATTCTCATTGACAATTTCAGGTGATTTCTTTTGGATTGTTTGTCTTTTTTCGTTATCTACTTGAAAATATTCAGATCTCAATCATTGATGCACACAATGGGTTTGTTGTGGTATGCTTTGTTTATGAAGCGATAAATGTGGAGCCGTCCAATCTCAATGTTTGTTATCTATGCAGAATGTGTAGAGCTCTAATGCCAGGGGATGAAGAAAGCATGAGTGATGAAGCAATATGGGAAACTCTTCCTGTAAGGCTTTACATGTAACTCTTTTGATCTTCCACTTCCATTTTCTCATTTTGTTGAAGCTTGATTACACTAAAAATGCTTTTCATTCTGTTTATTGTAGCACTTCTGGGTTGCCATCTCTATGGTTTTCTTCATTACTGCTACCGTTTTCACACTCCTAAAACTGAACGGTAACTCATTTTCTTCTACTGTTCAATAGATGGATATTTCTTTTCATATATTCCTTGGAAATTCTGTCATTATCAGTTTTTAATCTCGTGATACTAATGTTGTGCTTAATATAAAAAAATGATAATGTGTGATACAGGTAGTGTAGCTTCTCTCGGTTGGTGGGACTTATTTATTAACTTCAGGTAAGTTTCTATCTTAAGCACTGAAATGTACTTTGATGATTAGCTTTGTGTTTATTAGATTGTTGACTTTGAATTATTCGTATCTTATTCGTGCAGTATTGCCGAGTGCTTTGCGTTTCTTGTATGTACAAAGTGGTCGAATCCTGTCATTCATAGAAGTTCCAGAGAACCGAGTTCTTCTACTACTACTACTACAGTTAGATATCTTGACTTGAACAGTGGTTTAATGGTTTCTTCAGAAGGAGATCAACGGCAGGCGAGAATATGTAGCCTGCAAGACATAGGTGGTCATTTCATGAAAGTGCCGATTGTTGTATTTCAGGTTCTTCTCTGCATGCATTTAGAGGTACACGATGATATGCTGAATTGTGTGCTTAGCCGACCTCGGAAAATCCTAGTGTATTTGGAAATCTGAGCTGTTTTGTTTTGCATTTCAGGGAACAACTGCATTTGCTGCAAATTTATCTCTTGCCGTTCTTTTTTCTCCCCTTTTTGTACTGCAAGGTGTTGGCGTGCTGTTATCTGCATCTAAATTTGTGGAGAAACTCGTGCTTCTTCTACGAAGCGGAGCTGGTGGAGGACTTTATTTTAGATTCTCTTCAAGAGCTTACGATTGCTTGGGGTTCTTGCACCATGGTTCTCGGTAATTAATCTTCTTTATTGTTATCATTACTAGAGAAAATTATAGGTTTGAAATACGTTTCTTGGTCTGATATAAAATTTTCATTCTATTCCCATAATCTTTACTCTGTTATGACTCAATTCTGAACTCCTTGGCTGCTTTATGACTCAATCTGACATGAATCGCACATGTTGCGATATAAAAATCTAGTCCCTTAGCTGTTTCTCAAATCAAATTAATCCTTGATTATTGATTACTGTATTCTATTCACCAGCTAGTTTTCTTAAATTTGAATGAAAACCGCTTAGTTATACGTTAAGAATACGAATATGATTATGAATAGCTTGAAACCAAGGTTGAAAAAAGTGAATACCATATGCATGTCATTTTTGAACTAAATGTGATCTGACAATTCATGAAATCAGATTATTAGGCTGGTGGTCAATCGATGAAGGAAGTCGGGAAGAACAGGCCCGATTGTACCATGAGGGAGCGTCTGGGTAAGCATCCTTTCATTTACAATCTAAGTGTGTACCGTCAGAATATACGTGATTTATATGTCGTCTCATATTTGATTTTTCAATGCACAGGTATAATACATTCAATGGTTACCCTCCTGAGATTGTTAAGAAAATGCCTAAAAGGGATCTTGCCGAGGAGGTAACGACAGTTCCGACAACATAAATAGATCACTTTACGGTGGATTCTGTTCATGTCTACCGACATGTAGAGTAGTATGATTGAAATAGTCTGCATAAGTGTAGTCTATTACACTCATATGTTCAATATTAGTCGCGAAAGTTTTCATTGAGCCACAAGAACTATCTGATTTTCATCATTGACACGCATGAAATTTTGTAATGTCAGGTGTGGAGACTCCAGGCTGCTCTTGGCGAGCAGACGGAAATTACAAAATACAGCCAACAGGAATATGAAAGACTTAAAAATGTAAAAACTCTAACTTCTACCAGTACAGAAGATTAAAGAGAAACGAAAGGAAAAGACAATGAACACGATCGATCTTTGTTAACGCAGTTCGACCAACTTACATGTTTCATATCTTGTTTGTATCAGGAGAAAGTGCTGTGCCGAATTTGTTTTGAAGGAGAGATAACTGTCGTGTTGCTCCCATGTAGGCACCGCGTCCTTTGCAAGTAAGAATAACATAACATAAAAGTATATGAAGATCAATGAAACAACTTGCTACATTTCATTCATAGCTCATCCTTATGCTAATTTATTTGCATGGATGAACAACTGCAGCTCATGCTCGGAGAAGTGTAAGACGTGCCCGATGTGCCGCAACTATATCGCAGAGCGCTTGCCCGTATATGATGTCTAGGTGTTAACTTGACCAACTTTTGTATACAAGACCATAGAAGAAAGTGACTAAAGGAAAGTGAAAAAATGTTAATACTTGGTATATTTTTTGTTGTCACATTAATTCAGTGCCAACTTTTTTTTACTAATTTGTATATATATAATAGATATTTTGAGGGTTTTACGAATTCTAGTCCACCCAACTTTTTATCCGGGTCAATCAAGTGTAAAAACTTGGCTTCAATTTCAAATGATACACTATTATTTTGGAGAATTGGATTGCCATTTGAAAATGTTTTTAACTTTTACTCAGATGCAAGGCATGATAAATTTTTTGATGACTACTAGTATGTTGTTAGTGCAAAGTATCTATTGTTTTTGTCGATGACTAGTCTTTATTGGAAAACCTTGATTGACCATCTTACTAGTATCTATCGAATTTGTTGATGACTAAATCTTTACTGGAAAATCCTGATTGACTACCTTACTAGTATCTTTCGTATTTGTCGATGACAAAATCTTTACTAGAAAACCCTGATTGACCACCTTACTAGTATCTCTTGTATTTGTTGATGACTAAATCTTTACTGAAAAACCCTGATTGACCGCCTTACAAGTATCTATCGTTTTTTTTACTATTCTTTATCGAAAAAATCCTAATTGACCACCTTACTAGTATCTATCGTTTTTGTTTTTGTTGAAGAATGAATCTTTACCGGAAAATCCTGGTCACCATTAGTAAGGTTTCTTCAACCAAACCATCATGTATTCATGTATAAGCTTTCTTTCCCTAATCTTTCACAATTTCAAAATAAGACAAAGAACATGTATATAAATATCATGTAATTTTAATGAGGGGACATATATTACATGTCTAAAACAATTCAAGCACTCAGTGTTGATCAAACTCGTTGAGGGTAAACCTTCAAAGTTAAACTTTCCAACATTCAATGATTGAGTTGTGGTGCCTCTTTTGAAACACTATTGAGTCTATGAAAAAAAAGACAAAAATGATTTTTTTAAATTATGTTATGACATGTGTTAACCATTGCACTCACTTGTCACTTCATCACTCGAGTTGTTGCTACACTTTGGAGCTATATGGCGTGACCTCTACATAGATATTACTATTTAGGATTCAAACAAATGTTAGTATGTTGGTAATATGGTTTCAAATTTTAGGATTTTTATTATCGAGTTGACGTTTGAATCACTGTGAACATGACAAAATTACGATAGGACTGAATATTTATATTTCCAATCACAGTGAATTTGATAAAATTACGATATTATCGAGTGTTATTAATATAAGTATGAGTCTTGTATGTGAAAAGAATGTGTGGTAGAAGATGTAAGTTGCATAAGTGTAGTGGATTAATAATCCAAAACTTGTGCTCTATCTTGTCTGATACAAGTTTTGTGTCCAAGTAGTAGTTATGTGGTAGGCATCAGCAAGTCTTAATCAGTGGCAAATGTGAATTTGTTGTTACTTGATCAATGATGATATTAAAATTGTGCTGAATTTGGACGTATATATAGGATGTCACTTCTAACTTGTAACTTGTATATACTTGGTAGTGAGAATGTAGATATGCAATCTATAGTCATAGTGTATAACTTCCCTAGTATATAAATAAACTATTCAAAAGTATATTAGGAAATAAGTTCAATGACATAAAAGATAAGAGAAAATTGCATACACGTCTCTTAAATGTATTCAACAAACTAGAATAGAAAAGAATATATTTGCTAGGGTTTTCATCTGAAAACCAAAAAAGGTAGAATGAAAGGATGAAGAGATATCATGTGGTTAATTTGGAATGGATTATGAGATTGACAAATTTGAAATTATTAATCAAGCTTGTTTTTAAAATCTAGAATGGTAGCTTGGAAAAGGTAATAACTCTCTTTGGTGTAAGATTTTGAGAGCTAATGCGGAAAAAAAATATAAAGAAAGAAAATTTTGTTGAATCTTTGGTTGAACTTTAATGAAAGATTCTAATTTAGAGAAATCAAGGTTGATATATTTTTTTATCTTTCATTTTTTTTTTAGAAATCCACATCAACAATGAGTAGTTAAATTCTTTTTATATTCGAGATTAGATTAGTCTTTATAATATGAAATTTTATTTTTGATATATCAATTTGATACTAAATATTTTTAGAAGTTGATCTTTTTAATTAAAAAATTCTAATATTAGGTTTTCTATTAAAGTACCTTAGATTAATAAGGTTTGTATTTTAATAGTTAGGAGTAGGGTAAGAAAATTCACAACTGTTCATCAGTACTGGATTATAATACTGATGAATTTATTAATCGAGTAAGAAATGTAAATGCTCAGGTCTCCATATTTGCAACCAATATGAGACTATTGTCCTCAAGTAAAAGTTCTTACTCTTGTACCATACAGAATATTTCTTACTCACCACCCCTGTGACGCCTACAATGCCCCCCTAAAGTGAAAGTTCTTCTTATTTCCACAAACTCTTTCGAACCAAAGGCTCATGATGCCATGTGTTGGAAGAGTTTTACACCAGGGAGCATTGAACATTGTGAGACTTCTTCTTCTTAGAGAGACACCTTTGTAAGAGACACACCATATATTCACCCAAAATCTTAAGGTGATAGGTGGGTGAACTCTCTCACTTATAAATGCTCAAGTTTCCACATTTCCAACAAATGTGAGACTATTACCCACACTACTCACACTTGTTACATTCTCAACAGATCTCACATCTTTTGTCTAGAGTGAAAACGTATGTCAATCAAGAACTTACTTAAAGTGATCAATTGCCAAAGTTTAATATCAAAATCTTTTCTTAATTTTTTTATCACATTTTCTTTATTTTTATATTATTTTATCTACAAACAAATTAATTGTCAGCTTTTATAAATACATTGAATAGTTAAAGTAAACATCAAGCCCACGTAGAGACGATAATAAAAAAAAGTTGATATTGCAATAAGACTAAAAGTCTTAAAAAATCTATTAAAATGATGTAGGTACTTGAGTCATTTTATTTCAACATAGCAGTTGTGAATGTTATTGATGTCTCCCTGATTCGTGGCTGGATGACACCCATAGTTCGTTATCTACAATCAGGTGAGTTGTTGCAATGAGAGTTAAAAGCAAAGAAAATCTACAAGCGTGCATAAAAATACATCCTTATGTTATAGAAGTTTTACAAAATGGGAATATTCACTCCCATGTTAAGATTCATGGGGGAAAACAAGATCAACCTAGTCTTGACTGAAATTCATTTGGGAGCTCGCATTAATCGTACTGGTGGACGAGCTTTGGCCTATAAGCTATTATGGAGAGTCGATCTCAACTTTTTAGAGGCTCAGGGAAAATAATAAAAATGGACTCTTAATAAAAAAAATACAATTTAAAAAATATTCTTGTATTCATCAAATAAAAAGATTTTACTACACTCACTTCTTTTCCAAATCCTTGTATTCGTCAACATCAACATTAGCTATAACTACTTCCTCCTCTGACCTGAATACCTCAACAACCTTTTCATAAGTCTAAATAAATAATAAATAGTAGTAGGATCAACCTTAATATAGTTAGTCACAAGTAAAAGTTATCATCCTTTGCAATATTTCTTGATAACATGTCAAATATTGACCCATACTGAAGAAAGTTTTAAAACGTTCAAAATGTTATGAAAAATATAATAGATGACTAACTATCAAGTAAATGTATAATGTATTAGTGATAATCTATAAGACTTGAATAAAATTAAAAAAAATATGGTGTGGTTAGATTATACTGCTAAGTATTTATAACATTGACTCAAAATATGTAAAAGCAAGTAATTGTTAAAAATATGTATGAAATGATGAAATTAACAAAGAAAGAACGACCTTATGCTAAATATTCTTGAAAACCTACAAGAGTGCATCAAAATACATCCTTATGTTATGAAAGCTTTACAAAATGGGAATATTCAGTCTCATGTTAAGATTCATGGGGAAACACGAGATCAACCTAGTCTTGGCTGAAGTTCATTCGGGAGCTCGTATTAATCATATTGGCGGGCGAACTTTGGCCTATAAGTTACTCCCTCCGTTCCTTTTTAAGTGTCATTTTTTGACTTTTTACACATACCAAGAAATCTAATCATTGTTGTTACTTTTCACACAGTAACTCTTCTTTTACCTATAATACCCTTAATTATATATTATATTCATTTTACTTTCTCTCTGTGTAATAATTATCTAGGGGTAATTTTGACAAAAGAGCAATTAATACTACATTGAACTTAGCAAGTGACAATTAAAAAGAAACATATTTTTCTCAAGAAAGTGACACTTATAAAGGAACGGAGGGAGTATTATGCAGGGTCCGTCTCGATTTTTTAGAGGCTTAGAAAAAATAATAAAAATGGACTCTTAGTAAAAAAAATACAATTTAAAAAAATATTCATGTATTCGTCAAATAAAACGCGTCAATGATGATAATAATTTTAAAAAATAAATTAATTAAACGTAATCACAAGTGTCATTATCCATGATCGACTCAATCAATCTGAAAACCCTATTCTAATTTTAAAATGTCTAAATTAAAAATAAATATAATTTTAATAATTTAAAATAATATATAAAAAATACAATTATATATCAACCAAATCAAACAACAAAAAATTCGAAGTATTGTTTAAACTATAACAAAATTCATACAACTAAAAAATTTTAATTACTTGAAAAGAGTCTTTCTCAAAATATTATTATAATGTCTTTATATTTTAGTGTCTCTAAAAGATCATTAAACAATTAATAAATAAAATTACAAATAAAAAATAAAAAATAAAAAATGAACAATTATAAAATAAAAAGAAGATTGAACCCAAGAGGATTCAAGAGTAATTAGAAAAAATGAATTCAAGAGGATTGACCCACAACCTTTACTACTATGTTTCAAATTTGCTCTTTTTCAACTAGGCCATTGACAAATTTATTTTTATTTTTTATTTTATAATTTATTTATTATAATATTAACTAAATATTTTGTTTATTTTAAAACAAAATGAGATCTCTTAATTTGGAGGCCCTGAGCTAAAGGTCGTCTTGTCCTTGCTCAGGGTCGGCCCTGCTATTATGAACAGATTACTACTGACCCTCATTAATGAAAGACAACATAAATTTCATCAATAAATGTGACAAATTCCATAGACACAACAATCTACACCATGCAGCAGCTGATCCTTCCACTCCGTATGAACGCCTTGACCATTTTATCAGTGAGGTGTTGACATTCTGAGGCCCTTTCCTATAGCTCTGGGCCAACTACATTTCCTGATCGTTGGAGTAGACTACTTCACTAATTGGATAGAAGTAGAAGTTGTGTCCAAGATAATAGCAGAGAGAGTTTGCCGCTTTTATTGGCAAAATATCATGTGTGTAGGTTCAGTTTACCGGGAATCATCATCACAGGCAATGGAATGCAGTTCACCATTGTTGTCGCAATTGATTTCTGCAAAGACACGGGGGTGCAAATAAAATTTGTATCTGTCGTTCACCCACATGCGAATGGATAAGAAATGTCAGCTAATAAGGTAATATTGAAAGGAATCAAGAAGAAGCTGGATGCGGCCGATGGGTAATTATACTATTGGACTTCCACAAGAAGATCTTTCCCGTCCTACGGGGTAATTATACAACTAGACTTCCATAGTAAGATCCTTGTCACTTATGGTGTAACCATGTTACTGGACTTCCACAGGAAGATCTTTTCTCCCTATGGGGTAATTATCTTGTTGGACTTTCACGGGAAGATAATTTTCGTCCTACGAGGTAATTATATTATTGGACTTCCATAGGACGATCCTTTCTGCTCTATAGGGTAATTATATTACTGGACTTCCATAGGAAGATCCTTTCTTCACTACGGGATAATTATATTCCTAAAATTCCACATGAAGATCTTTTCCGTCTTACAGGGTAATTATATTGTTGGACTTCCATAGGAAGATCCTTTCCTTCCTAAGCGGTAATTTTATTGTTGGAACTTCATTAGAAGATCCTTGTCGCTCTATAGGGTAATTATATTATTGGACTTCCACATGAAGATTCTTGCCGCCCTACAAGGTAATTATGCTTTTGGACTTCCACATGAAGATCCTTGTCGTCCTACGGGGTAATTATATTGTTGGGCTCCCACATGAAGATCATTTATGTCCATACGGGGTAATTGTATTGATGGACTTTCAGATGAAGATCCTTGCCTCCCTATGGGGTAATCACGACATTGAACCTTCTTAGAAAAGATCTTTATTGTCTCAATAAAATATTCAATTAGCGCCAAACAAAGAGATCATTTCCACCTCAACAGGAGACCTCACCCAAAATGATGGAAAGGACATAACATTGAAGATTTCATAAACAAACACATAAAGGCTTGAACATCATCCCATGAAAAGCGTGGTTGCAAACGGTCTTGGAAAATGAGAGAACCATATAACGTGCAAAATGAAAAGAATTAAACTCACCCCAAGAAATGCTTGATTGGATCACCCTATAAGGGACTTAACTAAAGTCTTGCCCGAGTGGCTTGAAAAAGTCTTGTCTGATGGATCAACTAAATTCTTACCTGAGGGATTCGATAAAGTCTCGTCTGACGGACTTAGCAAAGTCTTGGCTAAGGGACTCAATTAAAGTATCGCATGGGGGACTCGACAAAGTCTCCCTTGAGAGAATCAATAAAATCTTGCTTAAGGGACTCAACTAAAGTCTCGCTTGACGGACTCAACAAAGTCTCTCCTGAGGGACTTAACTAAAGTATCACCTGAGGGACTAGACAAAGTCTCGCCTGAGGGACTTAACTAAAGTATCACCTGAGGGACTAGACAAAGTCTTGCTTGAGATACTTAACTAAAGTCTCATATGAAGGACTCTACTAAATCTCCTCAAGAGAGTTTTTAGTCAACCCTCACATAGTAACATTATCTGAAACTTTGAGATCCAAAGGCAAGAATAAACACTTCGACGAGACTCCTCAGAAAGGTCCAAAGATAAGTCTGAGGTTAAAACACTTCGGCCTTTGCGAGCCCTCGTGCTTGAGGGATTGTGAAGTGGTATATTGAGAGAGACCCTAGGGGCAGGGCAAGAGGTGTTCGCTCAGTCCCTTCCAGAGTCACCCTTTATTTAGTTCGAGCACTATTCACTTTGGTTTGACTGCCTCTTGCCTGAATGTATCGCTCGTTCTTCCGCCCATAATGCACAATCATGTGTGGAGCAGATGTCGGGTCAACCGTTATTATATGGGAAACCGTGAGACTTAATTACACATCTTGGATTCTAGGGAATTAACCACTCATTCTTGGGGAAGCTGCTACATCCTAGGGAGACTCAGTTCACTCGAATCAAATTCTTGGGGGCTATAAATACGATAGTACCACAACACTACGAGAGGAGGATCTAGACGATAACAATAATATACGCATATGACAATTTCTCACCTCACGTGAACTAGATTCCAATACCCTGACAACCTTAAAGTCTTTCATGATCCTTATCCACTAGAGATTGTCACACTCATTATACTTTTTGCGAGTACAAAATCCAAGAATACTCAAGAAGGCAATTGACATATTAGAGTAAGGCGAAAGCTTCTAACTTAGAGAAATCAAGCTTTGATGTTCTCTTCATCTTCTAATTCTTCTTGAAAGCTACAACAACCATGAGAATCTAAGTTCATCTTGTGTTTGGAAATAAATTAGTCTTTATTTTTTCTTAAGTACTCTTAGTGTCGCAAATATATGAAAATTTGTATGTCGACGTTTATTTTCGTAGTCAATACTTTTTCAAAATTAAACTCTAAAATTGTTTATTTTGAAAATATTAGAAATATATTTTTTACTTAAACCACAATTGAATCACAATATTATTAAATCTATCAGTTATGCAAAAATAACAATAAATTCAATAAATCTCATGCCGTTGGTCAGTAACACAAACTTAGATCGAGTAATAGGTAGGACGAATTAAAAAACTTGAAATCATGTAAGCAAATTTTATTTGAAATAATTAATTGATAAAATCTAATTTTTTTTCTAAACTTTATTCATATTTTCCTTATTTTTATGTTATTTTAATTACAAACAAACCTAATCTCCTATTTTACTTTAAAACATATTAATATTAATGAATATTTGGTAGTAAACATTAACTTCTAGTACTTAGGTCTAAAAATACAGAAAACTAATATATATATATATATATTATATATTATATATATATATATATATATATATATATATATATATATCTATATATATATATATATATATATATATATATATATTATAATATATATATATATATATATATATATATAAAGATAAAAAATAGTGTCATGTAAAAAAACTAAAGTATATAGGAAAAATATTAGATTTTTAAAAATAAAAAAGTATCATGCTTGTGTACAATTTCTTGTAATTGAATAAAAAACAAAACAAAATAGAAAACGGATAGAAAAGAAAGATTATAGTATTATAGAAGTTTCCATCGTTATGGTACATCTTGACCTTATACTAATAATATGTATACTGTTTTTTGATGTGAAGATTGTATTCACTTGACATAATAAGAGTTCATGTGTGGATATTATTTTTCTATTTTTCATAATGTGAATGAGAAAGTTCCTCTTAGGGAAAAAGAAAACACACAAATGTGGTTCATATCATCTTAGAGAAGACGTGGAGAATTGGCCACGTCCATTTTTCTTCTATTTGGCTTTCTTAACAAGACAAATACTATATAAATGTGGGGGCATATATGCTTTGTATTTTGTGAATTATTTGTCAAGATCATTATGGTATCATATATCTTCAAGAGTCACAAATTGTAGCCTTTCTTTTTTACCTTAATATGAAGTGATTGAATAAAAAGTAATTACCTTTTACCTTAATGAAGTTGTCTTTGTCACCTCTCACCAGGTGTCTATTCATTAGCATGGTCGAGATTCCATTGATATGGAAAAGAAATTCTATTGGGCCTACTATGAACTTATTCAAATTTTGCAATAGTGTATTATAGGTTTTTGACCCAAAAAAAAATCATTTTTGTTCTTATTCTTATTCATATTTCTAGAGATAATATACAGTGAAAACACTCAATCCAAATAGTTTTTTAAGCAGTTGAATCTTACTATAATCGGCTATAGATTGAAGTATATTTTAGACAGTTTTTTAACCTTTCTATTTTTGGATGTCGTAAATCTTAGAACTATTATGAATATGATTTGTTGTTATTAAATTATTTGTTCATTCTAAATAAATAAAATACTAGAACGAACGTGATAGAAAGTACTACTGTTTTGAATTTCCCACAAAAAAATAAAAACTATAAGTTATATGCTAATAGCCATATTGATTCACATTAGAGATATCAACAAGTAGAAAAGCATGATAGAGGCCAACAAATAGAAAAATGAATTAAGAGGTATATGAACTTTAAAATTGAATGAGTGAAAAAAAAATGATTACAATTGTAAAACTTTATATGTGTTTCTAACGGATACATTTTAAGCTAATTTATAACTAATATTAATTAAATATTTTATTTTTAAATTTTTTGAATAAATATAAAAAATTATTGCCACGAATTTGCGACGTTGAAAAAAAATATTAAACATGACAATCCGTCTCAGATTTGAAGGGGAGAATTTGCTTTGACGTAGTTTAAGTTTGGGTTTGAATTTTATCTGATAATAAAATATTCTGACGGATCGGATAATGGGAATACTAGTAACCATATGAACTTATCCTGAATTCGCCCATTTATTTTATTATGTACTTTATTATTTAATTTTTATAATTTAGAATATAAATACGTGGTCAATATTTTGATTGTATTTATCATTTAAAATATTTGAAATGTATGTATGAAATTTTTAAAAATTATTTTATTTTATTATTTATAATGTAATTTATTTTAGAAAAAAATAAATATTTTTAATAAAAAAATTAATTTCACTAAATAGATGGTAGCGGTGATACTCGAACCTGTTTGGGACGACGAGTTTGAATTTTAATTCTCCATCTCCGTTAGAGTTTGGGGCGGGAATGAGAATTGTTTAGGAATTCGTATTTGAATTTAGAAGGTAAAAATTGTTCTCGCTCCGCCCCATTATCATACTTAAATTTTAAATCTCAAACCTTCACTACTGAATCTCACTCAGAAAGTTGCTTAAAATATGATTTGAGAATGCATTTATAGTGTAGACTACAAGCAAACCCCGGAACACAAGGTGCCAACGAGTTAACGAACAATATGTTTAACATTGTTCGATAACAAAACTCAAATGCTATTGAAGAAAGGCTTCAATGCCTTAAAGAAAGCCTCCACAATGCTCCCTCCCGCGAGAATACAATTTAAGAAGTTGTTTCAAGAAACACTCGTGTTACGATACCAGAACCAGTTGGGACGAAGGAAAAGGAGGCTCAACGGTCAAAGAATCAGTGCAGAGGTAAAAATTACATAAAACTCCCCCCTCTGAGTCTCGGAGAAGACCAGGGAAGTTATGCTTTAACCCTAGATCAAGTAAAAATTTGCCAAGATAAGGTGCAGCCAAAGTACCCGTTGTTGGTACAAACTCTAGAAAGTAGGATTCCAAAGTATATGGAGAAGTCACTCAAAATATTTGAATCTGGTGGAAAGGGAGGTCCTGATGAACACGAGTAGCTAGTCGACAGGCAATTGAGTTACTTTGGTGCCGACGATGCTTCCAGGTGCAAAAATTTTTACTAACCTTGGTCGGACCAACTCGGTTATGGTTCAACAACTTACCTGATGGATGCATTAATTCATAGGCGGAATTCCATAAAAGGTTTTTGACGCAGTTCACAACCCAGAAGCAACAAGGTATCACCAAAGTTACTCTAACAATGATCATTCAAAGGAAGAAGGAAAGCTTGTGATCGTATATTAATCGATATACTCAAGTCTCTATTGAAGTAGACAGGGCTCAAGAAGGCCTACAGTGATGGATTTTTGAGAATGGACTTCTGAGTGACTATCCTTTCAGGAAAATTTTGGGAAAGAGGAAAGTTAAAAAATGTTGACTATGGTCGAACCTTTTATGATGTTAGAGGAAAAATTGACCACACGTTTTGATAACCCCGCGTATAGAGAGCCTCACTCTGGTCATCTATATGGGGAAGAATCTCAACGATGTCAGATGATTTTGACCAAAACATGTAAGGAAAGTATGAAATATACACCCCAATTGACAGTCTCTCATGAGAGGATCTATCAAGAGTGTGTGAACACTGAATTTTGGAAGGTGGGGATATGACCTTCATATCCCGTCACAGAGACATCCCAGACGGACATATCAAAATACTTCTAATTTCATAGAAGTCACGACTAAAACATCAATGACTACATCCAGGTGAAGGATGTCATCGAAGAAAGGATAAAGAGAGGTCGGTTGAGTGAATAGGTTATGGGAGGTAAGTGAGACCGAGAAGAATCTCCTAGAGGTAAATCCCATGTAGAGACCACCACCATAAGGACAAACAAGGAGAACCAATAGGCCATCAAAGGCCAACGCCCATATATGCTACCATTACACTAAGGGCACCTCAAGCAAATCTCCCATCCATAGGGATGATGAAATGGAAGATTTCAGAGATGATGGATGTCTTCCATAATGAAGGAAACACATCTGTAAAAATTTCTAACCGTCCTATGTTGGGATCCCGAGACTGACTAAAAGTCTCAGGAGTCCCAAATTAAAAATTTCCCCTCGTGATCATTACCACTATTGGGAAGTTTGACATGTCTCGGATCCTCAACGATGACGGAAGCTTATTGTTGTTCCTTTTGGATTAGTTGCATTAGGCAAAGAAACATATGTACAAGATGTATTTTAGGTAACATATGGAACAAGATGATCCAACATCTAAGTTTGTTGCCAAGAAGAGTTGTTGGCTAAAGTGTTTGACAAAACTAGTCAAGCAAGAGTTGTTTAGCCAAAGTGCTTGACAGGACTAGTTACAAGAGTTGTTTGGCTAAAGGGCTTAACAAAACTAGTTAAACAATAGGCTTAAGATTTAGATTTTGACTGTCTTATGATGTCCTTCAATAGTTTTGAGGTGTTGACTTATTCAGATGACACAAAGCTTTTCTTTTAGGAAGAACTTTTTGTTGAAAATCCCAAATCAACTAGAAAATGTTTGGATTTGTTTTAGTCAAAGAAGATCTGACTGGATGTACCTTTAAGGAAGATTTGGTCTAAGAACCACTCTACAAAGAAGACTTATATGAAGAAGAGTCGTTTTGGATGCTCTGGTGTAACAGGTGGAACACAATGTTCCAACATGTTGTTACAACATCTAGTCTCCATCAACAAGACAAGTGTTATTGTATGATACAACATCTGACAACTATTGTAGTTGTGGTTCAGTATTTTTCTATCCAAGATTCACTATACATCAGAAGATCTACAAGTTATGAAGAAGATTAGTTTGGATGTTTTGTTGTAACATGTGGAACACGATGTTCCAACATGTGCAGAGCAACATCTGGCATGGTCCAGCAGACCAATATTTTTGGATTTTTAGAGCGAAAATATGGTTTAGATTCGATCAGATTTATTGTTATTTTAATGCAATTTGGCTGTTGGATATTAAATCGATTTAAATGGAGATTTAAATTTTAATCTGAATTAATAACAAACCATATCTTTTGTTGGAGAACTTTATGGAGTAAATTAAATCCAACAAGATTCTGTTATTATTCTGAACAAAATTAAATCAGAAATCCAAGAAGAAAAGCCTAGGATTGCAAAGTTATTTAATGAGACCCAAACATCACTTTTGTGGGTGCAAGTTTTGAAGATATTTAGGGCTCGTTTGATTGAGTTTTGATTTTCTATTTTTAAAAATGATTTTATAAATCAATTTTAAAAAATTGTTTTTAAAAAAACTAATGGAATAAAATCGGTTTGGTAGCTCTGTTTTTAAAAATCGTTTTAAAAACTAAAAACTTAAAAACTTGTTTGGAGAAATTGTTTTTGGTTTCTAATTTTAAAAAAAAATGAATATCTTAAAGATCCTAAAATCTAATCTTTTAAGTCTTATAGTAAAATAACTCTAATACAAACCAAAATTATATGTAATTTTATCAATCGGATAAGATAAGTTAATAAAAAATCTGAATATTTAAGATTTTCTATTTTAAATCTGAATATATATATATATATATACTCGTTTAAAAATAAAATGACTCTATCTTAACAAAACTCATATATAATATATTTATTTTAATTAATTTAATTTTTTTATAACATTCAAACCAATGTTATTTAATTTATTTTAGAATCTACAGTAATTTTTAAAATAAATAAAATATCAAAATAAAAATTAAAGTACTAAAGTATTTGGTATTGTAATATAACGGAGCAACATAGAACCAATAAAAATTAAGGGATCTAAAATAAAATTTAAATATAATTAAGACTTTAAATAAATAATGCCAAATAAAAGATATAATAATTTTCATGAGTCATCAAATATGGACTATATTAAAAATGATAAACTTTACCAATTTAAATATATTTTTATAAATTTTACTTTTGATTAAAAATAATCAATTGAGAGAGTTCTATATTAAAGTGGATTTTTTTCTACGATTAAAAATGGATAAAACGTATGATACAGTAAAAAAAAGCTCACAAATATGTTAAAAAAAAATTAGAAAAACCCAGAACATTGTTATCGTGATGCTGTATTAAAAAAATTCACAAACTTGCAAAAACAAAATAAAAAATAAAAAGTTTAACATATTTACGATAATGCCATTAATGAAAAATCATTATTTTTCAAATATTTTCAAAACACCAAATAGAAAAGAAAAACATCTAAAAGATGTTTTCACTTTTTAGTTTTTAAAAACAGAATACTAAAATTAATTTTGAAAACTCTATGACAGAAAAGTATTATCAAACAAATTTTTAGTTTTATAATTTTTTAGAACTAAAATACAATTTTTGAAAATCAATTCAAACAGGCCCTTAGTGTTAGGGTTTATCTTTTGAGTCTTTGTATGTGCACCACTCTAGCGCCTCCTTTCATATCATAAGGCATATAGTTTAGTTTTTATTGAGTTGTAAACCTTGTTCCAAGATGTTAAGTCTATAACCTTGAGAACATAGTGTTTCTTGTATTCTACGCTAATGCCATAACCGGATTAGTGTTGAATCTTTTTGTACACCTCTATGTTTCAGTAACTTGGCATAGAGGGTTATCCTAGTTGAGTTGTAATATTCAACATTGTTTCTTGAGTTGTAAACATAAATCACGGGTTGTATCATTGAGAAGAAACGGATAAGGTTCTCATATTTAGAGGTAATTCTTAAATAGAAAGTCATTAGTGCTAGACGATAGGATTAGATCTAGAGGGGGTGAATAGATCCCTAGTTAAAACTTTGACAAAAAATAGTTTTGAAAATTTTTATGGCAAGCGGAAGTATCCCGGATCAAAATCGTCTAACCGAACTCACTATCAAGAAGCTCGGATATGTGTTATAGTAATCACAGTATGATAATGAATCACAAATTGATCAAACACAATTAATCACAACTAGTTCATGCAAAGCAACAAGGATAGTTTACTTCCAATGATAATTCACAAAAAAAAAATCAATTGAGACAATTTGTCGAACACCTAGTGTGCAATCGATGTTGTTTGGAACTTTATGTGGTATTGTTGATCTTAAAATCCAATCACAACCTAAGGAATTGTGATCAACTTAACAACACCAATTTCAAAATATAATCAAAAATAATACCCAAACAACTTGATCGCACAATAAATTAAAGAGAAATAAATAGAGAGAGAGTATGCAAGGATTTGTTTACGCGGTTCCCTAATCGACCTCGCTATGGGTACGTATGCCCTCAATTCAAACTAGAATTGATATAGTGTAATTAACCTTACTTCGTAAAAAGTTTATACAAGAGAAATCTAGTCATCCAATCACACAAACCCTAAGCTTGATGTTGAGTATAACACTTTTTCTTCCCTTGATCAAAGCTTGACCAAGTAACCCAATAATGCCACTTTAATTCACCGTCTCACGCTACTTCTTTGCAAAAACCTCTTGTTCTTTAAAACTTTCACTCGATCGATCCAAAACTCACAATTGTTTAAACCCAAGATTTACCAATATGATCCACCGTCACACTCTACTACTTTGCAAGAACCTCATGTTCTTCAAAGACTTCACTCGATCGGATCCAGATTACGTAATATTGTCCAAAACCTTCAAATCCTAAATGATCTTGAAGGAAAACCCCAACTCAGTTTTCTAATTTGAAACCCTCAAAGATATCAACCCAATTTATAGTACAATCAACCTATATTGGACGTTATCAACCCTAATTCTAGATGGCACCAATCATAAAATAATTATGTGTAGTTTGATTGTGTGTATGCATAGAATAAGATTGAAGATTATGAGAATGCTTTGAAATTCTGGTTTCGTATAGGTTTTAATCTCTAGAAATCTTACTAGAAATGATGCATGTATGAAGTATTTATTTGCATGCATGTTTGGAGGCAAAAGGAATGCAAAAGATTTGAAAAATTATGAATTTTTGGAAAATTTGGTTGCATGAGTTGACCTGTGAAAGTCATGTGTTGGCATGTACGGTGCATGTGTCGACCTATATAAGTCATGTGTCGACCTGTATAAGTAATATGCCGACTTGTATCTAACAGAGGCTAAAGGCTTTAAAAATGGAGTACATGAGCCGACCTAAAAATCGTATGTGCCGACCTATGCAGTCAGCATACGCTACAGGCTTTAAAAAAGTAGCACATGTGTCAACCTATGCAGTCATAACATAGGTTGTTTTTCCCATAAAAACTTATTTTTGATGCATGAAACCTTTTCCAAATCATTTTTAACTTATTTCAAAATGTTTTTATGCTCCCTAATACTAAAATGCACTTTAAGACTCAGAGGATACTGTCCAATATACATAAATGCTAAAGTATCCTAGTTTTGACATCATACAAAATACATCTAAAGAAAATTTGCACTCACATACTGTTCAGTGTCTTCATGAAGGCTCTCTCTGAATATATGTATCCCAACTTCATCTTACAAATTTTTCTCCCCCTTTGACAACATTAAAATGAGACAAAGCAATCCATGATAAGTATCTTATATCACACATAAACCAATATAACACATAGAGGCGTTTGCAAAGATAAGATCATCAATACCACGACACTCACATATAATGATGTGTGTATTGAAAAAGAATGCCTAAACATAAATAAGAGCATATAAAGCAACAATATAACATGGTTGCCATAAACAAACATGAAAGATGAAGGATACAATGTAATAAAAAAATCTTGAGTTGCTATAAAGTGACATGACTATGTGACATATACCTTTGGTGCTCCCGAAATATTGCACACACATGTGTTCTAGCAAGGCGGTATATATATTTACCACCACTCAAACCAAAAACATAGATGTTATCATAAAAATGACACACAACAAGATTTCTGCTAACATTATAACATGCTCAAACATAATACACGCCGGAATAGATAACATGCTTATGCACCAAGAACATATTTCAAGCATGGAAGAAGAATAGCATAAACCACTATAAGCATATAAACTGACATACATCAATTGAGATTTTTGGAAGTGAACATTCATGAAATATTCCATACATCAAGCATATCAAGCATTTGGAATATAAATAATATGCAAAAGTAAAAGTATTACTTTCAAAGAGGGAAAATGAAACAATATTACCTTGCTTATGAATTGATGAAGGATGCATTCATATGTGATTGTACTTCCAAGGAAAGTTAGAGAAAAAGTATATGAAGTGCATGCAACAAATCATTTTAGACAAAATTTAAGATATCAAGGAAGTAATTCAACTCCCCTGTGAAACTCATATCAAAACCACCTTGTATAGGCTTAGAAAACTCATTGACAAGTTGCATGTTAGTGGAACCAAAAATGATATCATCCACATAAAGTTAAACACTTTTGAGCAAACATGAAATATTAACAGTATAAAATACATGTGAGGATATCAATATGAGGTCACTCTAAACACATAAATTGAAACACACCATGGTTATGAATTGAAATATTTGGAAATGAATGTTCATAACATGTATCATGCATACAATAATAAGATGAAGTAATGTTTCTATGATTATATAACTAAACAATAACAAGATGAAGTAATGTTTCTAAGACATTCTTTTCTTTGTAAATTTGCATAGCAACAGGAAATCTGGGGTATGACCAAAGACATCAATACTCGTAACACATAAAGTTACGGGTGTTATCGGAGATTCTTTGTACATCCGTCTAAATTAATCAATTCCCCACATAATGCCCAGGGTGTTGTCAGAGATGCTTTATACGTCCAGTTAAAACAATTAATTCCTCACATAAAGTCAGGGATGTTGTCGGAGATGCTTTGTACGTCAGGCTAAAGCAATTAATTCCCCATAAAAAATTTAGGGGTAATGTCGGAGAATTTTTTTATGTCCGGCTAAAGCAATCAATCCTCGCATAAATTCAGGGGTGTCATTAGAGACGCTTTGTACATTTGGCTAAAGCAACAAATTCCCTACATAAAGTCAGGGGTGTTGTCAGGGACGCTTTGTACTTCTGGCTAAAGCAATTAAGCCCGCGAAGGCAATCACGGTCCACATCTAGCCACTCTAGATATCATGGTGGGTTGGTCATTTGTCTACCTCTGGCCTGATTTTCATCCGTCAAGGGAAATTGAACCGACCCTTGGCTGGGAATGGCCCAAGTGACTTCTAATAGACTTTGGGGGAGACCTCACATGTTCACAAAGATCTAGAGCTATGCATCCACGATCATGCTAAATACCTCGAAACAGGTATCAAAAAGTAATAAATTTGTATTCTTTCCTTTATTGTCATAGTGACTACCAACTAACTTTGAGGAAAGACCTCGTACATTCGCAAAAAAATAAAATCCAGAGTCATGCACTCAGGATAATACAAAAACACCTCAAATAGGTAGCAAAGGCATTCCATTTGATAAAAAAGTATTCAACATACATTTCCTATTATAGGGTACCAACGAATAAGTACCACACAAAAAAAAATACTACTTTAAGAGAAACAATCTTCTCGTCCATGGCGGCTTGATTCGGTCGAATTTTCTCCCTTGAAAACGTCAGGGATAGTGAAAATACTGTATTTGATCCAACGCATTCTCAAATGACTGTGAAACCGCCTCAAGGGTGGAACTCGTACAGTCAGCTCATTGTTGAGCTAAGAAAGCATTCAGAGAACGGAGGAACTCTATTTCCTTGTGAGAAGTCCCATTCTTCAAACAACAGCTAAAGTTTGATCTTTCATCTCCACAGTCCTCGCAAATTGAGCCATCTGCTCAGAAAAAGGGTCAATGATCTTCAGGGGAAGCAAAGCATCCTTCACCCTGGAGAGAGAGGTAGAAGCTCCATGAGCTTCATGCAGGTGTCAGATCCATTGAAGCTTCAGATCATGGATGTTTTCCTTCATATGTTACTTCTCAACACCATGGCAATCGCACCAAAAATCCTTGCAATAATCGGTTGCACCAAGATCTAGAGCTGCCGAGGCACGTTGGGTATACTTGGCCAATTTTCCCATTTCTTATTCCAGAATTGACCCATAAAGTTTATCCAAATAAGCATAATCCGCATTTATATGAGGGATTGACTATTTTCAATCAATACTATAAATAACACATATGTCGGATGCAAAATGGATTTCACCTCGGTTACAATGTCGAGGTAACTAAGAGTGACATGAAAAATGGGAACTTTACCCCTCAGTATTTATAAAGTCGAGGTTAAAACGCAAAAGGTCAATTGTTCGATTCCTAGCAACAACATATTTTTATTTTCAAAACTAACTAGCATGCAAGATAT